>NW_013562489.1:3411510-3771329 GCF_000835505.1 Exophiala xenobiotica
CTGGTAAGCTCTCTCCTCGATCTGATACAGCTAACATCAGATTAGCCCTTACCAGATATCCATGACGTTATCGATCAGCCTTTTTTCGTTCGCTTAGACGGTTATCGCTGCCGCACGTCACCCAGGAGTACTCTTGGCAGAACCAATATCGACTATCTCTCGACAGACTCGCCTTCAGGTTGGGAGCCACCATTTAGTCTGGGAGGGCTTGTTTATTGCGGTAGGACGGAGCACTGACCTTGATCTTGGATGCTTTGCCGGGACGAAGGACGTCAAGGTCAAGGTAGGTATATAAAGGGAGATGCGGTGGTCCTCCAGCAGTTGCGACCTCGTCTCCATTGCAACCATCTGTTCTTGATTCTTCTTGTTCATCCGCTGGTCGGTCCATTCTTTTCAACCTTCGTTTTGGCGAGCTAGTTTCTCTTTTTGTGTTCTCAAACTGGCTATACATTCTTTACCTGGTTTCTATCATCAATCGCGTTGTCAAGATGTATTTCCAAGCGGCCACCCTCGCGGCTCTTATTGCTGTGGCTCACGCCCGATTCAATCAAGAGCAAATCCCAATTCCCGCCATTGCCGCCGTCCAGGGTGGTCGTCCCGGTGTTGCAGCTACCATTGCAGGTGCTGCCGTCAGCGATCTGCTCGCTGCGACCAATGCTTGTGACAAGCTTAAGAGAGGGGACCAAATCATCTCCGAGCTCGGGACAGGAGCTGATGCTATCGCTGCTGCTATTGGCATCGTGGCAGCTGAGAAGAACTTCAATCCGTTCGTCCAGTCAATTCCTACCATCTGCAATGACCCTACGTTACCAGCGACCGATGTCCTCCGCGGTATCACTCAGTTGATCGATCCAGCTGTTGTTGGCTCAGATATTGCCAATGCATTGTCTGCCCAGACCAAAGTCACTCCTTTGGACGCTACGGGCAAGAGTGTTGCCGATCTCCTGGCTGAGAATGGATTCACCAATTTCACCACTCAAGATGCTGCTGGCAATACGGGTGCTGCACCTGCGGGTGATGCCGCTGTTTCTGACGCCGGAGCTGCCACCGCTGCTGCTTCCACTGGGGCTGCTTCTGCCTCGACTACTGCCGCTGTCGTAGTATGTGGAGGTGCTCCAACTGCCACAGGTACATTACCTGCATTGTGTTGGTGAACAAAAGACTGACTGTCATTAGAAGCCCCCATCACCGCCACCGAAGCTGCCGCAGTCTCCACCACTACTACCGCTGCAGAGGCTGTCTCAACCACAGCTGCTGCATCAGGCGACTCGTCGGTCCAAGCATCAACTGTGGCAGGCGCTGATTTCGGCCTATGCGTGCCTACCATGAAATTCGAAGGCGGACTCGGTGGCCGCCCAGCTACGGAGTTCACATTCTTGCCCATTGACCCTCTCTGCGCTCAGGGACAGCAGGAGGCTTTGAACCCGAGTAAGTCTCACCCTCGCCATCTTTTCGCTCATGCCGTGATGCTGATCTGAACAGACATCATCACAAACCGTATCTGCGACCAACTGACCAACGTCTGCGAGGCCAACGATGCCGCCAAGTCTCTATGCCGTGATGCCCAAGCCCAGATTCAGGCCCTGGGGACCCGCGACAAGACTACAGCCGATACTTGGAACACCTTGCTTGGCTTCGAGGGTGCCGTTACCAATCCTGACGGAGGAGCCGACTCGCCACCTGCCAAGATGAGAATGGTTCGATCATACCGTGCTTGACGATGCAGTCTTGCTAGAGAGTTTCACATCTCCCGATCAGTATCCTATCTGCAAGGCTCACCGATACTCCAGGACCAACAGAATGAAAGAGGCGGATGCTAGGAGAGCATGACGATGCTCATTCACTTCATGTTCATATATACTTAGAATGGTACACCATGATGTAAAACAAAGAATCAGAGTTTGATGTAAAGCACCGTCAAAGTTCTGAGGCGTACCGTCCCACGCACAGGCAGCTCTTCCGATGTCCCTCTCCTTTTACAGAAGAGAGTGGTGATCACGAAAACCCTCGCAGTTTCAGTTCCAGCCTAGTGAAGCCCATTCCTTGTGCGGAGATTGGTCAGCCTCGTAGCCTTGTCGGTCAGATCCTGAAACAACAAACACTTTTGATTGTTTGCAGCGGCGACGCTCATTATTTTGATGGTATGTTCCACAATATGTTTCCTAGAAGCACGCCCTCGACCGTCTTATGCGATCCATCAGGATCATCACGCATTCCCAAGATGCCGATCGATCTCAGTCTTCCCTCGGTTATAAGCTCTCCAATTGACGAGCACTCCTCATCCCAGAACGTGCCCAGGCCATGCTCGGCTACACAGTATTCCCAACGCTTGCGGGGTTTTTCCGTTGCTGTCAAACTGAGCATCATTGTGGACAGCGGAGTGAGCGGACAAATGGGCTTTTCCTATGCTGGCGTCCGAATCTCGCCTCAAGAAGCTTCTTCCCCCGCATGCTTCGTGTCGAAGATGATGGGTCGTTTGGTGCTTTGACGCAGACTGTTCCCATTTGAGACCTTCGAGGTGTGCCGTCGGCTTCTTCATTTTGCGGAGAAGGCTTGCCATTGTAAGCTTGTTCTTTAAAAGGGTGAAGGACGTCCCATCATTGAGACGGTTAGGTTTCGAAGCTCTACGTGCAATACCTTTTCCCCCTGCACTTTTCCTTTACCACTTGAGTACTCTGCAATATCACTTGAGCCACATCAAAAATGTCTCCTGTCAGCGGCGCCAATGGAACGAGTCACTCATGGACATCTCTGCCTCAGGCCATGTCCAAAGCCGTGTCGTCGCTCAACAAGGCTTTGGATAAAGACCCTCAATGGCAAGCCTTCATCAACACCAAGGCGATAATCGAACCAGTGACCATGGGCGTCCAATCCGTAGGTTCAGATGAGGCCATTCTGGTCCAGGTCGATTCGGGGTCCAAAACTAGCACTTCGACCGGTCCAGCCTCCAAAGCAGACTTCGTCCTACGGGCACAACCCCAGCAATGGGAGAAGTTCTTCGACGCGGATCCAAAAGCCCCCTATACCAGCTTCGTTGGTCTCCAGGTAAAGAACCCATCTCTCCCGTCCCTTTAAACCCATTGGCCTTCCCAAGTCTTACCTATGACCAGGGAATGAACATCAAGCAAGAAGGCGTCGGTGTCCACGGCAATCAAGTCAAATTCGCACAGTACGGCCATCTCGCAACTCGCCTGCTTGAGCTTCTGCGCGACGGCCAGCACGGCCCTCTCCAAGAGGACGAACAGCCCGAGACCGACGAGGACCACATCACGGGCAGATACATCTACATCAACGCTCCAGTGTGGGGTCGCACGAAAGTCTTCTACGAAACGTCCGGCAATGGACCGCAGCAGATCGTCTTCTTGCACACCGCCGGCAGCGATAGTCGACAGTACCACGGCGTCATGAACGACGCCCGCATGCGCGAGAAGTGCACCATGATCGCATTTGATCTGCCCGCCCACGGCAGGAGCTTTCCCGGGAGCAATCGTAAGTCCTCTCTTCTTCCTCTCCAGATGCAGTACTGCGGTACTACGTCCTACACAAACGACTCAAGGCCGCAAAGTCAATTAATAACTGGATCTGGATCTCACCCTGCTGACTCGCATGTTATCTGGCACAGACATCCCAGGTAACCACACCAACAACGAAGAGGCATACGTAGGCACGATCCGGGAGGTGATCAAAGCCCTCAAGCTCGACAAGCCCATCGTCTCCGGTGCAAGCATGGCTGGTCAAGTATGTGTTGCTGTCGCCATTCGCGCAGATGAAGTGGGAGCGGGCGGCACCATCCCGCTTCAGGGATGCGACTACCTCACCATGGACAGACAGTTCAACGATAAGTCACCTGTGGTGAATCAGGCGTTGTTCAATCCTGACTGGAGTACGTCCCCTAACCCCGAGTACTCGTACTCCCTTGCACGGTGCCAATGTCACTTTTGTTGAAAGGACAAGAAGACCCGCCGAATGCTAACATGTGAATGTGCCTGAATAGTCTACGGCATGATGGCCCCAAAGAGTCCAAAGGTGAACAAGCAACTGATCTGGGTACGTCTACATGGGCCCTCGCTAGTACACCTTGCCTCTTGACTCTTGCCTCTCTTGCTTCCCTGTCCCAATACTCCACTGCTGCCCACACCGCACTCAGCCATGATGGCATCTGGCGGGAGACACGAGAGAGACTGACTTGAGATGGCCAGCACATGTACTCGGGCCAAGCCTACGGCATCTTCCACGGCGATTTGGATTTCTATTTCGGCGGCTTCGACGCCAGAGACCGCGTGGCCAGCATCGACGTGAAAAAGTGCCCCATCTACTTCCTCACCGGCGAATATGACTGGAGCACGACGCCCGAAATGAGCCAGGCGACCGCGAAGAAGATCTCCGGCGCGAATTTCCAGAGCATGAAAGGTCTGGGACATTTCCCGGCCACCGAGGATCCGCAGAAATTTGTAAGATACCATACAGTGACCCCTTTCTGCCCACACAACCCCCTTACCATCTTCAACACCACGGCATCATGAGACACAATAACTGACAATGCGGTACTCTCATATAGGTGCCCTACCTTATCGACGCGATTGAGTGGATTCAGAAAACGCGGCAATCTTGACGTGGGAAAGAAACCCTGGCAAGTCGGCCATGCTCCAGAGGGCCGGAAGCCGTTTGCACACTCGGTGCACATCTCGCCTTTGAGCTAGGTCACAGAAGTCCAAGGGAGCTGTTAGCATTACATATCTGCTGAACATTGGCGCGAACGTCACCACTTACGCCTCCGGAAGGCATCGCTTTCATCCTCTGCCAAACACTCATGAGACTCGAGAGTGCCTGGAAAAGTAGTACCTGTCCACTGTTTCGAGGCTAGCAGACTTTAAAATGCGATTAAAGAGAGGACGGTGCAGAGCGAGCAAATGAACAGAGACTCGTTTAACAATTATTGATTCGGCAATGTGCCTCTTGCAACAATATTGACGCTTCCACGCCATTTTCAGAATATGTACATACTGTGCGTAACGAATTTACAGTGGCAAGGCGACTTTGGCCGCCACAAAACAATCTCTGCAATCGACGGCACCCACCCACGCTGAAAAACGACCCAGAATTACTTTTCTCATGCGACTGGGCACCTTAAGAACTGCGGCTGACCCTGCTAGGAGTCATCAACCAATCTCTTATCCTGCCATGCCTTCTTCGCCAATTGATATAATGTATCAAAATCCCCGCTTGTTTCGCACATGGACCTGAACAGCCCATCCTCCTGCTGAATCAGCTCCCAGGGAGAGGCATACTCTTTGACCTCGCCTTTGTCAAGAACCAACACTGCGTCGTAATCAACGATGGTTTGCAATCGGTGAGCGATGGTAAGGATCGTGTTGTTCTTCAGCTCGCGCAAGGTATCTTGGATCTTCGAGTCTGTTGCGTAATCGATCGATGCAGTAGCTTCGTCCATCACTAGCACCTTTGGTGCCTTCAATAACGCTCTCGCGAGGCACAACAATTGCCGCTGTCCTTGAGATAGATTGGAACCAGATTCAGCCACGGGAGACGAGAGGTCTTGGAAGATGTTCTTGTTGTCCTTGGAATTGCTCGCCTCCTGTACCAAGGTCGAGTCAGACTTGATGGTTCCATTTGCTGAGAACGATGCATGGCTGTCTGCAGGCGTCGGATTTTCTCGCAGAGTCGGCGATCTGCTCGACGGCCCAAAAGGACTTCCAGATGCGGAGCGGTCCGAGCCATCCTTTGGTCCAGGAATCAGCTGAACTCGCCTGAGGGCATTGAAGATTTCCTCGTCCGTAAATAGCTCGAACGGATCAAGGTTGCTTCTCAAGGTGCCACTGAAGAGTGTGGGATCCTGTGGTACGATTGTGATAGCCTCGCGGAGATCCTGCAGACCAATGAGACCAATGTCGACGTCGTCGATAAGGATTTTGCCTTCTTCGGCCTCGAGACCTCGGAACAAGGCTAGAGCGAGGGAACTTTTGCCAGCTCCAGTCCTACCCACGATGCCCACTTTTTGCCCGGCCTCAATGCGGAACGTTATTTTGTTCAACACAGGCTCGAGGTCCGGCCGATATCTAGTGCTGTAACCGATGAACTCAACCACTCCATGAGAAGGCCAATTAGATGCAGGTTTGGTTTCTGGAACTTCTGCTGGCGCTTCCTGCTCGACGTTAATATATTCTTGAAGTCGCTCGACGGCATTCATGTTTTGTTCGTTGGCAGCATATAGCCGCACAAGCCAGAGGACATTCTGTGTAAAAGTAATGGCGTACGACAATGCCAGACCTGCTGCTCCAGGGTCAATGTGGCCAGCGTTGAGCACCACGAACATCGCCGAGAAGAACGAGACCAAGGCTCCAGCAATATCAATCCGGAAAGCGAGCCATCTATTAGTAGCCCACAAATATATGAATGGTCGATTGTGAGTGTTGACACGAAGGTGGCTTTCCTGAATGAAACGTGACTCATCTCCATAGGCTCGAATGGTAACAACTCCCGACAAGGTCTCTCCAAAGTGTTGGAAGAGCGGACTTCGTTGAATGGCTTCAATCCGTTTGAGGTCGCGTGACGAACGAATATAGAAGAGACCAGTCAGAACATACAGAATGGTGATGAAGAAACCTGGAATCAGAAAGCCTGGAGTGATCGCCGAGATTAGAATCACAATGGTCAGAACAGAAGCAGCACTGTGAAGCATGCCTATGGCGACAGGTGCAACTTCTTGATCCAGTGCTTGAATGTCCTTGGAAAATCGGTTTGTTAGTTGGCCGAGAGGTGTCGAGTCGAAAAACTTGAATTTGGCCCGGAGGATACTCGTCAACAGTTTCTCATGGAGAAGCCAAGAGGCACGTCGTGAGCCCCAGAAGAGAATGAGCTCCCTCGAGAAACAAATGAAGACGTAGACCGCGCCGATGACCGCATAAATCCCAAGGTAATACCAGGCATCCACATTTTGGAGTGCCTGAGCCCAGGAAACGCTCACGGTGGCAGCAGTTTGTGGTATTTGAACCAACGATCCCCCGAAGCTGGACGTTGACACCATCGCTTTATGGTGAAAGCCTTGAACTACTGCATGTGCCGAATGCGTCTTCCGAAGATGATAGGCGTTCGCCCATTGCCGGATCCAGAGATTTGTGGCAACAGATCCAAGCTGAGTAGCTATGAAACCCCAAGCTGCGAAAATCCAGTAGTACCAAGGGCCCATAGCCTGGAGATACATTTTAATTGTCGATAGCTTGACACTTCCAGTCGCTTTAGCCTCAAGTCGATGATCAACAAATTCCTTTTCCGCCTTGCTGAGTTTCGCTTTGATTCTGGCAGTATCTCTGCCACGCGAACCGGGTGTCACATGGCCATTACCTCCGGACAGCTTCGACGTCTCCTCCTCGAGGTTAGAAGACACTCTTGAAGGTCCCTGGGAAGCTGCTCTCGATACAGGTCGGGATTTCAAAAGCTCATCACCAAGCGCACCGCTGTCAGCAATTTCTTGTGGAGTCCCTTGAGCTGTAATCTTGCCATTCCCCAGCACGACCACTTGACTCGCGAAAGGGATAGTCAATGAAACATTGTGCGAAACCAGGATGCAAGTGCGGTGTGCCATCAAACTGCCGGTGAGAGCTTCCTCGAAGATGTGCTTTGCCGTGTGTGCATCGACCGCGCTTAGACAATCGTCTAGCAGCAGATGTTTCGAGTTGGAATAAATTGCCCTGGCGAGTGAAATTCTTTGCTTTTGACCACCAGACAAGGTAATGCCCTTTTCTCCAACCAGAGTCATGTCACCCGCATCAAGTATTTCCAAGTCGCGCTCAAGCGCACAGATTGAGATAACCTCGTGGTAACGGTCTTCGTCGTAAGGGCTGGCGAATAAAATGTTCTCCTTGATCGTAGCATTCACAAGCCATGCTTGTTGAGCGCAGTATGCCACACTTTCAGTCAAGCCTGTGATCGGGTCTGGCCGCAGATCCTGCCGAACCGAGCCTCCTGGTATATAGACATTGCCGCTGAGCAATTGCATTTCTCCAAGTAGAGCCATGAGCAAGGATGTCTTGCCGCATCCGGTTGGGCCTGCGATCACACTGAGCTGGCCTATGGGGAAATCCACGCTCAGGTTAATCAGTCGAAATGCTTCAGTTGATTCGGGCCCAGAAGCTCCCCATGTCAAGGTCGCATTGTCAAGAGCGATGCGACTAGCTGGCAAACTTCTCCTTCTGCTCTGGCGCAATTGAACATACTTTTCCGTTTCCTCTTCGTCAAGGAACTTTTCGACACGGTCCACGGATACTTTCGATTCCTGCACATGAGCCACCATATCTGCAAGCTGGTCCAGAGGTATTCGCAACAACGAAAACATCGACAGAGCCGGAAAGGCAACGGATGGTACAAGAGGCCGCTTCTCGATCTGCGTATAAATGAGGAAGGAGGTGAATGTGATCAGAATCGGAACTCCACTCCAGATAGTTGCCGCACTGGCCCATAACACGTATTTTCGCCATAAAGCTGATAGCTCGACATGCCTCTTCTCATTGACGCTGTTCTGGAAGCGCCGTTCCCATGCAAAATATTTGATGATTCGGATGTTCTGGAGGACTTCATTCGTGACGTGAATTCGACCGTCGGTAGCGGTCATGATCCTCTTCTGCGCAGCTTGGAATGATTTCGCGATGTACAAATTGAGTGGCAGTATGAAAACCATCATGATGATGCCTGCGAAAGAGCTATAGCCCAACACCTTGTACAACAAGGCGACCGCCATGACAAGCTGAACGGGTACAGCAGCCCAGAGGAAGTGCAAGTAGGCGCATATCTCGGCTACTTTGAAGGAGTCAATAGACATGAGGTTAATGATTGTTCCGTTGTTAGCCTGGGTATTCGGGGCCTTCGTGGGAGCGTCCTCAGCGTTCGGAGCCTTCTGGAGTCTTGGGCTTTTGTTCTTCAAAATTGCTTTGATCCTGATGGAAAGCGATTGCTTGTCTTTAGGCTGAGTCTTGTCTTTGTCAAGTTCGGAGTCGGTACTTGCTGCTGCTTTCCTTCGCAGTGTCTTGGAATAGATCTCACCCACTATGATGGCACGTAGTCGGATGCAGATTTTTCTCCCAATCCACAGTCCCTGACCATCGCCAACGGCCTGCACAGCGCCAGTAGCAAAGAGAAGTATAGCATAGAGCCATGCCGCACTGCGAGGGATCTTGTCGGTGTTCTCAAGATACTCAAGAATAGCTTTCAAAAGTAGTGTTGGCAGGAACATGAAAACGCTTGCTAGCACGCACCATGCGCCCTGAATAAGAAGCTCCTTCTTGAAATGCAGGAGAAGTCGGACGGCAAGTGAATGAGTCTTCTGGATTTGGCGGAAATGAGCCAATACCGTCTCAGCCTTGTCCGAAATAGCTACATTCCAGACGTCGGCAAGGTCTAATGTCTTCTTGTAGCCTTTCCAGACGATTGGATCGACCCAAGCGAAGGTTGCCAAAGAGAGAACACTGGCAAGCGGCTCGCGAGATGGCTCAATATCACCTTCATGCTCCAAGAGTACGCCTTTGTTCCCCTTTCGAGAACATAGTGCGATGACGACGAGGATGGTTGTAATGCTGAAGGAAACAATCGTCAAAGCTTGGAGCAGGCCATCGACTGGGTGGGTGAGGACTGATCGGAAAACCCAGACCAAGTTGAGCCATTGTATAATATACAGTGTAGCACTGTGATTCCACAGGCTCTTGATTGGAGATTCCCAAGTCGTGGTTGACGCAAGCAGGCGAGCTCCGGAGAGTGTTGCAAGGTATCCGGACACGACGGTTTCTGCTATTGAGGCGCGTTTCCTGCGGTTCCCTTCGTCGAGGATTGTGACAATGTTGACGACCAGTTGTCCTAGCACCAGTAGGAGCTCAACGGTGACAAGCAGGACTTCGCCAGTAGGTCTGTCGACGTCTTTAATCGATATACCGCCATGACTCTGGGTTTTCTGCAGTGTGAGCCTCGCCAGGCTATCTTCATCGCCGTCCTCATCTGTCGAGACCTCGTCATCTTCATCAACGTCGATGAGTAGGTGGTGGGTATGCTTTCGACGCCGGCTTTTCAGCCTTTGGCGTACGGTTTCGACGGTTAACAGCAGGATAGATATGGCGCATGCTAGCAGTGGAAATAGTGTCTGGAGATAGCTGTTGACCGTGGATCAGTGGGAGAGCTCGACATTGGATACTACTCAACCTACTCTGCTTGGAAACAAGGCGTCAAATCATCGACGCGCCATATGGGTGCTTTACACCTGGCGAACATGTTCAACAACAAGGACCTCCACCGCTTCTCACCTGGATGCGGGGAATGCCGCAATCATGTCCGTAGCAGAAATAGAATATACAAGAAGATGTTGTACAAGGTCGATAGTATGCAAGAAAGCAGCCCTTGAAAAGCAGATATCCACCAGCACAGCACGTCCAAAAAAGGCAGGGAGGCAAAGAGGAAGTCTGGGGAAAGCGCTATGGTCGTCGACAACAAATTAAACTGACTTTGCGGACATTATTTGACGGCGACGATGCGTCTTTTGTCGCCTCTGACGCACAGCGCCACTTTTGGTCCAAGCCTCTTGTGTTGGGGCACTCGGCGCATAATGGGTGCCCAAGTTTTAATGACGCTAGGGCTTGACTAGGCAAGTTAGACGTGGTTGCCACCCGGAACTGAGGCACTTAAACGCCAAACAGGGGTCTTAGGCGCAAAGTAATTCGTCATTCACCCCTCGTATGAATCCAGGCCTGACCCATGCGTTTCGCTTCAGAGTCCTCAGTCCCTCGTCGTCTGATACTGCAGCAGCATCTTCCTACATTCCTTCATATGTAATCATACCTACTCTATGCACTCATCTCACCATAAACACGCCAATTTCTCTTTGACATTTCGACACAGTGCTCCTTCTCGATACTTGAATACTGTAACCCCTGCATTCATTCATGTCAACTTTCGCTGTCACCTCCTGACGCATTCACCACGCGTATCTGTTGCCGTCCCGAGTCAGTTGCGATCTTCTGAACAATGTACAGTCGGTGACAACCACTGCCTACATGAGAAAAACTCCCAAGAACATATTCTATTTCACCTAGCGGACACTTGAACAAGGCTGCATTCACCTGCCTAGCACTCCTCATCCGCCTCTGAAGCCTCCCGATACCGCTCTTCCCCATTCTCATTCCCGACACCGCCTCGACCTACACCTCGTGTCAACTCGTCCCATCAGTAACCACGCCGATAGATAAGCCCAGCATGTCCTCGCAAGCAGTTCTGCTAAAAGAGTATAAGACTCTTGTCAAAGAGAAATGGGTTCAGATCGATGTAGGTAACCCCGCCAATAGTATATGGAGTTATTGGCTTATGCAGAACAGATCGATGAAGACAACATGCTACACTGGAATCTTGCCTTGATGGTTCTCAACCCGGATTCTCTCTATTATGGCGGATACTTCAAGGCTCAGATGAACTTCCCCAAGGAGTACCCATACAAGCCACCGGGTAAGTACACCGCCACCCTTCCTTCGACTCATCCTGACCTGTTGCAGACTTCCGCTTCATGAAGCCACTATGGCATCCCAACGTATATCCTGACGGTCGCTTATGCATATCAATCCTTCATGCACCCGGTGAAGACGTGATGTCCGGTGAAACGGCTGGCGAACGTTGGTCACCCGCTCAGCGAGTCGAGTCGGTCCTCATCTCCATCTTGTCTCTTCTTGACGATGCCGAGATCTCTTCCCCAGCCAATGTCGATGCAAGTGTAATGCTCAGAGACGACAAGGAGGCTTTCAAGGCCAAGGTCATGCGAGATGTCGTGAATTCCAAAGCAGACATACCTGAAGGTTTCATCATGCCAACCCATGAATCTACAAAGCCAGTGATTGACAAGGTGGATGACGATTTCTGGAATGATAGCGACGCTGAGGATGTGGATTTTGATGACTTTGATGACTTTGACGATGCCGCCAATGGAAGTGAATCTGATCAAGAGCTGAACAATGACTCCGAGGACGAGGAGAACTACGACGAAGAAGATGACGACACGGAGCATGACAAGGGCAAGTCTCGAGAAGACCGATTGGATTCTGAGATGACTGAACCGGATACCTGAATGTTCAAACACCGGGTGTTTACAGTGTCGGCTATGGACGTGGGTGGTTGAAGAAGTGGTCGAGCCCGTTCAACGTCACCGTCTGTACAGCGCGCTATTATTCAAAGAGCCACTTTGATTTTTGTTTTCTCTGCATTCCAGCAAGGCGTCGGGGGTCTGATGCACGTAGGCGCAAGAAGGGGAACAGGAGTTCAATACATGGACTCTGGCACAGTTCATATGGTGGGGACTTTTTCGCATGATATTGACGCAGATCTTGCCGATAGTATGTTAAACTCAATCACATTGAGGTTAGCAACCTGAAAAGGATGACTTCTTTGCTACAATTCACCAGTGACTCCGAGAAGAGTGTCTCCGAGCTTTTCGGCCTGCTCCCTAGTAGGTAGTTTTTGGGATGCCTGGAATACTTCTGTAGTGGTAGAAGCCAAGTGGTTCGAGACCACCATCGGGGGAGCATTGTAGTATGAGTTTGGTCGCATGTATGCTCAAGATGTCGAGGTAGGCAACACTAGGCTGGATAGGAGTGCTCAGGACAGCCATATGGATATCACAGTACAGCGGGTGAGGGAGGTCCATCCCCTTCTTCATTTTGACGTACGTACACTTTCATAAAGCACATAAAATGGCGGTCCAGCAATCCGCTCCTTACTCAGCTTGACGAGGCTGAAGCTCCTAGTCGTCAGATCTCAGGCACCGCCTTCCTGGTCTTACTGACCCTTATACTACGGCTTAAATCAGCCTGCTTCCGGGGTGCCCCCAATAAGTTTCAACACCTCCTCTACACACCGTTCCGGCTGTTCCTGATTGACCCAATGCCCTGCTCCCTCCACGAGCACAGTTCCCTTGTACATCCCGCTCTTTACGCTCTTCGATTGCTCCATCGCCTCCACTGCCCCAGGCTCCTGGAACGTCCCCCAATCCCGTTTGCCAGCGACGAAGACCGTGGGCACGCTTATTTTGGCGCCGCTCCAGATTTCCATCTCCCCAGCTATTTCAGGCTGGGTCTGAATGCGGTACCAATTAAGACCGCCTTGAAAACTCGTCCTGCCGTACTCGCCGGCGTAAACGGCCAACTCGTTGTCAGGAAGCCAACGACGTGACCGCTCTGCGACAATTTTCGTATCTTCATTGGCCATGTCCCGAGCGATAGCTCGACGCATATCATCGTCCTTGTCCATGATATAGTACCTTGGCATCTTGGCCAATTCACTTGCCGTCCAGCCTGTGAGGGCGTGCGGACTGTTACCGTCCCAGTCACCAGACTTGAGGTGGAAATAGCCCCGGAAAAACTCGTGTAGAGGTTGCCCGGTGGGATAAGTCATTTCCTCGTTCGACGGAGCAGTGCAGTAGTACCATTTATAATGCTTCCTTGGCCGGTCGAGCTCAGCGAGTGCCTTTTGCACGTCTGGCTGAGCTGCGGGTGGAGGCGATGGCGCCCCGTACGATGGCGAGATGTTGAACGGCAGGCTTGGCGGGCCCTTGGTCGGATGAGACATCAGCACCAGACGGCGGAACAGGTCAGGGCGCGCGAGTGAGCAGAATGTCGCGGTGACGGCGCCAAAGTCGTGGCCCACGATGCATTTTACCGTGTCGTAGCCTAGTGCGTGGACGAGGGTGACGGCGTCACGGATTAGAGTGACGGGGCCGAATGATGTAGAGGTTAGGGGGCGCCGGGAATGTGTTCGCCCGAAGCCTCGCTGGTCGAATGCAACGGCGTGATAGCCTTGCGCTGAGAGCAGCGGGAGGATCTTACGCCAGGAGTATGCGATCTCGGGAAAGCCATGGCACAAGAGGATCAGGGGTGGTTTGCTGTTGGGACTAAGGTTGGAGGGCAGGGACTCGAGGATGTGAAAGACCAGGCTGTGGGGAGTGGTGTCGATGAAGCGTGATGTCACGCCTGGTGGGAGGGAGAGTGGAGGGAGTGTTGTTGGGTCAGGAGCATCTGGAGGGGAGTCTTGATGAGTGTAGGCCATGGATGTGAACGGTACGGGATACCTGGCTGATATTGAAAGCAGAAGGATGGAAGCGAGATGGAAATCCCATCGAGTTGGAGATGTGATAGTACTGTAATCTATATGTAAACCGAGGCAGAACCCACCTAACGTTTATGCTGCGCGGCCGGTGACGAATGTCTTGCTGTGCAGTTGACTTGTAGGTACTGAAGATAGTGGTATAGATCTTAGCGCAGCTCCTGGGTAAACTGCAAAAGGGATAGTCCGAGTTCGTATATGCATGCCATTTATAAGATGTCCTTTGATACGTACGTAGGTGTGGTAGGTACAGTAAACAAGTGTCAAAAGTGTCCTCATTTTCTTCTGACGACTGGCGCACTGGTCCACCAATATGAATCATCGAACAGGAAGCTACTGTAGCCTGGAGGCCTAATTTCCTAAAATGTACTCTGCACCTCTCAACGACTACCTTGAGGATGCCAGGTACAGCCTGAGTGAGCGTGACACTGAATTCTCCCGCTTCCTACGGAGTACACGAAGCTGGGGCTTAAGGATACTGATAGGAAGTTGGGGAAGCGGATTTCAAACCCACCACTGCTAATCTTCAGCATCTCTTTCTTTGCGTGCTACGGCAGTAGTAGGCGACGAAGATGGACAAGTTAGAAGCCAAAACCTTCACAACAAGCCGCTCACTCGAATATGCCTATTACACCTCCCCAAGCAAAACCGACAGCAAGAACCACCCAGCATTGCTCTTCTGCCATGGCTTTCCCGACAGCGCATTCCTGTGGAACGACGTGATAGCTCGTCTGAAAGATCTCCCATACAAGATCATTGCTCCGGACATGCTCGGCTATGCTGGCACATCCAAGCCCCTCGACACTGCACTGTATGCCTACAGCGGAATGGCCGACGACCTGCGAGAAATACTGGACGCCGAAGGCATTGGCAAAGTCATCGCCATTGGGCACGACTGGGGCGCCGTCATGGCCCAACGGTTCTACCCTTTCTACCCAGATCGTGTGGCTGGAATTGTGTTGTTGAACGTCCCCTACCATCCGCCATCGAAGCCTGGGGACCCTAAATTCGACCTGCAAGCGATCAACAGTCTCCTCAAAGAGATGTTCGGTGCCCCGCTCTGGACCTATTGGGGCTTCTTTACAGCAGAGGATGGTCCACGCTTGATGCGCGAGAATCTTGAAAGAGTATACGAAGCGCAACATGGCGATGTGCAAGACTGGGTGTTCAAGATGTTCTGTGTGCCGGGAGCGTGGAGAACCTATCTCACCGGGACGGAGAGCGTGCCGTTGAAGGCGTATGCGAAAGAAAAGAGGTGGAGGGATTCATTCTTGAACCAGTTTGAGAAAGACGGGTTTGAAGCACCGGTGCAGTGGTATAGGGCTATGATTGAGAATGTGCAGTACGAGGTTGAGTGCAAGATCCCACTAGAAAGACACAAGGTTGATGTTCCAGTTTTGTTTGTTGGGTGTACGCAGGATGCGAATAATCGCGCTGATTTGATTGAAATACCGCAAAAAGCTGGATTGTTACCTGATCTTGAAGTGAAGGTGTTGGATTGTGGACACTGGAGTCCGATGGAAAAGCCTGGGGAGGTCTCGACTTGTATTCGGGAATTCTTGACGAGTAGATTCTAAAGGTTTGAGCATCCAATGGAAATCATATTATAGAATTGATCACCAACTTCCCTACCTACCACCTAGCCGTGGCTAATGGTAACGTACCTGATGGAGTAGGCGAAGAGACCAATATGCACGTGATGTGGCTTTCTTGTTGTGATTGATGAGATGATGACGTTGGAATAACTGCTTGTGGACTGCGCCACGAATCTTTTGGGTATCCAAGCGGTCTCCTTGGTATGATGAGATGAGCTGGGCCCGTCCGTCACCAAAGCTCGATCTCCATTTCCTGGATCTCAAATAATCTTTGACCATCCGTGACCATCCCTACTTCCTCTTCAACCCTGTTGATCTTCATACCTTCGGTGTGAAGCACTCTCAAAACTCTTTGTGGTGCGCAATGGGGGACATTATCGCCACAAATCGACGTCAAGCAGCGTCCCGATAGCAATCCAAGCCACCTGCGACATCTTTTCGTTGCGCCCGAACCACCCGCGCAGAGAGTCTCGAGGTCGAAAACTGTCAACACCACAACCGCCAACATGAGTCTCTTCCATCGGCGAAGCAGGTCGCAGTCGGCCTCGGTATGTCATCTCTCATCCTGCTCCTGCAAATTGCTGACGTATAATCTCAGCGGCCCCAGACTCCTGCTTCCGCATCTGCCCATATGGCTGCGTCTCAGGCCTTCCTAGCCAACAGAGTCTCGCAGGGTAATCTGTCAGCTTCCGCTGCTGCTGCTGCCCTCAGGAACTTGTCCCCTACGCCTACCCCGATCGATCAGCTTCAGACGAAGCGCATGATTCAAAGGCAAGCCTCTCTTTCACAACTTTCTACTGGGTCTGGTCGAGGAAGATCAAGAGGCGGTCTACAACGGCAACAAAGTGCCAGTTCCATGACTGAGAGGACGTTTAGAACTCCCTCGCCGTCCCCTTCGAGACAACCTACCCGGCCTGAACCTGCATTGGCGCCTCCGCTGCCAAACATACCGCAACAGTACACTACTAGTCCGGTGGTGCCAGCAAAGAAGAAGAAGCGCGCTTCCAGTCAAGGCGCTCCTCCGCCTCGAGTGTTGTCGCCTCCCCCGACTGGACCGACAAATCGAGGCCAGAGCCTGGATCGCTATGGTGTTTCTCAGCCGGTGGCAGCAACCCAGAAGAGCAGTCACTTACCAAAGGTGCCTGAGCTTGAGCGTACTGACAGCCGGAACTCTGTCAATTTTTCCAGGCCTCTATCACCTCGACCGCAATCGCCTCTCCCTGAATCACCAATAATAGCAAATGGGGATAGATCCATGAGGAAACCGGCCGTTGCACCAATCTCTCCCACGCGGGTCGAGCAAATCCAGTATGGCCTTGAAGAGACCGCCAATCAACCCGTCAAGAAGAAGAAAAAGAAGGCTGTTCCTGAATCATCCGAGGGCAGTCATCTCCACAGCGGAACAATGGGAAGCAAGCCCGTGGTGCATCCTCTTGAACCGGAACCTGAGCCACATGGGAGGCCAGAGGCTCAATACAGAGATGAACAAGAGCCGCAAGTCCGGAGGAAAAAGAAGAAAGCAGTGCTCTCTGGAGAAAGTACCCATTTTCCCGCCTCCGACGCGTCATCTCGAACCGACTCTGATTCAGATTCAAATGCCGAAAAGACAAGAGATCGACGCGCTCAAAGAGCGTCTGGCGTGTTGGCAAAACAACCCTCTATTGTGCGGGAAGACTGGGAGGGAGAACAGCACGAGGAAGCAGGAAGGGCGAGTCCATCGCAAGTCCACTCACCCACGGAGCAAGAGCTAGGCGCCGTTCACGATGCTACACCACTGCAAAATAAACGTGCAATCAACACTGCCAATGTATCGAGGAAGATTGAAGAACCACTTCCGCCCACAAAACCAATCAACCAGGCAGTCCCAACAGAGGCCCATGCAAACAGCCAGCCCCCGCAGCCACAATCTGCACCTGCAGTCTCAGCTAACCTTCAGGTCACGGAGCCTCGCACGGTGAGGGAGACATCTCTGAGCCCTTCGAGGTCCACGAGATTCTCAGATAGGCTGTCTTCGGACCTTGCAGCTGGACGCAAACATGAACCACTTCCTCGGTCCGTTTCGCCTGCAAAATCTGCGCTCAAACATCACTCGCCCAGCGGTGGTGACCTGCATCAGCCTCGCGTTCGGGGTTCTAGTGTCACTCCGAGCGAGTCATCCGACGTTTCCAGCGCTTCCGCAGAGGGGCCTGCGAGACGGAAAAAATCCGTGCGAGTAAGCTTCGATGCACAGCCCGAGATCGTGGGTACCTCCGACGGCGTTCAAAGTTCGGATAGTCCAAGCAAGGAAAAGAAGTCATGGCTGGGCGCTGGGAAGAGTAAACCAACACTGAATACCATCCCTTCGAATGACGACATGGAAGAGTTGCTGAAGCCACGTCCCCAACTTCCTTCCTTTGGCAGCGTACGGGGTCAGAAGTCCCGCGATGCGAACGACGCCAATGCGCCTCAGGTGTCGAGATCCCCACCAGCATCGGTGTCGACGACAACAAGCACGCCGTCCTTACGATCTACCGCATCTTCGGTAAATACCTATCCTTCTACAGGAATTTCCAGCGACCATGCTGTTGGAGCGATTCTATCACAAGAAGCGCAAAAGAAAAGCAGGGATCATTCCAACGAGCCATTACCGCCAGAGGTAACGTCCGTACAAGGCACGATTTCTTTCTCTGACTCCGAGAGTGACACCTCAGAGACCGAAGAAGCACCACAGTCCGTTCCTGTAGAGAACGTTCCAATGACTGAGAAACCCGTCGCAATCCCTGAGCCGATGCCGAGTATTAATCACCGGGTCACAACGGCGGACACCCCCCCTATGCAAGCGGAGATGCCGGCCGAATTGCCGGTGGTGTCCATCTCGCCTCCTACTCCCAAGGCAGACGATCAATGGCAGGTCGATTTACCAGGAGGATTTCCAGTGTCTCGCGATGCACTTGCGCAACTGGAGGAATCACAGAAAGACGACTCCAGTCAGCCTGGCCTAGGCATCGGTAGCACTACCGACAGCGAGTCGGACAACGAGAGCATCTACAGTGATGCTGCAGAGGATCCTGCTGAGCTTGACGGCACTGGCTTCGGCTCTATAGACGCAATTGTGGTTAGCCCAATGGCGCCAACTGTGCCAACGCGCATCACACCTCCTGACAGCCCGCTTGCCCGCGCACCAGAACCGCGACCTCAGCCGCCGGTTTCTGCGGGTTCATGGGAACAGACTCAGGCGCGTTGGCGTGATTTGGCAGAGCAGACGAGGAAAGCTCCATCTCAACCATCAGAGGCGACAGAATCAGCCCAGCCAGCCCGGCCGGAAGCCATGGCGGTGGAACCTGCACTTGACCAGCCAGCACCGCAGCAGCAGCCTGTACAAGCCATGGCAGCGCCCGTATCTGCGCCAAACCCCAGGAAGAAGAAGACGCCGGCTGCTATTGCTGCTGCGGCCTCCGTCCCAGCCGCTGTCATTACTGAACAGGGATTGCCTGGCTCTCGGCCTCGCAAGAAGAAGCAGCCTGCATACTCGAAAGTTGATCAAGGAACAGCCGGGGCGAGCGCCGCCTCTGCTGGACCGTTGAGACAATCGATGAGGACGACCGCTCCAGCAGAAGCAGAGCCGACAATGCGGAAGTCGATGCGCAACCGCAATTCCATGCCTGCTACGGCCACCGCTCCTCAACAACAATATTTGCATCAAGCTTCTATGAGAACTCCTACTCAGCCGCGAGCGGCTCTACAGAAGAAGCACATACCTCCCGCTCCACTTTCCACTTCTGCGGCAGCCTCTGCAGTGTCTCCGCGGACGGCGCCCGCTCCACCTGTGGCAACGAACGATAGTGATTCAGAAAGCTCATTCAAGAAGGCTCGCCGAAGTAAATCCTCAACGGGAGGCCAGTATACCATGCGTCGAAGTATGAGAGGCGCCCCAGATCCCACATTGCGAGGCGAAGGACGAAATGGAGTCCGGTCCGTTTCACCTGCGGGCCGACGACCGTTCTCTCCTCCAGGAGGACAACGCACCATGCGGGCGTCGATGAGAGGTTCTGTCGACAGCTCGGTCCCTACACTGCGAGGATCGACCGACGCTAAGCGATCGTCGTCCTTGTTTGGCCGTAGACAGGGCAGTGTGCCCCCATTGCCTCCTGCTGCAGCATCAAAACACCAGTCTCGGTTTGTGGATTCTGACGATGAGGAGACGGCACCACGGGCTAAGAAATGGCGTTCGCGCTTTGGTGATGACAGTGATGATGAGAGCGATTTGACGCCTGTCCGCGGTATCCCACGACGAACAGGGGACGGTGACTCCACGGATCTGGAAGATAGCTCAGACGAGGAGAAGCCGCGTACGCCGGTGCAGCCAGCTAGGCTTCAGATTCCACAAAGCACGATGACACCTGCGGGCGCAGAACCTATGTCACCAAATACTGAAAAGAAACGAGGTCTATTTGGCCGACTGCGAGGCAAGAAACAAAAGGACGCAGCACCTTCCCCCATGGTCGAGTCTCCGCAAGCACCACCACCCACCGACTTATCCAAGCCTTCCAACCTAGGCTTCTCATCCAAAGCTGAAAGAGACCGAGTAATTGAGCAGACTCGTGCTCGCTTAGAAGCAGCTCAACAACCGCAACCAACACATCAGCCGCACAATAAGCTCCAACGACGGCACACTCCTCAACGGGTTATGAGTGATTCTTGGCCTTTACCTCCAAAGATATCGGACAATATGAACGATCGACCCAACACAGCCGACGGGGCGACAATGCGAAATGGCTCAGCCCGGCTGAACCAAGGGAGCATGCGGACCAGAGACGTACCAATGGAACCAGTCGGGCGAAGTGGGAAGAAGAAGAGGTTTCCAATGTTGCGAAAAGCCTTTGGGTTGAAAGATTGAGTTCTTGCATCCTCGACTGAGTGAGAACATTCCTTCTGCGTGAGTTTTGTTTGACCCCTGAGGCACCAACTTACGAGGTCTTCCCTTGTGTTTCTCTCTTGATATGTTTTATTGGATCAACACGGAATGTACGAGTGGGAGGAAAAAGGCAATGCTACAAAGTGGTGGTTTCCGGACAAGCAAGAAATACTAGCGGGTTAGCTGATTTGGCGGAAATACAGTACATATTGAAGCACATAATCCTGCAAAGGATGGTGCGTAGTATTTAATTTAATAATAAGCTGTGTCAACGGGATCAAGATTCTGGCAGGACATTTGTATACCTAGGTACCAAGGTACAACAAGGCCAGAAGAACCATGCTGGGTGCCATGGGATGAGGTGGATGAGGCATTTAAGGCTGTTGTTACTTGGCAAGTATGGCTAGGCCCGGAATGATGTACAGCGGAGCCCCATACAAACAACACCAGTGAACACCCTACTGGATGCCCAGGTCAATTCGTTGACGCAGAGTTCCGATGGCTCGGGCGACTGTGCTCCGGTGGTCACTTCACGTTGCCGCTTCTCTGGGACAACAGAGACTTGACAGCGGTTGGGATTCGCTGAGTCACCATGATCGGGTCAAGTAAGCGAAATATACGGAGTACCTAGGTATGCAAAGGCATGACTAAGGGTGTGTTGAGACTCGATGAGACAGACACGACGAACACGACAATCATTCCATGGGCGGGCTCGTAGTTGTCGATATACAGTACCAGATACCTCTCGTAGCTCGTAGGTAGTGAAAACAGGACAGAAAAGCCAACTCGTACCACAGTGCTCCGTAATTACCATTTACTTCCAGAAATCTCAGCGCCCAGACAAGGCCGATTAGTTGTACACAGTTTGGGTGACAAGTACTCGGATTTGCTGGGGCAAGCAATTGGATGGCAGGTGCAGGTGGCAAGATTTCCTTAGTTGGCAGTTCCCGGCTCAATTCAATTCGTGATCCCCCACCAATGCCAGCCCATTTGGGTGAGTGCGAACCATTGCTGAAAACTGCCCCGCTTCCGTCACAGGTCAGTTTCGAGTCTGCGCCATTAACTTAAGGCATTGATCCCGTCTCAACTTTTTCTTCATAACAATTTCTCAAATCTCAAACCTCAAGACTTAGCTCCACCAGAATCCAGCTTCACAAGTCGATTCAAGCATATATCATTACAACCATGACTTCCTCTCTCGATCAACTCAAGCAATGCGGCACCACCGTTGTCTGGTAAGTATCCACGCTCCCGAAACATCCCACCAGCTGCGCATCAGCTATTGGTTTGATCCTGCCTTTACCGTCACAGCTTGCTAACGAGTTGCAGTGACTCCGGTGACTTCCACACCATTGAGAAGTACAAGCCACAAGATGCCACCACCAATCCGTCTCTCATCCTCGCCGCCTCCAAGAAGCCCGAGTATGCCAAACTGATAGACCCCGCGGTCGAGTATGGCAAGAAACACGTAAGTGGGCTGTTTCTCACCGAAGAGCAAGACTGACACGCGGGCTTCCAGGGCAAGACAATTGACGAGCAAGTCGATGCCACTCTCGACCGCCTCTTGGTCGAGTTCGGCAAGGAAATCCTGCAGATTGTTCCCGGCAAGGTCTCGACAGAGGTCGATGCTCGTTTTTCTTTCGATACCAAGACTTCAGTTGAAAAGGCCCGCCACATCATCGAGGTAAGAATATCCCGTTCGGAACGCCATTCGCCACTGACAGATAATAGCTCTACAAGTCTGTCGGCATCGACAAGTCTCGTGTCTTGATCAAGATTGCTTCCACCTGGGAAGGCATCAAGGCCGCGGAGATCCTGCAAAAAGAGGGTATCAACTGCAACTTGACCCTCATGTTCTCTCTTGTCCAAGCCATTGCTGCCGCCGAAGCCGGTGCTTTCCTTATCTCCCCGTTCGTCGGTCGTATCCTCGATTGGTACAAGGCCGCCATGAAGAAGGACTTCCCCGCCAACGAAGACCCTGGTGTCAAGAGCGTTCAGTCCATCTTCAACTACTACAAGAAATACGGCTACAACACCATCGTCATGGGTGCTTCATTCCGAAATGTCGGTGAGATCACCGAACTTGCTGGCTGCGACTACTTGACCATCTCTCCCAACCTGCTGGAAGACCTGTACAACTCGACAGACGCTGTGCCCAAGAAACTTGACGCGTCGTCTGCCAGCTCTCTGGACATCCAGAAGAAGACCTACATTAATGACGAGCCAACCTTCCGCTTCGACTTCAACGAGGAACAGATGGCCGTTGAGAAGCTCCGTGAGGGTATCAGCAAGTTTGCCGCTGACGCTGTCACACTGAAGGGTATCCTTCGGGAAAGGATTGAGAAGTCTTCCTAGGTTTCGGGACTGCCCCTGATGTTTCCAGATTGTGTCAGTCGGTTTTGGAGGGGATTCCGGACGACTTGAAAATGCTAGATTGAATACGAGATGAGTACGAAGGGTTCTCTCACTATGGATGCTACTACATACATATCAACCACAGTCTTCGTTATGAGGAATAGAGCGATTGACCACATGGAAAAATTGCATTTATCGCACTCCCTCCTGTGAGGCTATCGTGGCAAAAGTTACGTCATCTCTTAAGCCATGAAGCAATGTTCAGAGCAATACGGATACTGTCGGATGCACACCACCGTAGTCCACCAACTGCTACAGGCTTACATCACTCAATTGCCACTGGCAGTATCATGGTGGTTGGCTCGTCCTTGTGCCCTGTCAAAGATTCAAGGTCGGTCGGGACTTTGGACGGAGGAAACGTTCGGCAGACCTTCCCCGTGAGAATGGGCCCATGGCCGGCCTCAGCCTTGTCGTGCCTTGCCTCGTTCCCTGGTTTCCAATGACGACGCTACCAACTTTCGACCGCATCTCCAATCAACCGCCGACTTAACACAATCTATAACTTTTAATCCGGACGTCCTCGCTTGCTTGTGACATGACCGTGTCACGGTAACAACGGCGTTATGTCGGACCTCTGCTGGTAGCCTTTCGATGTGGTCTTGCCGTGCGAACCTCCTCTCGCCATGAAGATTAATGGCATGCGACCTGGCGAGAAGAACAAGCGAGGGAACATCGTCACCGCTCGAATCGTGCCTTTGCTCCTCCTCGGTATCATAGGCTACTCCTCATACGTCGTTACCAAGAAGATATGCTTAGACTACCTCATCCACCCTCAGCCATCGCTGTTCGTCCGCCATCATACCGGCACGGCTATCGCTATTCTCACAATATACTACCTCCTCCTACTTATCGCTCTGACATGTCTCACCCGCCTGATTCAGACCATCACGACCAACCCAGGCCTCGTGCCTCGTGGAGCGCAATACTTCATTGAAAAAGAGCGCACGCGCCAAAACGCGAGTACACCAAGTCATAAAGAGGAACCGCTGGAACACGAGTCCACAGAAGGCTACACACCTCGCAGACACCGTCTAAAGCATGACTCAGGATATCCTGCCCAGAATTTCTGGCGCAAGGACATCTTCATCTGCGGCTGGGACGGCCGGCCCCCATTCTGCAGCACATGCTACAACTATAAGCCGGACCGGGCGCATCACTGCAGCGAACTGGGTCGGTGCGTGCTCAAGATGGATCACTTCTGCCCGTGGGTCGGCGGCATCGTTTCAGAAACCTCATTCAAATATTTCATCCAATTCACGTTCTGGGCCGCCCTGTTCTGCCTGCATACGCTGGTCGTCGTGAGCTATTACTTCGCACAGCGCAGGCAACGCGAGAGTGGCGGCTTTTTCAACGTCCATTGGATTCTCGTATTGATTTTTGCGGCCTTGTTCTTCGTCTTCAGCGCGGGCATGTGCGGGAGCAGTTTGCAGTTTGCCTTTCTGAACTCGAGTACCATTGAAAACTTCACACGGAAAACCAAGGTGTGGTATCTCGCTGTGTATGTGCCGAAAACGGTGCTGGACCGGTATCAAAGCTCAGGACGGAGTGATTGGAGATTGATTAGCTACCCGAGGCCCGCTAGCGAGCAGTTTGAAATCCTGGAACAGAATGGCGCGAGGCTGAGTGATAGTCAGAGGACCATGACGAGCCCAGGCACAGAGCCAAGTGCGCCACAAGCAGTATACGATCCGCAAAGGTCGCAGTTCCCACCGCATCCAGCCATCGCGCGCGAAGGAATACCGTCGACAACTGAGCAACAAGGCGCTGCATCATCGCCGTCTTCGACTCCGACAGCGATCCCATCAGAGGAGGCAAGGACATTTGTAATTCTCGAAACTCCTCCCGGCGCTAATCCGTTCGATATTGGGCCCCTCGGTAATTTCAAAGAAGTCATGGGGTACACCGTGTTTGACTGGCTTTTTCCACTGCTTGCCTCACCCTCGGTCGATCACAGTGATCCGAGGAGTATGTACAAAATGGGTCCTGTGGTGGACAGGTTGGCCCGAGAGGCCGGGCTAAGCATTCCTAGCGAAGACATGGACCGCTCTTGGTGTCCGAACCGGGAACCAGAGAGCGAGAGGGAAGATGTAAATGAAAACGAGAAGGAAGGGAACATAACCAGGACAGGCAGGCATAAAAGGAAGAGGAGGCGGCGGAGGTCGACTGCTTTTGCCGAGGAGGAAGGCATCGGGACGACTGGGGACAGCGACCAGGCTGGGAGCCGGTGATTGTTTCTATCTCAGCGATGTGGTTATGTCACGGCCGGGCGTTGTAACGACCCTTGCATTGCTATTCCTACTGTTCATCATTCTTTCCGATCATGAAATCGTTACTGTTATGGTTATGATTACGATGCACGCTCTGCTGTTTCTTTATTTTTGGTTCAATTCCCGATCGAGGAAAAGGGCCTGCAGAACAGGGTAACAAGGCCTCGGAAGTGTTTGAGGAAAAGACTACTTAGCGCTGGCGTTGTTGGGTGAGAGGACTGGACAGGCATGCCATCTAGGGCGTTGAATGGAATACGTTCTATCCGTTTGAACCAAAGTCAGGTCGATGGCAGCTCGTATGATACTGCAGTTGAGACATGCCAGAACCACAATGGCCGCGTCGATGCAGTTCATGACAGGCAAGAAGAATCATTGTATTGCATAGCTTCGCTGTTAGCCTGTCTGTAAGCTACTGAGCAAACACGGCGCTCCAGTCCGTCGTCCTAATGTACGTTTCAACATCCGTCAAGCGCTTCACACCCACGCCCGCCTGCTCTGGCAGAAGCGTCCCTTCCCCACCATCCCATCCAAACTCCTGCGTATAGGCGGCTGTCTCACCGACCTCGCGGCCCAGTCCTCCCGGAACCAGCTTATCCACGTCCTCGACACTGAGACTCTGTAGACTGGCCTTGACACCGTGGATGTCGCCCCACAAGCGGACGAATTCAGCGTACGGCATGACGGACGACGTGCCCAGCAGCGTGGTGCGAGGAGGGGTCTTGAGCACGAGGGCCTCGACGAACGGGCCTGTGTCCGTGGGTGGATGGACGAATGGCGTTGTGGACCCAGGCGGTCCGGATACCCAGAGCCATGTGTATGAGCCGTCGGGTTGCTGTACTCACGTATCACGATTCGCGTCAGTCAAAGACAGCCCTTTGCATCGAACAGGACACGAGGACTTTTACTTCTACCCATATTGTGGTAGAATTGGAGAAAGACATGATAAGAAAAGGGCCTATGATGGGGGCGTAGTGCAACGCTTACCTTCCGGGGCATGACGAGCGGGTTCTTCATCCAATTGTCCATGTAACTGCCCAACTGGAGATAACTCGTCTTCGCGAGCAGGGCTTTGTACTCCGCTCCTTCACCATCTTGCGCCTTCTCGGCTAGGTACTCGACCACGCGCGCCTTGCTGTCGAAGTGGTACACCCAGGTGTACTTGCCCTTGCTCGCGCGTTTGGCGCCGCTGAGAGAGCTGTAGACCAGTCTCTCGGGAGTGCCTGTCATGGCAAAACATCGCGCCGCCGCATCAATGATGTTGATCCCCTGCTGGACTTCCAACCGGTAGCAGGCCTCGTTCCAGGTGATGTTTTCGGCCTTGGCGAGGTCGTGTGTCCTAGGGGAGGTGGGGAATTGCCAGAAGTCGGTGACGGCGAAGATGGCGTGGGCACCGGAGAAGGCGCGTTCCAACGAAGAGACGTCGTCGAGGTCAGCTTCGACGAGGTCGACTCCGAGGTTTGCTAGGGTTTGGGAGGCGGCCGAATTGCGGTTCCTGGTTATTCCTCGGACGGACCAGCCTTCGATGTCGAGAAAGGTGCGAGCAACGGATCCGCCCTGGCATGGGGGTGAGATTTAGATTAGCTCGCTCAGCTATGCTCAGCTCAGCTCTGGACGAGAGGGGGGCGATACCTGTGTTCCAGTTGCACCGAGGACTGCAATGATCTTTGCCATATTGGCCCGTTTGTATCGGACTACGTCGGGATACGAGTAGTGGCTGCTTTATTGACCTCGTCCTTTTGCTTTTCGGTGATATGCTGTTGAAGGCATGACGCCAGCATCAACCAAGTCACAATCTCTTATACTTGGCCAAACCTTGGGGGTTTTCAACCCGGTAGTTTCTGACTGACTCGCCATCGCATTTCGGCGTCTTCCAGCTGGTGCGGTTGAGAAGCATTGCCCGATGAGTAGGTAACGGCTGACTGCTAGGGTCGACTTGACCCGGCTGCTCAACGCTGCTCCGACAGGTCGGAGGTCGAGGCGGGTTCCGGGGCAATAGTCCCTCCGGCATGGACCTCAGCAGTCTGTGGTCGGAAAGACTGTTACGACGACGACGGATAAGTTGAAGGTTGGACCGGGTCAATCGAGGTTCCATGATTGTGAAGATGGCTGTGGATTGGAGAGGTTTGATGGCCTTGAAAAGCGTCCTACCGCAAATCAGGTCTTGCTTACAATATGTGTCAGGCCGTAGTATTGAGACTGTTACATGGTCGTCATCGCAGAGAGCACGATACACCGTCCTTTGAGTTGTTCATCATCTTCCCCTATTGATCACTCTCCAGATCACTCTGGTAAGTGATTGAGGCTGACTTGCTCCGGGTGACTGGTACAACTTGTAGGGTGAAGCATTTTTGCACTAGGCGTGCGTGCACTTCGGAGTCGACTGTCGCTCCGTAATCCTCTCTGTCTTGATCCTCCGCTTCTCTTCTCGTCTTGCCAGTCTGCATGTACATCTGCCGAACGAGCGACAACGTCCACCAGTCGACCATACTGCTCCTGGTTCTTGCAGCACTCGCAGCTCTCCATCACTTGCATCGTCCTTCTCACCTTGTGCGGGGTCCCTCCGCATTTCAGCCTCCAACATATCCGCATTCTCCTGCTTCGGACCTTCCTTCCTGGCTCTCATGCATCTAGTTGACCCGCTCAGCTCATTACTCCTTCCAGCCTAGTCACCGGTAAAATGTCTACAGGCTATATCGTTCAAGCATGGGGAAAGCTCTTCTGAGGACATGCTTGAGCCCAATGATAACAGCTATGCTTCGGCTCTCGGTGTAATGATCTCCATGCCATCAGGTAAGAAGAAGTATGTAACATGAGACCAGTCTTCTCCCCCAGCTTCACTTGCCGAAGATAGACGAATTGGTCCTCTAATGTCAGTCATGGTCTTGCTACTCACTTTAGCCCTCAACCTATCTGGCCTGGCTCTGGCGGACGTCTCTGTGACCGTCTCTGGCACAAACCCGTTCGCTCTCACGGTCAAGTCTGACCAGGGTATTACCGTGACGAACAACGCAATCCTGAGCGGAAGCACTAACGACACAGCCAGTGCGGTGTCTGCATCCAGTGATGGCACCGTCGCCAGTAGCGGAGGGATTATAGACTGGACCGTAGTTCAGCCAAACGTCGTCAAGGTCCAATACAATGCTACAGCCGCCTTCACCGGCGCCAGCTTCACTGCCAGCCCCAGTGACAATTTCTACGGTGTCTGGGAATACCCGTGGAACGACTCGCTGACCAATAACGGTGTCGAGTTCGATCTCAAAGGCGTCGGTAATGCCCTGGGTATCAATTGGGACAACGCACGAGCACCGGCATTCTACAGCAGTGCCGGCTTCGGGGTCTATGCGGACACTCTGGACATGGGCTCGTTCCAGTTCGACTCCGGCCAAGCTCAATTCATCTTCAACACCAGCAGCTTGACATACTATATCATTCTGGCGGCTAGCCCAGGCGACTACAAATCCATCATCAAGACATACACAGGCCTGTCTGCGCGGATCACCATGCCTCCAGACTCGGGTTACGGGCCGACTTTCTGGTCCGACAACTTTGAGCAGGATTTCCATGGCACCGTATCAAACGCACAGGAAAATTACTACGATGTCATTAACCATTTGTACTACAATCAGATTCGAGCAACGTCCATGTTCGCTGACCGTCCGTACGGCACGGGTAATTACTCCTGGGGAAATTTCGACTTCGACCCGAAATATTATCCTACGCCTGATCAATTCATTGCCAACCTCTCGACGTGGGGATTCGACTTTCAAGTCTGGGTCGCCAATCGCGCGTTCCTGGACACAGAGCTGTACAACGTCTCGGCGGCGAATGGATGGTTGTTTCCTGGAATTAACCCAGAATTCTTCCTCGGTCCAGCTTTGAACTTGAGCATACCGGCTGCGTACGAGTACTTCCTGAATAGGATGTCTTATTTTCCTTCCGTGGGTGTGAAGGGTTATAAGATCGATCGTGGTGAGGAAGGCGAGATGCCTGGTCAGTCTTTGCTTTCCCCTTGCATTTATTTGCCACAATAGATTCATGCTAACCGGTCTTGTATGCAGTTTACGAACAGAACATCCAGATGCAACTCTTTGAACAAATCTGCGAAACCACCATGGCCAACAAATGGGGCAAATCTGGCTTCTACAACTTCGCGCGCTCTGCCGTCGACCGATCCCGTAGCCTGACGAACATTTGGAATGGCGACTCGCACGCCAACTTCACCGGCCTAAGGTATAGCATCGCCTCGGGTATCCGGGCAAGCCTACTCGGCTTCTCGACCTGGTCATCCGATACAGGCGGGTACGTGCGCAAAAACGCTTTGGTAGCCGATCAGCCGACGCCGGAGGTGTGGGCGCGCTGGATGCACTTCTCGACGTATTCGCCCGTGTACGAGATCATGGTCGGCACTAACCATACCCCTTGGTACCCTCCGTACCCGTTGCGGCTGGTCGACGTGCTCAGACGGACTGCCAACGAGCATCATGCTTTGATCCCGTATATCAGGAGCTTCACGTACCAAGCCAGCGTGACGGGCGTGCCGGTCATGCGCGCTTTGTTCCTCGAGACTCCTGAGGATAAGGGCGTGTATGATACGACGGACGCGTACTTTTTCGGGGATTCCTTCTTCGTCGCGCCGATCACGGGCGAGGGCGGAGCTCGGGAGGTGTATTTCCCTGGGAATGCGAGTGGCAGGGCTTACCTGGAGTACTACAACAAAACGGTCGTGCAGAAGGCGGGAAGCTCGGCGCAAGTGCAATTGGAATGGGAGGAGAGTCCCGTATATGTGCGTGAGGGAAGCATTGTGGTCAGGGGCGACGTGTATCAAGGGAACAACAAGTGGACCGAGAATTGGAGTCCGAGTCTGACGATTGAGGTGTACCCGAGTTATAATGGCGAGTACGCGAAGGCATCGTTCCCGTATTATAATGGCAAGGAGGTGGTGGATGATATCAATGTTTTTGCGGACGGAAAGGCGAAGACGGTGACGGTGCAGTGGAGTGGGGATTTGGGTGTGCCCGGCACGCCGCAGGTCGTTGTCTATGGAAAGGGCGGCGCGAAGAATGGCACTGTCACTACCACTGCGAGTGGGAAGGGTGGGAAGGTCGTTGTTGAAGGGTTTGAAAGTATCTTTGGCTGAGGCGGTACCGGACCGGACAGTTTCTTCCAATGATACACCTACAACCCCCAAAGGTGAGTTATATAGAGAGGTATGAAAGACGATGAAGTCATACTATTACTCCTTACTGTTCAACGTGTAATGTCAACAGTTTATCAAATCCTTTCCATCACGCTAGAGGAGGCGGGACATCGTCGTCGGTCGTCACGAGGGACTACTTGATGCGAGACGGGACTATTCCTAGCCGAACAATGCCACTTTTCGTGGTGGTAGCGATGACGAGCTTTCAGTCAACGAGAGCGGAGAGCCGAGTGGTGACGGTCCGAACGTAAGCTCAGAAGAGAAAGCAGGGACAGACAGAAAAGCACATTAGAAAGCGTAATATTGAATCCGCGAGCATCATGGAATTCGATTCATTTCAAGCGAGTTTGTATATTAAAAGCAAGGTTTCATAGTAACGACAGTATCTGAGAAATGAAAGCATAGCATTAAAAAAACCTGTAATCGAGGACCACAGAATGAACGAAGTATGACTGCGAGAATCAAGCTTTGCTACTCTGGAATCCTCCTTCATAACAACGACAGGGTAGAAGCGAATGCAAGTCCTTGGTTTGGTGCTGGGATGGAACATCAAGCGATAACCCGTACAAAGGTGGTTGTGGTTGTTCTGTGAGACCCGACATGCTTGGCTGGGACAAGATGGAAGGGGGAGGATGATGTGAGCTTGGAAGATAGATGTCTGAGGTAACGACTGGGGGTGGTCCAAATGTTAATGCTGTGAGTCTTGACGCGATATAGTATGCTGTGGTGCTGTGATGCTGCGATGGGATACGAAACCAAATGCGAGGTAGTGAGCGAGTGAAAGACCGGGGAAGTGCGCCGGCGTCAGGTAAAGGCAGTCGGTGGGCAGAGGTAGGCTTGGTGAAGTCGCCTAAGCCACAGAGCCAACGCAGCTTGGAGTCCAGCCAACGTCCCTGCTCAATGCCCCCTGATAGTGCAGTATGAACACTTGGTGTGGGAGCATTCAAGGCATCTCTTTGGGTTCAGCGCGGGGTTGTTCACATATTTGCATTCGTGACATTTCCACCAGCCAGCCATAGAGGGCCTAACTTTGAGTCGGAAATGACTTTTGTCAATTGATTTCGCCGGACTGGGAGAGGTGTTGTAGCCAGTCGAGGGTTCGATGCCGTACAAAGCAGCTTGGATCTGATCGGTGTGCTTGGACTGACTGCTCTTGATGCGACGGCGAAAGCCATCTGAAGCTTTCATCGTAGATGGGATATTGCCGTTTGTTTTGCAGCTCCCACAGTAATCATGGTTGCAATTCACACACCGAGTAGCATTCGCATACGTGTAGGGCCCGTGTCCACACTTATGGCATTGCCACAACTTTGGAGGCATTTTGATCAAGGATAACGCTCAGTGCGAACTGCGACTGGAATGGTCCTCAAATGAAGGTGTCGGAAGAGGCAGTGAATGGATTCAAAGATGCTCTGAGGAGTTAGAAGATCTGGAATATGCTGTAGAGAACAGATGTGCGAGTGCTCGGTGACAACCAAGTGTTCCATCCTCCTGAAAGACATACTTATACTTGCCGTACAGGGCCTGTTGGACGTCGCCCTTCATCAAACTGTTGGAGGAAACTGTCCCCTGAGCAAAGCATGGTAGTATTGTGACGGCGAAACCGAGCCAGTACAAGAGGTTGTCAATATGAAGCGAACAATCGCGATGGAGGATATTGTTCGCTCAGCCCCTTTCTTGTTAGTGAAGCATGGGATCAATGCTCTGATTCTCCATTCCAAGCAAAGGACAATGTGTAAAGCAGAAGCTGGTGATCCCACTGGCAGCCCTGAAGTATAGCATCTTTGCAAGCAGGTAGGCGTGGGTAGTTATTGCACTGACAGAAAGACGCCGTACAGGTCCGCTCCAGAATGGCCAGAATGGCGAAATGTTTCGTTGCTTCCCAGGCCATTATCAACATGCTTACTCTCAGAGGTCCGGGGCAACGACGACGTTGCGCCGTGGGGGACCTCCCGTTGTCCATAATCACCATTCGCAGACCAATCATGATTGTGTCCGTAAAATCAGCATTAAAATTACCGTGCAGAGGCTGTGATAGCAGGCAGCCGTGAGCCGAAGCCAAAAATCATGCTGTTCTCTTGATTTTCAGGGCGAGACATCAGAATGCAAAGAGCTTCTGCCGTCGTGATGCATTGAAGGAGTATCAAAAGGACCGGCACGTGAACTGTCAGAAAGGCAACTCCCTCAAGACACACGCGACATGGCAATGGTAGTCACAACGAGGCTATCTCCGACCAAAGCACAGCCACAGTGACGTTGCAAGATGGACAAAGTTGACGCAAGTTGTCGCCCTGCAACAAGGCTAACGGCCTAGAAATCCTATGGTGAATGCGGTCAGATAAGTTCGACAGTATAACATTCAAGGTATCCGAAAGTCCCTGTTCTTGAGTTGGAGATGGGTGAATGCTGGAGTCTCGGTCATCATGCAATGGCAATCACAGTCTGCACCATGTACCAAATATCGATGCATAGAGCTGTGTGATACGGAGACCCCAGCCGAGCAATGGTACTAGGTGCAAGCCCTGGTAGGTAGTCAGCCTGCATGAACAGGAGGGAGGTATAGAATAGCACATGACATGGACCAAGCTTCGGATCCATGACGCCTGGTATCGACTTCCATTCAGCCATATCGAGCGCATGGAGAGAAGACGCAGAAGCAGATCTGAATGGGGTCAGGTGCCCCGTGATGCAGAAATGGTACAGAAGCCTGAAGCAGCATTGGCGTCTTTCATCACGCGACTGCAACCAAGTTCTCGGATCTCGTCACTGTCGATTCTGCTGTGCGGCTCCAGAAGCTTGCATGGGTGCATGGTCAATGAAGTCGTCCAAGGCTTCGGAAAAAGACCCATCAGCGTGCATCATAGATTCTTTCGACTCGAAATGACGGAAGGTCTGCAATTGATTCCTAGACAACCGGTGTGGTGATACAGCGCCCGAATCATATGGGAAGAATCCTTGTTGGCCGATCTTGCCGGCAACCTGAACGCCTAGGACCAACGGGGCAAGAAGGCAACCACCGGTTCGTTCTCGAGCGAAGTTAGCAAGAACCGACTGTTTCTGTTGTATTGTAGGACAATGATCCGGAGAATACAAGCACGAGCAAATGTCCTGAGGCAACAATCAAAAGGGGCAATGTTGGAAACAAGACAAAACGACGATGGTGGGAATTAGATTGGGCAGCAGTTCTTTTGATCGACAAACATCTGGCTGCAATACAGCAATAACCATTCAGAATTGGTTGGATCCCGACGGCAACGGTACTAACGAGCGGTAAATCTGCCCACCTTCACGAATGAAAAGGCAACCATATTTTAGTCAAGCGTTCGTTGTGCCCAAAGTACCTGCCCAGGTGCCGAAGAACGCGGGATGAGTGAGGAAATGGGTAATGGTCTGCCGATGTGACTCATGAGTCGATTGAGGAGAGGACGAAGAGCAGAGCTACAGGTTGACAACGAGAAGAAGTACTGTATACTGCTGGCATACTCCGTAGAGTTGGGTACGAAGAAGAAGAAGTATGTAGATAGGTGGCAGGCAGAGAGGAGAAAGACTGGTGGTGGGGGTTTGTGTATACAAAAAGAATGAGTGGCTCGGTAGAAAGACCGCCAGTGTCTTATTATAAGGCATGACGTCGTCGTAATTCGTGATCCTCCCTCCTTCGGTTGTTCACCTTTCGGCTCATTTGCATCCTTGATTCCATATCAAATCCAAACTGACTGACAGACTGTGTGCCACCGAGGCGATCGAGAGACGAGACGCTTGTTGTCCTGGCCTCTTCTCTGTGTTGCCCTGGTCCGTGTGCCTTTTTCTCCTGCTCTTCTGTCTTTCTTTCCAGCATTGCCTCCACATCATCTGAGCATTTCGCCTGCTGCATTCCCCCTCCTGCGCTGACAGTTTCTGCATTTGTGGCCTATCCTCCCAAAAGGTATGCTATAAATCCTAGGCCCTCTCCTCCTAGCCTGATGACCCCTCGATGCCCCTTCATGGTCCTCACTGAGCATTGATCCTTTTCTTTCCTTGCATGCCGCTATCGAACATCACCAGTCTACGCATTGGGCCCCTTGACTCATCATCTGTCTCTTACAGTGTCAGCCTCTGTTCCATTCTTGACGAGTTACCGATGCATCAAATGTATGTGTTATAGGAAGAGCTTGGAAAGTGAAGTACATTCAAAATGACCGAGAACCGTTACCGTCCTTCCTCACCTTCTCGGCGCTACGCCAATCCTCGAGCATCAACAGGCATGGTCTATTCCTCCTCCTTCGATACCCGATTTTCCTCCCAGCCACGAACGATGGTCGGCGATCCCTATCCAAGTGCACGTCACGGAAGCTATAGCACACAGGGCGTTACAAACAGAACATATCTCGACGACAATCACCCTGGAAGAGGTCCAGTGGTTCGCACAGAGTACGCTGTCCGTCCAAGGAATAACTCGACCATTGGCTCGGAATCTCGAAGGCCTGTCAGTACGTATGTTGCCAGGCCTGCGTCACCACCTCGAGTGCGACCGGTCATCAGCACTTCCCGCGACGATCCGCGAAGCCCTGTCCTGCCTCCTGCGAGGGAGGAGCGCTATCTCATGCCGGCAGCCTCAAACACAGGCCGCCATCACCATCGGCATTCTAGCGCCACACGGGCAGAGCAGGATCGACTCGGCTACCCCAGAGTCAGCAGACAGCCCGAGTATCACCGCCGTGGTGGTTACAATGCATACCCTTCTTATTCAAGGGATGCACCATTGCAAGAACATGGATTTTCCTACACCACACCCAAGGAGCAATTTCTGCAAGAATCCTCGCGACCGCCCCAACGCCGGGAGAGCTTTGGCAGACGGGAGCGTCCGATCAGTACAATCGGCCTGCCAGAGTACAGACAATCGGTGAGACGAGACCCTGGCCCGCCACCTGCCTCCTCTCGTGCTCTGGACAGAATAGACAGAACCGACAGCGGCAGACATTCGGGCATACGCCTCAGCGAGCCAGACGATCGCATTGGGGATGCCCCTCGCCGTCACGCTTCCACTCGTGCCCCAGTTCTCCATCATTATCGTGATGACGGCTACACATCTGCAAGAGAAGAGCGTGAATCTCGGCTACCGCCGAAGTCGAGGCCAGAGCGATATGAGGAGGATGACAGAGCCCCCAAAAGTAAGCATCGCGAAGAGCGAGACAGAGAAATCCCTCGGGATCTCGATCGCCGAGATCGGGATCGTGACCGTGACAGGGATAGGGAAAGAGACCGAGAACGTGAGAAAGAGAGGGAGCGCGAGAGAGCTCGTGAAGTCGAGAAAGCTGGTAGGGGGACCGATGATCGCCGCCAACAGAGGAGCCGCGATCCAAGCCCGGAACAGCAATCGGGCGTGCGCAAGCATTTGTCCACTGTCGCTGCGGCAGCTGTTGGGGCCGGTGTTGCCGGTGTTGCCGCCAAAACATCTCGGAATCCCAATGACGATACTGACAGTGACGACCACAAGGAGAAGAGGCATCGCAGAAGGCGACATCATCGTAGCGGAGATGATCCCAGTCCCGACCAACTCGCTGACCGTGTCGAGCGAGATCTCAAAGTGTCTGAGCCTGACCGGCGTGAACGTCGTAGGGACGAGGCAAAACCCGAAGATGCTGTGGCCGAGAGCCGAGAGGATAGGCGTGAACGACGAAGACATCATCGTCACCGACACAGAGAGAAATCTGCACAGGAAGACGAATCTGATACTACAGAAGACTCTGTCGGGCCAGAACACCGCCAACAACGGTCTGACAGGGACAGGGAAGGGGAACTGCGGGAGCCTCCTAGGCCTCGCGAAAGAGCAGCATCTCGCGATGGCGACCGAGATGCTCAAGGCCTGCAGCAGCGCACAATCTCACCCGGAGAGGAAGAAGATGAGCGACCGCGGAGAGTCCAGCTTGTCGAGCCAGTGGAGAAGAAGGATGAGGCCAAACCCAAGGGCATTCTGAAGCCTCCGAGGGCGGTTCCTTTCCCTGAAGATCCCCATCCAGAGCGCGAAGGCGTTGCACCTCTCAAGGACGCGAAGAAGGATGGGATACCCCCTAACGCGCGATGGACTAAGATCAGCCGGGCTTTGGTAAATCCGGAAGCACTGGAGAAGGAGCACGAAAGATTCGAGGAGCGAGATGATTATGTCATTGTTCTTCGCGTGGTCACCAAGGAAGAAATCATGAAGTTTGCCGAGAAGACCAAAGAAATTAGAGGTAAGAAACCCCGGCTTCTCCTCCCTGAGTGCACTTCTCTAACCCTTGTCACAGAATCCCGAGAGCGACAATGGCAAGCTGAGTTGGAAGAACGGCGACGGCGGAAGAAAGATAGAGGCTACGACAGCAGCGATGACTACGCTACGGATGATGATAAGAGGCCGGCTCTGGCCATTGAGCAAGGCCAGCCCGTTCAAGGGCTTCAGGGAGATCCTAGGGTCTACCTCCAGCAGCAGCAAAACCAGCATTGGGCCGAGCAGCCGCCTGTCCATCCCGGTGCCCCTGGTCTGATGCCTCCTCAACAAGCGCATATGCAGCCAGCGCAACCGCCTCAGGGGATACCTGTCCCAGACATCAGAGTCGAACCTAACGCTGGCAATTACGCGACTAATGTATAACAACGCGGACACGAAGTTTCATGATGAAGCATGAACGACAAGTGACTGCTGGTCTGGATTTGAGAAGCAAGTTAGCAATATTTTGATTTCTGATTGAGCAGCCAGCATGTTAGTCAGCCAAGAGGAGGACAAGCTCTTGACGAGACAGTATACCAGGTAGTTAGATAGAGGCCATCTGTAGCATATCAAAGAAGTGACGCCACAGTTTCGAGATCTGCTTCCCTTCCATCACATCACATATATCGGACTGTATACGTATGTCCTTGCGCTTGTGCATCGTGCGCATCTCCTCAGCGCCCTGACCGCCTGAAGGGGGACGTTCGAAGACACCCATGATCTGGCTCGAACCATTGACAGCTGCAGAACCTCAGAGACGGATGTCCGAAAAGAATCAAGGCGACTGGGTCTCGGATCTTTCATTGACCGCCAACTTCGGAGGGCGGGATCGGTGGGTGGACGTGTCAAATGCATGTACGATGAACTCATCGATTTCGGGTGTCCAGAGGATTGAATAATTCTCCTTCCTGCGTGTCTCGCTTTGACAACAGCTGTAATCTCACACAGGGTCATCGGATGCTATCCGCAAATATGTTGGAAATATGGTGGATGTCCTGCAAAGATCGTCCGAAGGTGAAAGTCAGCTTTCAAGACCGCGAATAGGAGCCCTGTCTAGGAGTAGGAGTCTCAACGCAACTGAACGGACCGTTAGCTGTCAAATATGAAGTATCACAGTCAATACCCTGCGATAAGCTGGCTGTGCGCGTCATCATCAATGTCCAGGATTGAAGTCGGAGACGACCATAGTACTCCGAGCGGTCTGGCTATCCCAAAGTATACCAACCGCAACAGCTCTAGGAACATCAAGAAAGGGGAAGCAACTGCAATACTGCGTGGTATCGACCGCGCCGTGGTTCTAGTGAGATAAAGGTCGACCTCAGTCAGCCGTGGAGATGATCTGATCCTGTCTGACTATTGCTGTTTTCACAGGTGTGTGCAAGCTAGGCTATCTTCAACTCTCGCGCGTCAAGTTTCCCTCTGGGTATGTTCCTGACATCATCGTCCCTTGTTGGTTCTTGTCGACACCATCATTTCTCCAGCGACGGAAATTCTTGGACCGAGACGAATCGAAGACTTGATCTTGACGACTACGCAGTACGGAGGACCAGCGACGCCTTTCTGTGCTACCAAAAGATGTGTCACATCCATCATCAACTGGCAGACCAGGATCGCAAAGGGTTCATGGCTATCACAGCACTCGTTTCCAACCTCCTCTTCCGTTCCCCCACCACACCACAACCCCACCAGCGACAAACTATTGCCTGCTAAAAGCTAGTACCTGAAGATCTTGTCTCATGGGCGGGAACACCACCTTTCCCCGTGCTCGTGGCAGGCTCGTGGTACCGTTAGAGGATGATCAACAGCACGTTGTCCACCACGAGTTCCTTCACGTCAAGACCAGGGTCCAGGGCTTGCGCACCACGTTGTTGTCAATCATCTGCACTTCGACTGCCCCGTCTTAAAAGCACATCAGGAGTGGCAGTAAGGCCAGAACATTTCGATATCCGACGAAACAGCAATAAGACTAGAGCTTCAGCTAAGGGATATGGCCCGAAAGATCAAGATGGAACGGCCTCTGTTTAAGCGAAGGAAGACAAAAGTCCAAAGATAGCATTTTGCCGGACCTGCCTGGAAGCTGCAGTTATCCTTCCGCTCAACCACTAACAAACGACCCAGACCACCAGAACAACACGCTTTGTGTTCAAGCCCACTGCATGCAGCTGTCCGAAACGTCACCGAAGATACAGTACCAGCAACACGGCGGCAGACATGGTCCCTTGGATCCTATTCTTCGGTTCGTAGATTCCTGGTCCAATTTTCGACGTCGCACTGTACGAACACCTTATCCGTCGACAACCATCTTCGTATCGAGCATTTCTATTTCTCCAGTACTGTGATACTACTTCGGCACCCGAAGGTTGTGGTCGATGGTAATCTTGCGGATGCTCACGGTTCAGAGCAATCGACTTGCCCAACCGATCGCTAGCCATTCCTTGGCCTTGCCTTGATCGCCACCAACATCGCCAGCTAAAAGATACTAGTCTTCTGACCAGCAAGGGGAGCTCTGCAGGGAAGTTGATGTGCATTCGAAAGCCACAAAGGTTGTTTTGGTGCCCCGGCAAATAATCCGCCAATGACAACTATCCGCAAAGGAAACCTGGTCAGCAGATCGCTTTCTTCGTCGATTATTGTGGTCCATTTCTCTTGACCTTGTAGCTTTCAACTGAGACCACGTTCCAATGAAAACGGCTGATTGTCTCGCCTGAAAGAACCCGACATTACAGATCCCGAGTATATGGAAAACCTCTGAACTTCCTCGACTATTATTGCCATCCACGAAGGGAAATGGAGCTAGGATCTGCTACGATACACTGAATGAGTTCGAAATCCTTGCCTATCCCGATCGTCGCTCACACTATTTGCCGGCATGCTTTGCATGGTGGGATGACCATTTGATGAGTCTAGGGGATCGCTGGCCGACCATACCGTCACAGTATATGTTGTCGGGGATGCGGATCGGCTTGCAGGTACTTGCAGCTCGTCCGTCGGCCCGCACCATTATTATGTCGGATATGCAACATTCAGGAGATTCCCTCGACTTGCCATTCATAACACAGCCACCTTGAGGTTATACCAATGTAGGCCACGAGGTTGGCTATCGCATTGCCCACAGAGCAGAGGGCAAGTCTTCGCAAGCATTGTTTGACCTCTGCCAACTTGTTGAGTAGACTGCAAGTAAAGCCTCAGTACTACCTGGTATCGGCCACCTCCAAGTGGGCAAAGTTGGTGGCTCAGCCATCAAAAGGCGCGATTTTGGACTGCATGGCTAACTGATTTCGTTTGTTTGGCTTCAGGAGAATTTGCCTGCCAGCACAGGGTCGTGGAGTCCGACTTTAAGCGTGCGGAAAAATCGTTGTCACTAAGGTGGTTGAGTTGGACCCATGCAGCCGTTAGACGTCCACGGCAACATCTGAATACTTACTCGACCCATCTACGAGTACTGCACAGACCTTCCCCATTGGGCGGAGGTGCTGGAGAGCGCTTGGGAAGCTTGAGACGCAGCCCAAGCGCACCAACGGGACAAGTGAGAAAGGTTAAATCACGTACATCTGGCAAATGGCCGCCACAACACTGAGGTTTCCGCCGCTGTTAGTGGTCAGGGGGAAAGCGAATACCTCGGCGCTTGACCTCGGCGGCATCTTTACCTGGGGAGCTGCGGCAGACCAGAGACGTGCTTGGGGGGATCCGCACGCGACTCGTATTGCAGGCTCGAGTTTGGAGCTGTTTGTCAACGGACACAACTCTAGAAGTCCGAAAGTGTTGGATCTGATCTGAAGCACATGCCAGCTGCGCTTGTAAGGCTGTGAAATTCCACTCTCTGACCCTGCAATCACGGTGTGCTTCAGCTGATGCAAAAAACTGATGGCCGAGATGCTGGCTTGCACATCCGAGATGAGCGGCATGTTTTCGAAGAACCAGTCATGGCTTTGACAAAAAGCCCAGATGCAGCCACCAAGTGCACCACGAAACTGTGGGACAGCCGTCACCTAGGAAATGATAATGCCATCAAGATTCAAGGCTCAGCTGCCCGATATGAAATCAGGACCTCTTGCTCAGGCCTATTCCAAGAAAGGCAGCTGGGTTTCATATGCAGGTACTCTGGTCGCTTCTTTGTTTTGATTATCAAAAGACAATCGCAGAACGACGGAGGAGTCGCAATCACGGAATTGTCATCAGAAAGCTCGGATGCAGCCCCTTAGAGATCAGAAGCTCTGACGGCCATGTCTGACTTCAGGAGGATATGTGCCCGAGATATTCTCGTTCCCGAATGAGATGGTAAAAATGTCCGAGACAGTCCACTTGACCAGAGACGTGCATGACGCGTAACAAATGTTCGCCCTCGCTAGAGACCTAAGGAGGCGAACGGCGGGAGGTGAGGACGTGAATTTGCTCAATGTTCTGTTCTGATTGACGGCCAAAACACAGGCAATTGGAGCGTTGCCTAAGACTTCGTGAAAGCTGGTACCACCAGCAGCCCAATCTGTCTTCAGTCCTCGCCCTTGGACATGAGGGGCGACGATTATACTTCTATTATTATACGTGCTTGTGCACTCACGACGCACGTTTCGCAGGTCCAGGTCCGGTTCCAGGTCCCTGGGGAGGCTGGTAATTGGCCCAGATGCAGATGCAGGTATACTACAGAGTACCCCTCCGTACTCCGTACTCTGTATGGAAAGATCCAGTCCTTTTGTCGGTCCTCCATGATTATCAACAAGGCTGAGTGTAACGACGACAATTCACGCCAGGGTTTGTATTTCTTCGTGAAGATGTTTAGTAATTGTTATCCCCGGTCGATCATGTCAGTGCCTTTCCGGGACACAGACCAGATCCACCACAGTACGGACAAGGCCAGGGTGAAAAGATTCGAGCAGTGCCTAAGTTAGCCGATGCAGGCGCCAACCGTTTATACCCTGGGCAGATGCCTCAAACAAGCATGCCCATTTGCTATATGTCAGTGTGGTCAGGGTATGAGCTCCAAATCAGTTGCCGGCCCGGCTGACACTGGCTCGATGGGTTTGCGTTAGTTCGACTCTTTACCTCCAAGAAGTGATGGCTGATATTTCCAGCCTGACTTCTGTGTCGTCAGTTGTAGCCTGCACTGACATTTAATCATCATGGTGAGACCAATGGAAGGATGATGTTGCGATGGCAGATGTCCGGAGGTTTGCGTCAGCGACACATCACAATGTTCCAATGAAAGGACCGAGCAGCTGGCTGGCACTGACAGAATAAAGTCCAGCGAGGGGTCGACACTTGACCGAAAAAAGATCAAGTGCTGATCGACGGCGCCAACAGCCATTTCCAGGACCAATGCCGGGCCACACATGGCACACTCATCACTGTCGCATTGCAGGACGGGGCCTAAGGCTGTGCCGGGCTTAGTGCTTGAGCAACCGCTGCCACCAAGCGGAGACGTCGAAGCACGGATCGAATCAAGAGTACCGACGACGAAGAACCATCCAGGATCTGGGATGATTGAAAAGTCGACCGCGCGCGGATTGCCCGCAACGCAGTGTCTGACGGTGTTATGGTGCTTGTACAGCGTGTCGCTGCGCACTGGGTGCAGTAAGGCACTTTGATTTTTCGTTTGGCAAGCTGTTTGTTGGACTTTTGACTGCAGGGGGAATTCCTGTCAAACCAAACTCGCAGTGAGTCCGGACCACCCAGATGGAACATGGGACTTCGAAAAAAGAAATAGAGCCGGGTGGCAATGCGCCACCGATTTGGTGGAGGGGGTGATGGATCTCCCAGTGATGCGTGATTGACACCGCGACAGGTGCAGAAGCGCAGGCCCATGATGGCCCCAACTGTGTGCAGCAGTGCAGCATGCAAGACTTTGCGCGTTGCGTGCGGGAGGGTGTTGCGAGTGGAAAACAAACCAGAGGCTTTTTCTCCTCCACTCACTGGCACTGAGTGACTGGAATCCACCCATAACACCCATGGCTGATGATCGTCGGCGCCGTTGGCTGGTCTCGTTAGCTGGTTTCGAATCTTCAAGCAGCTGGAAATTGCAGGGATCTGCCCACGAGCCATGGCCGCGCATTGACAGCCTCCACTCACACTAGTCGGTATACCAACGGGTATTCAATCATTTCCAGATGCACATCTGCGAACTTGCATGGCTGGTGGTGGTGTTATTACACCTCTTGTAGTATCATTGTCTATCCACAGAACTACTTGGACGTACTTGTCCAACTCCGGCTGAACACCACTGAATATCTTCAGTGTGGCGCTGTTGTTCTTGAACTTCTTGCGACCAGCATGATCCATTCTCGCACATGAGGCAGGAAACGTGGCGTGCTAATAAGCGAAAGTAGAAGACGCACAATTGATTCTTGCAGAAGAAGCCCTTGAAACCTCAGAACACGGTAGTAAAATAGTGGTCAGACAGAATTCTTTTGTTCTTCGCAGTTTACCCAGGTTCTTCGTTGGTTCTTCTGTGAAATCAAGGAATAATCAAGGAATCATTGATTCACTCGTACGGATACTTGTTATCTGCAAAGCAATCTGTTTTGGAGCAGGCGAAACCCGAGCAATCTCATCTACGCCGCAGGATCTCGACGCGCACTCTCTCTGGACGCCTGACGATGAGATTGGCCACGACATCGGTTTCGCTGACTACCTGGTACTGCTCAGAGACTGAGAGTGAGTTTCTGTGGCTGTTGTACCCCGTACAGTCACTCGTGTGTGCACAGAATACTACTATGTATGTATGAACATCCTCCGTACCTTGAGGCTTTCACTAACCTTTGTGCTTCAGCAAGAGATCCATTTCTTCGTCCCTACCACTCTCCCTCGTCCCATTGAAATCCCCACATCCATTACGGAGTACACCATATTGACCACTCGACTTCTGTTCAGTGCTCACGCGACAGGCGCACTTCGGCTGCGAATACCACACTACCACACTACGAGCTACCACCGTAGTCAAAAGAGCCTCCCCTCGGATCGACTAATCGTCTCTATCCTGGCATCCGACGAACCTGGGTTCCTCGGCCACTCAGCCGCCTTTTGAATCAAAAATCTCTTGACCTCTTCAACCCCTTCCAACTTCCCTGCTACATCGAACTTTCTTCAGAATCCCTGCCTTTCGGTCCACAGCATGGCGCGCACCCACAGCAAAAAGCACGCCGTCGCTTCGGAGAAATCGTCCAACGGTCCTGGAATTGCGGGCAGCCGTGATGCCCGCCTAGTACATCCGCACCAACACGAGTATCCTCATCCTCCATCCCATGCTCATGCCGATGCTCATGCTCAACATCCGCAACATGGGCAAATCGCGTACAGCCACACGAGCAACAACAACAATAATAATAACAACCACAATCTACCTCAGCCTTCAGACTCACTGCCCGTCCTTGCTCCCAGTACTGCTGCTCTTGGTCCTTCTGGTCCTGACGGCCACAGGGCTGATGTACTTGTAAGTCGCACACATTCTCCTCCACTGTTTCCTGCAGCATATTCATGATCGACTGGATGCACAAGCTGCCCTGGTCCGCCACTTGGAGCTCTTTTGGATCGACTGAGCTCCCACGGCCCAATGCCGACCTGGCCTGCTCCCTGGCCTGCTCCCTGCGGCCCTGGTCCTGGTTGGGGTGCCTTAGTCTGACTCCTGGGTCATCTCCCCTTATCCTGTCATGGCGGCGGGCCTCCCCTGGTCCGGGATCGCGTACCCGAATTGCCCCCTCCTGGTCTGAACGGCAATAATGGATCCCTCCTTCGGTGGCCTCAGTTGACACGCTCGGACCACCAACACCATCCACGCTTGCTCATCGTCAACGGTGGCCAATCCTTCGCTCCGCCCAAGCGGTCCACCAACCGTCCCAGACCTTCAGATTTCCCAGTCACTTAAGCTCCCGCACCGCCGGCCCACTTGGCTGCTGCAAGACTCTGACTGCGAGTTTCGAAAGACTCAATGTTCGAATCCACCCGCATTTCATTATTGCGTGTCCGGCACTTTCATTACACACACCTGCACGCTTGCGATCGGCTTCTCTCTGTCATTTCTCACTTGCCGTCTCTATCCTCGCCAAAACTTGTTCGTTCCCATTAATCCCTTCAAATCTGCACCGCCACGTCTGACGTTCCGTCTCCATTTGCCCTTTTCGAATCTTCTGACAACACCGGCCATACACCTCCAATACCTGCTTCTACACAGAAAACGTTCATATTCCCGTCGACCCCAGTCCTTCCAATCCCGCTACCCTCTCGCCTCAACTATCCTGGCCAACTTGCGGCTATAGATTTCAGTACATGGTACGCTGGCTCTACCCCTGCTCAACTTTCTAGACCCTGTGGCTGTCCCTTGCCCGTTATCACATGCCCGCATTATTACCCCTTCCTACCCATCTCATTCATCGCTTTTGAAACTGCCATATCCACCCTGGGAATTGTTCAACATCAGTCTTAAAGCCTTGCACGTTCGTCGCATCCCTGGATTTTGTTTGCGCGACCATTCCACTGTGTCGTCTCCCCAACCCTGGCGTTCGGCCAATGAAACAGGCCCTGTTACAGCTACCGGAACGAAGCATTTGGTTGACCCTCCCGGGAACCCTCGAGCACGAGCCTTTTCTCTGGCCTGCAGCTTGTATGTCAATTACGTCTAATCTTCATGCTGGATCACAGAGCCATGTCCCTTTGCCCTTGTCTACCCACCGCAAACCTGGATGTCTAAGCGAAAATGCTACTGCCAATGACCAGGGCCACTTCCCCGGCTTTGCATTAACTGCGGTCTTCCCTGCCGTCCACCGGATTTGATTTACTTGACTTGCCTCACATTGCATCCCGGTCTTGTCAACGCGCCGTTCCTTTTTGTGGCATTTTTACCTTGAACAGTACCTTACCTTGGATCGAGCTTGTGCTGACATATGGATCCTCAATGCAGCATCGAGCACCACAACCCTATCAGAACGTTGCTTCGCTGCCTCACAACCCGCAGTCGCGACCATTGAACAACAATCAGACCCCTCAGCAGTCTTACGGGTCGCCCAACGTCTTTACGCCGCAGTCCAATATTCACTCGCCATTTCTGAATAGTCAACCGCCGTTTCCAGGACACCAAGCCTCCAGCGACGCGCCCAACTACTATCAGCCAAACCAGAGCCCGAGAAGCCAAAGTAGTGGCGTAGGACCTTATTATCCCGCTGGTAAGTCAGGATGTCCTGCAAAGGCGCTGTGGGCGCAAAATGTTGACCAGTCGCCAGAAAAACCCGATTCTATGGCAGCAACAGCGACCATGCAGCGGCCCTACCCTCCAATATATACGCCGCAATCCAATTCACCAGCCTCAGTGACTTCACCCCAGTCGCACGACCACGGCCGACCGATGTATGGCCAACCTGGCTCTCAATTGAGCCAACCGCTATATGGCTATCCGCCCTATCAGTCGATGAACCAGGTACATCAACCCGCATATGGCGGTCATCACGGACAGCCTCAACAGCATCAAATGCAGTCACAACCCATGTTGTCATATCAGTCTACGACACCTCAAATTCCCCCAGGCTCCCAGCATCATCCCACTATTTCAAGCAGCCCGAGGCTGAAAGAATCAACTCAGACGTATCAGCAGACACCGCAAGCGCGACCTGGAATGCTCCCTCAGCAACAGCAGCCGCAACAACCTACCCCAAATCCTCCGAATCCTTCCCTATCAGATTACAAGCAAACCCTACAACAAGCGCAGCAGCCGCAACAGCAGCAACAACAGCCGCCACCCAATATGCCACCAAACATGCCGCCCAATTCAAACGCCGCTCCGGGGCCGATCCCCGCTACAACCCCTCTGGTGGTCCGACAGGACGGGAACGGTGTACAATGGATTGCCTTCGAATATTCTCGAGATCGCGTCAAAATGGAATACACGATTCGGTGTGATGTGGAATCGGTGGACCCCAGTGTTATGTCACAAGAGTTCAAGGCCGAGAATTGTGTGTATCCGCGGGCTTGTGTGGCGAAGGATCAGTACAAGGGCAATCGACTTGCCTATGAAACCGACTGCAACCAAGTCGGTTGGGCGTTGGCAGAACTGAACCCGTGCTTGAGGGGGAAGCGTGGATTGATTCAAAGAGCCGTCGACAGCTGGCGAAATAGCAATCGAGATCCACGCTTGAGGAGTCGGCGGGTCAGACGGCAAGCCAAGATGAACAACAGATCAAAAGTGACACCTTCAGCTGCAAGCCAGCCGCCTGGTCAAGCTGGTCCCGTCTCGACAGGGCTGCCTGGCCCAAATTCCATGCCGGCTCCGAGCACTAGGACGCCGGGCGCCCTAGCCAACGCCCCGAGTCAAACTCTACATCACCAGCAGGACGTCTCTCCTACCGCACATAACACTGTTGGAGGTATGTTTCAGTCGCTATCCAGAAGCCTTCTGACCTCTCGTGAGCATACTGACCGTGCAACAGCTTCGCCCTACAACACTGCGCCTCAAGGATATCGTCAAGACTCGGCTAGCCAACATATGCCTAGCCCCAACGACATCCGTCAAAGCCACGTTTTCCCCGGCTACACAAACTATCCACAAGTACCATCTTCAATGGCACCGTCCATGGCACCACCAATGCAAGGAGGGTTACATCACCTTGGACGACCAGGAGGGACCGCTGCCATGACCTCAAAAGACCTAGAAGCTAAGAACGAGGAGGATAACGCATTGTTCGGCGACTTACCGGAAAACAAACGACGAAAATTCATTCTCGTGGAGGACACTCAGAAGAATGCCCGGGTTCGAGTCAAAGTCACTTTGGATCAAATCGAGATGAGCGAAATCCCCGATTCCTTCCGCAAACAAAACTCTGTTTTTCCCCGCGCCTATTTCCCGGTACAGATGCAGACGGCCCCTGAGTCGACCCGCAGTGATAGGTTTGCGGAGGAAGGGGAGGAAGTTGATGGTGGTGCACCTACGCTTGGCAAAGCAGTCGTTTCTGTGCAAACCACCGACGGTGAAGCGGAAGTCGACGTCCCTCAAATCTCCAAGAGCAAGCGTGGCCGCGAGCAAAAGATCAACGAACTAGGGCATCGCATGGCGTGGGGCCAAGGTCGAGTGTTTTCGAAACGCCCGATATTCCTCGCTCGTGCTCGTGAGTATTGTCGGACTCCATCAATAGGTCTCATAGCTAATATGTTTCAGTGGACGCCTATCGAAGCAAACAACGCAATGCCCTCCTGGAGGCCGCATCGGATCCATCCACCATTCCTGCCCATCTCGAAACCCGTCCAGGCAAGCGGAAGTGGCTCGAGAGAACAAGGCCCGTCACTCAACCTATGACTCCTCCTGCTGCAACCGACTGAGATACTGGTCTTTCTTCGGATGAGCGACACATGCCACGAAAGCCGTTTTCGAATTTTGCGCAATGATACCCCAACAAGTACAGTTCCGACAATGTCGAGTGTACATTATTCCAGCCCGCGCCGGTTTCAGTGCGGGCTCTGCAATGAATCTATGAATGAAAAACAAAAAAGTCGAAATTGTTTGAGCGATACCCACAGGTTTTTCGGGCATACTGGATTTTGTTCTTTTTTTCCCTTTTCGAGGGACTGTTTGTTGTAGGTATTGGTAGTTTACGCCTCTACCGGGCAATTTGCTGCGAGTTCATGGGGTCAATTGGACGGAGGTGAAGAAGAACAGCCTTAACGTCTCGAATTTTCCAAGAAACACTGATGACTGGAGTTGACCACAAAAGAATCATTGGTCAAGACCTTCTGTTACAGAGTATCCTGGACCGCTGTCGATGTTCGTGCTGTCTACGGAGCTAATGGACGTCCACTGTGACGGTCCAGCGCCAGCTCAAGCTCTTGACAAGGTGTCAATTACCAACATAGAGCCATCGAATCCGTGCCTCTCGAAAACGACGAAGTCACTTGGTCGGCGGATTTCGGTCCTCCTGCAGAGCTACTGCTCCGGCATCCGTCGGCAACACGGTCCGCGACAGACTTTTAAGACCAGTCCCACGCGTAATGTGAGTGCTGTCCAAGAGGTTACCTTTTTGTTCCGCAAACCCCCTGACCCAGGCGCAAAGTCTGAGTTCAGCACAGTGGGCATTGTGTGCTTGGCCCACAACACAACTTTTATTTTGCAGGCGGAACTTTCGACCCGTGTCATTACGGCCTTGTTTGGTATAACGGCTGGATGGAGAAGCATACGGCAAGGAAATGGGGAGGGAATCATGGGCACGGCGAATAAGTCTTTTGGATAAATCTTCTTGGCTCTTCCGTCGACTTCATTATCGAGCAACACTACGGCATGATCTCACGCCCACCAACGGCCGATGTCACCAAGGTATATTTTATTTCCTTTGTCTGGCAGGAACGGGGAAGAGAAACCTGTTGGGGATTGTTTGGGAAGGAGAAAGCAGCAGACAACAAAGCTGTACAGAAAGGGCGACTTCACAAAGGCACTCGATGTAGCACTTTGTTTCATTGTGTTCCTGGGCGATGGACCTGGATGATTATTTCCTTTATTCTTCTGCTCGGTGGACTTTTTGTACAGCCCGGCGTGGCCTTTGAGGACAGGACTTGACTTCAGGATACCAAATAGCGTTTGCGTTGCGGAACTGCGCGCTTGGGATTGATATTGGGATTGATATTGGGATTGAACAAGATATCAACATGATAGGACTGGGTTGGATTGGTTGGGAATGGATAGGACCCTATTAGAGGTATCGGATGCATGTAAGGGTGAAATTGACAACCTCTTTATGGCAGGATGCCTGGCATCTTGTCTTGTATACCTTTCCGATTGCTTCGCTGTACGGGGTAGGCTTTCGAACTACTTGTCCTCAATGTCACTGTGGTCGGATACTTACTATGTATGTCCCACAAGGCTGCAGTCAACTCTCAGCCTCGTCGGCTGATGTCCGGAACGAAATAGTTTGTCACGTCCGTTTCACCATGCAGTGCATGCGCACCTCAGGAACCTCAGAGACCTCAACAGCTAAGTTGCAGTAATAGACCTATAGTTCTGCGTTTTTGGTCCGCCATCTTTGAAACTTTCAGGCAAGTATTGAAAGAAAAATGTGGACTGCTGAAAGCCGTCAGCAGCACCTCCAGCACCTCGACACAATAGCTCTGAACATGGCCGTCTAACGCACCGTACATTGTTTCGTTTCGTTCTCGTCGTCCTACCTGACTTATAAATACCACCCACCCGCCAGGGAAGTAGTCTCTCGTCCTATCCAAACCACCATCCACCCAGCGAGGCATTTATTCCGCGCGACCCTCCTCTACCTCCAAGGAAAGATCGCCATGCCTCACACAAGTCGCAGCAACAAGAAGAAGAATGCCCCGATTCAGAAGAGAAAAGAAGTCCTGGACGAAGACGGCTGGACGAGGATCACTTCTTCGCCGTCGCCGTCGTCGCCGCACCCGCACACCGCACCTCGTCGAACAATAACAACTGCTTCACCGCAATCAGAATTGACTACATCTGCAGCTGCAGCCGACGGACCACGAATCGTCTTCACTTGGGGCATTCATGACGACGAAGACGAAACCCGGCTCGTGACTAAGAAGATATATGGCTCTCCTTCGCGACCGATGAGTCCGGCCAAAGGAACGACACCAGAAAAGATGGAGGCGCAGTACAAGAAGATCGCGGCCAGGTTCGTCGAGACAGACTACCACGCGGCTCTGAGGGATGTTTTGGCGAGAATAATAGTGGCGAAAACAGCGAAACCCTCTTCGAGCGTGGCGGCAGGACTGGCCGAGAATAGGATTGAAACGTGTGTCCTTTTCGGCTCGGGCAGTCTCTGCGGCGATGGGATCCATTGGATCGACCGACACGAGACGGCGTATTACCAGGTCGCCGCTTTCAAGATGGCCGTGGACATCATCACTGAGTCTCAAGGGGGTCATCGTCCACAGTGCTACGCTCAAGAGCCGGACTACAACTGGGCTGACACGGCCATGTTGGAAACGCTGGGCATCAAGGTCGTCACGCATCCCGAAGGGTTTGAAGCGCTGCACCCGGAAATGGCAAAGGCAAATGGAAAAGGAAACGCAAACAAAAGCTCAACATTCGCCTATTCTCCCGCCGCCGAGCTCGAGGTCGAGTATCAGATCATGTATTACGATCCGCACATATGGCTGCACCGATCCCTGGACCATCTCCTCCGAGAAAGCAGACTACTCTCGGTGGGGAGTGGAAACTTTACAAAGGACGAGGCCGAGATCAACATGTGCATGACGGAGAAGTTCAAACAGCATCGCAACTACACGAAATTGCCAGACGTAGATCTGAAAAACTTCCCTTTCCACGGGTCTGTGCTTTGGTGGCGCAAGGAGGTCGATGTCGAGCAAGAGGAATCTGAACCCGAACCCGAACCTGAATCTGAACCTGAGCCTTGATGGGATGGACTGGGACCCCTTTTTATCTTTCCCAAAAAGGACAAAAAAAGATGATGGCAGTCTTATCTTGTCTTGTCTTGACTGGACTATTTTACATCCTCACTTCTGACGACCGTTCCAAAAGCATCACCCAGCTCTTTGAGCACGGCACTAGTCACCTCGTCGCCCGAGAAGCCGGGAATGTCACGATCGCCAATCGCATCACCGGCCAGGACGATGTTATACCCTAAATCGGCACCCGCGCGGGCGGTGGTGCTGACGCAGACGTGCGCCATGTATCCCGTCAACACGGCCTTTTTGCCCCGCTCGCCCAGACTGGACAGGTATTCGTGCAGGTCGGTGCCGGCGAAGGAAGAGACCAGTTCTTTCTGGATCACCTTTTCGCCAGCGCGAGGGGTGAGTTCGGTGAATTCCTCGGCCAGTGCGGTCGAGGGGGTAAACACGGGTGCTCCTGTTGAGTTGTGGTTAGAGGTGTGAGGTAGAAAGCCTGTGCGTGTGTTTAGGGATGCCCCGAGGCAGGGAGACTGTGAATGTGCTGGGGTGGGATGTTGTCGTTATGTTATTGTAGCATGTTCTTGACGGTCTGGTTATGAGGGATGTCGTTCCGTTTCATCTGTCTGTAACCCGTGGCGGCGAGTGCTGGAAGGAAACAGAGCGGAGCGGACGGAAGAGAAGAAGAAGACGACAAGGGCGACAAAAGGGAGGGAGGGAAGGCATCCAAATGAGGTGAGATGAGGTGAAGTAAGCCAGGAGGTAAGACGGGACGCAAGACTAGACATACCTTCAGGAGTCTTATGCACGACATGTACAATGTTCTTCCCGTCGCCAGCGCTGCGGTACTTTTCCAGCAACGACGCGATGGCCTTGCGGGTGGATTCGACGTTGACGGTCTTGAGGTGGCCCTCGGCGTATCTATTTCATTGTCATGACCAGTCAGATGGAGAGGTTCGTGGAGGTGGTGGTGCCGTGACCACGGCGGGCTGGGCAGGCCAAGGTGGAAGTAGAGGTGGACGTGGAGGAGAAGAACAAGAACAAGGAGACGATAGGGGCCTATATCTACTCACTCATTCTGGGCGTCGATGATGATCAATGTGCTATCCGTGGGCGAGGCCGTGAGCGTTGGTGCGCCCAGCATTTCGCGGAAGGACTTGACTTGAGTTGCCGATGACATGTTGATGTTGATATTTGAACTGGGAGTTCTTCAAAAGCCTGGATATTGGTGGTTGGAGGAATAATAAATATGAACGGTAGAATGTGGAAGTACTCTCTCTGCTACTAACACAGTAAAGGTCCCGAGATGCGAGGTGAAAAATACTATGTCGGGATACTTTGTGGGGCGTTGTTCTAGGTACTCGTACAACAACGAGGAGTCCAGATGATGTTTTGTATGCTTTGACTTTATTTATACCGAGGATACCTACGAACTTACTAACAGCTGTCAAATCCCAAAACTGACCTCGGAGACATGGCAAGCTTGTCGTTTGTCGTTTGTCGACTGTCGAAATGTGGAATCATGACGATGATGAGCGATGCTTTCCTCTCCACAATGTCTGTCCTCGGTACAACGGTGGCCACTCACGGCATCGTAACTGTTGCGACGGTTCTAACTAGCAGGACTTAGTCAACATTGGCGGAATAAGATGCCTACCTCGTCCTTCACTCGTCTGGACGTCTGGGAGAGATGATAATCTCGAATCCCCTGTTCCTTTCAATGTCACCCGACCCATCTGAGTGCGTGGTATCTTTGGTCCGGGGCAAGGGACCAAAACTCATACGCATGCACAGGAACAAGATGAAACAATGCCTTAAACAACTCCTGAAGACAGTTTGATGGGCATCTGCATGCCTCTTGAATTGTCCGAGACGAGCCTTGCCCTTGCCATGACCACACCACGCTGAAAGCACCGTCCAACAAAAATTCTAGTATCTCGAGCTTTTCTGAGATGGCTGCTTCATGACCAACTTCACTGATTCCAGCCCAAGCCCGCCAGTGCAATGTCTGCGCAACATTGGATCGGTCAGAGAAGACTCGCCGACGGATGACTGCCCTCACGTTCACGGCCGTGCTCAAGCTCCTGCTCAAGCTCAAGTTGCTCACTCTCACTCTCATGGTAATACGCGTCCAGCTCAACCAAATCCTCCATGACCCCGCTTCCACCTCGCATTTGAGCCATGTTGTCGTCCTTGGATAACAATCGTATACCAGCCGATTCCAAGACCGTCCGGTCGAGCCGTCCAGACTCCATCAGGTCTCTACCTCTACCACGATAGAGTTGAGTACCGCGACTCTTTGTGCTCTGCCGCCTCGACTTGGCGCTTTTGTTATCAGACGGCGACACCTCGCGCCCTCGCGACGCTTCGGGTCGGTAGTCCTGCAAGAACCTGCTCCTGCCGTCTGTCATAGCTTTGATTCTCTCCTGCTTGATAGGAGATGGGTAGGTACTTCTGTGAAGATTGAGCCCAGGTTGAAAAGTGGCAGCACTGGCATTTAGCTCGTGATATCCATCTGTCCGGAGCGTGGGCATGGTCTGGTTCGTTGATTCTATCAAGTCTACTCGTCTCTTATCATCTGCAACGACTCCGCCTTTGGCGTAATCGGCCCATCCTGCTCTTCGCTCCTGCTGCTTCTCCGGTGAGAAGTGATGTGTTCTGATCGTATCCGCGGGTGTTGGGTTCCAGCCTCCAGTCCGTTGACCGCTCACACTCAGCTTGCCAGGTGACTTGTGCTTTGGCTCCGCTGCTGAAAGCTCAGGAGACGCCTCTAGAGCCGCATCTAGATACGACGGTCCAGCATTACGTGCCAGGGGTAACTGTGGCTGTGAGTAAATGGAGCTGCCATCGAAGGGGATATTCTGACCATTCTTGAGTCCGTGGGCAATCCGCGTCTCCTGCACTCCCCGCCGTATGCCCTCGGCTTCTGGCTCGACCCAAATCTCCTGCTGCTTCAGAGCTTGATACTTTGCAAAACCATTGCAGCAACAATAGCAGGGCTCGGAACACTGATGTTCGCAGCGGTGGCCGCACGGTAATACCTCGGTGCATTCCTGGAGGCACTGTACCTTGTCGTGAGAGTAAGGGTGGCATCGCAGCGGACACTCGTGACCACAAGCGAGCTGCATTCCGCATACTTGCAAACATCCTCCCTCAGTATTCTTCCAGTCTTCCGGATATTCCATGCAAATCGTTGCTTGATGCGTCTTGCAATGGATTGGAAAAACCCCACCAATGCGTTTGGGAGGTGAAGACATCCGCATAATGACGTTGTACCACAGGTCACTGGCGGTCATCAGTGCTTGAGAGTTGCCGAACATGTAGAAGCCATATTTGGCGCGCGATAGAGCCACGCAAACACGGTTGATATTGGCCAGGAAGCCGATTTTGCCTTCTTCGTTGCTTCGAGTCAGAGACAAGATAACAATATCGTTCTCTTCACCCTGATAGCTATCCACAGTTTTCACCTGGAGGTAGCCTGCCGTAATATCGGAGTACGCCCGCAGCTCTTTGAGTAACCTCTTTCTCTGACCGTTGTAGAAAGTCAGGACAGTGATCTGGTCAGGGCGGACGCCATTCTTGTTCAGGTGACGGTAGAAGCCGGCAACGAATTTGGCTTCTTCCTCATTCTATGCAAGGTCAGCAGGCTGGAGTAATCTTGTGCATGGATGGTGCGGATCTTAGACGTGATGATACTTACGTAGGTCGATAGCGACTCATCTTTGTACTCACTCCACGAATGTTCGAAAAAGAATGATTTGAGTTTGCCCATTCCCCAAGGTTCCACTGGACGATTCAGCACGCTGGGGTGATCACTCAGGTTCGGATAGAGGTCTGAGATGAGTCGTCGGAAGTCTGGGTCCATTCTGCGTTGCCGGAGTAGGGTCTTGTATGGCATATTGTTGCTGACAAGTCTCTCGAACAGCGAGACATTGAGGTAAAAGGGTTCCCCCTCCAGCTCTTGCACACTGCAATGACCTTGGAGCTGCTGGTGATCACCAACCAAGATCAAATGCTCAAGCGACTCAATGCAAGCTGCAGTCACAGGAGCCTCCAAAACTTCGGCTGCTTCTTCGATGAGGATGATTTTTGGCTTCAAGGCTGAAACCAGAGCACGATACTTGCTCAACCCCGTTGTCGTCATACCGATAATCGGAGCTCTTCTCAGATACACGGCGTCTTGCTCCCATTTACCGACCTGGTTTTCACGGACCAGTTTGTCATAGGTGACTGCTGCTTCTCGGAATCGCTTGGCCAAGGCTGCTTTTGCTCTAGACTGGATGATTGAAAACATCGGACCACGGAGGTAATCAGGAACCTTCCATAAATCGGACACCGAATCCAGAAGTTTGGTGGCTTTCGCAAGGTCGCTGGATGAAGCTGGCGGGACCGTAAATCTTTCGCGAATATTGATCCACGGTCCTTTGAGCATTTCGATATCTTCCTCGTCGTTGACACCATTCGAATCCTCATTTTCTCTCAACTGTTCAAACTCCAGATCTTCGTCCTCTACTTCTTGGAAGCCGAAGTTGTCCTTTGCATATTTTACCTCAAATGGCACTAGAGCTCTATCGAGCCATAGCTGTATCGGGCCATCCATCGTATTACTTGTGGATACCCATTGCGTGGCACCCTCTTCGAGGGATTTGGCTTGAGCGGCGTTCAAAACGCCAAGTTGCTGAAGAATCCGAGGGCCTGACACTTGGTCTGTAGAGTATGGATCCTGTCCAGGCATTGAAAACGGTTCGAGAATGGAGCTCATTGCTTTCGATTGCTTAGTAATGAGATTGTTTGACCGCCCAAACAAACCACCAGGAATCTGAGGGATTCTTTCCTTTTGCCGGATCTCAAATAGGGCACGTTTCTTGACTTCCGGATTCGTGCTTCGGCCACCAAGGCGGACGTAGTTTGGCTCGAAGGAGGAAATATGCCCCAGGAGCTGATCTAGAGCATGATTTGTCTGCGCGGCGATGATGATTGGTGAATCCCCGGCTTTTCGATTGCGTCGTAGTATTTCCACCGCAATCTTGGAAACGAAAGTCTTCCCTGTACCAGGGGGCCCTTGAATAATTGCAAGCCGCTTCGTGATCATTTCCTGGAGAGCTCCCCACTGCGTATCATCAAGTGAATCTTCCGGCGCAGTCGGCCAATGTTGGGTGACATCTATGCTTTCATATTCCTTCTTTTGATCGCCTTTTGCAGCTGCACTAAGGTCGATGATAGGAGTCTGCTGGACGTAGACCGGCGGGTCAACGGAAGGGTTCAGTTTGCAGATGTGGTCGGCTAAGGGAAATCTAGTTATTCTTTGTCAATATGTGAGCAAGCAAGGGTGGTAACAAGACCCACGTCTCTTGGCTGAGCTTTTGCAATGCTCTCAGGGTATGGCGATACGCCTCATAGTAGCCTTGCTTTGCTTCGACCATGATCCATTCCTCTTGAGGGTCAATTTGTATGGCCGCAGGATTGCTGAAGTAGAGATCGATTTCAGGAGGCTCAGCTAAGACTCCGGCGAGAGGTCTTGCAGCCACAACAGCTACTACAAGCCCCTTCAGATCAGTAAGCTTGTCTTTGGCACGGATCAAAGCGACAATTGATCCTGACACCAATCTCTTGCTGGTCTGCCAGCTAATGCGTTTTCCAGCACGGCGTGTAGAGAATTTGATTCTCGCAGCAAGTCCACGACGGGCGAAGGTGAAGCCCATAACGTGTACCTAATCCTCAGTTAGAGACTACACATCCTAGTCATTGCGGGGTCATTACCTGATCGTAGACCGAGAACTTGTGCGTGTCATTTGTTGTAGGGTCACCTCGGAAATCTTGAAGAGCGTCACGCAAGCTGCCCACCGCATCCTCTCGCTGTAAGCCGTAATGTATCTTCAAATATTTGTTCTTGCTTTTGTAGGGAGCTTCGATCTTGTTGGCCAAGAGTGCTGGCATTTCGTTCGCCAATTCATCGACAGAAGGGAACTCTGGTTGCGATAGCCACTCATCCTTGTCGGAGGAATGCTTGATATTTTCTTGTTTTTGGACATACTCGCGAATGTCGAGGTTCAAGCTGAGGTCAAGACCATGATCAGAACTGGAAGTCTGGGACGCCTGAGGATTTGGGAACCGGCCCCTTCGAGAGCGTTCCGTGAGATTTGCATTCATCTCTGCAGACACAAAAAGAGTCAGCACTGAGAATTAAAGGTAGGCAAAAGAAAGGGAGCCGCGATGTCAAGGATCATGGTTGATTGCAGAGGGAAGAGATACTCACCGCCGTTTTGGATGACGTTCGAAGGATGATAGCTACTTCTGCGAGAATGAGGTCAGAGTAAAGGGACTTGCAAGGAGGAAAGAGCAAGACGATGGACAGATATGAGGAACAAATTTTGAAATCGGTGAACTGAGAGAAGAGCAAGATCATTCACTTACGCGCCGATCCCCCTCATCTCTTCTTGTTGTTTGCCAGTAGGTGAAGCTAAGGGTCAATGCCACTACAGCAAACGTTCCATAACGCCAACGTGCCAAAGTGCGTAGCGTCTGTTCAACGCTTCGCTTCGTCCGCACTCTGGCGATTTCGAGATCTTTATCTGTCGTACCTCCACTATTTTTTGTTGTTGAGACAAGCGATGGTTGCTGTATGACATCGTCAGAGATAGACTTCTCACCAGTGCGCTTAAAGGACTGGCTCTTCGGCTGTTGGGAGGCTTCTTGATCTCTCAATATGGGGTAGAGTCACGACTTACAAAGAAGCTAGGAGCCATTAGTTTCGACATTTGAAGGGATCAATAACAACCGAATGACTTGTATGGAAGGAGTCGATGGTGAAATCATAAAAATCGCAAGTGCGAGGGGTATGTTAGGGTAGCATCGTACTTTCCTCAAGGCCCAAGTATTCGGTCCATATTGTGCGCGCCACAGAAACTTTCGGACTGAAAGGGCACACACGTACTGTAGTTTTGCGTCCCAGGGAAGAGGAATCACCACCGTTCCTCGATCATGCTCGATACTGGGTAGATCCTAACCACTTCCTACCCACCTGATATCACGGTCGGCGAGCCCGCCGCAAAGCACCTAGGTACCTGGTCGTAGCAGTGGAAATAGTAGGATTCCACAAGAGCACTCCACCATCAGACAACATCTTCCCCATGCATAACGCTGTCCTTGATGGTTCCAGGTCGGATTGAATCGTTGTGTGCTTAGAGAGCAAACATTGTCACTGATAGATGATTTGATGAAGGCTGAAGGAAGTTGTGGAGGCTGAAGATAACAGTCTGACAAAAGACTTACTCTTTCAGTTCAGGCAGTTTATGCTTTAAACACCTCTGTCTGACGCAGTCATTTGAGGCCGCAGCTCTCAGGCAGTAAAATGACACGCTAACGCCATAACAGGCAAAGCGTTGTTGAGACACGAACCAGAAATCATTCCATCAATGCCACTCTTCGATTCGACTTCGTTTACCTTAGTCGCATTCAGTCTTCGAGCTTTTTGCAAGTTTTGATTATGTGACACGACTAACATGCCTGCATTTGACGACGATGACGATAGATCCCAGGACGATTTCGACAATGACAACGATAATGATGAGACCATGCAGGATCTCGATGAGGGGGATGGCGACGGCGACGGCGACGGCGATGGCGATGCTGACATAGAAGCCGATGCTGATGAGGGCGAGGGGGAAGATGAAGGCGAAGCTGAAGGAGATGGGGAAGGGGACGACGATGATGAGGCGGGAAGCCAGTCTGGGGGCAGTCAGAAGTCCGACAATGAGGAAGTCTCCGGTGACCCCCCAGCCACACAAGAAGGCCAACAATCTGCAGCCATACAAGCCGACGAGGCTCGGGAGGCTGCAGCTCGTGCCATTATAGCACCCGAGTACCTCGATGCGGCTACCTACGATATTGTTCCAACAATCGCTGCTCCCCAGAGCACCTCCATCAACACTGTTTGCGCCACAAGCGATATGCGCTGGGTGTTTACTGGTGGTTCCGATGGCTATATTCGCAAGTTCAATTGGGTGGATTCTGTCAACTTCAAACTCGCTCTCACAGTGGCCCAGCGCCATCCTTTCGTGGACAGCGTTGTCAAAGCTGGAGTTCTCATGACTTACTGGGAAAATTGGGATGCTAGGCCGCAGACAACCCAGGTCTTGTCTCCCGTCTACTCTCTTGCCTGTCAGAGCCAAGCTCTCTGGTTGCTCTCTGGCACAGCGTCAGGCCCAATCCGCATGCAGTCGATCCGACACGATGAGGGCAGAGAGATTGCTCTCCTGAAAAAGCACACCTCTGCAGTATCTGTCTTAACATTATCCTCGGATGAAAAGAGTTTACTCTCCGGTAGCTGGGACAAGAGTGTGTTGGATTGGGATTTAGAAACCGGTCAAGTAAGGACGACCTTCGCCGCAAGCGCTAGTCAGATATCCGCCATCGAGTCGCGTCCACTCTCCTCAGTCCCCGTGCCGGCTGAGTCAGGAGAAGTGATCGTAACCAATGGAACGTTGTCTTCGACTGATGTGAAAGCGAACGGAATAAAGAACGAACAACTTCCGAGTCAGGATGTTCGGGAAGAGCCGAATGTTGCCACGCCAGATTCGCTGTTCGGAGATGGCGATGATGATCTCTTTGGCGATGGAGCTGCAGGCGTAATCGGCAACGGAGGTGACCTGACAGATGCTTTCGGCGAGCCAGACGACGAAATGACTCGGGCGATAGCCAATGGAGCTCAGCCAGAAGAAGTGGTCGACCATGAAATGCCGGATGCCAGTCAACCCTCCGGCGAGACCGTACCAGCCCCTCCAATGAGCACACTATCTCAGGATGCTCCGAATGCGACGACCAACGGGATAAGTAATACGGACGAACAGCCACTTGCAAATGGCTTGCCTCATGCAGACGATTTGGAGAAACAGGCTGATGAGCCAGAGCAAGCGCAGGAATCCGAAGCACCTCCCACCTCAGACTCGACATTCCTTGCGACATCTATAGACGGCGCGATCCGGGTCTGGGATCGGAGACAGTCTAAGCCAGTTGCCAGGATTTTGCCGCGGAACACGCCACCGTGGTGTCTCAGTGCATGTTGGTCAGTCGATGGTAATTGCATCTATGCAGGCCGACGTAACAACACGGTGGAAGAGTATGACCTACGGAGAGGACTCAAAGCACCAGAACGAGTTTTCCGCTTCCCAAATGGAAGTGGTGCGGTTACTTCGGTCAAGGCTATGCCGAACGGCCGTCATCTTATATGCGCTTCGTATGATATCCTTCGATTGTACGACCTGAAGGAATCTCAAGCCCAGCGATCAACAGTACCGTTTTTGATCGTTCCTGGCCATCGAACTGGCACAGTGTCTCATCTATATCTCGACCCAGCGTGTCGATTCTTGTTGTCGACAGGAGGTAATCGAGGATGGGAAGGTGCGTCGACGGAAGTCCTCTTGGGCTATGAGATCGCAGTACCTAGCCGCTGAGAAGTTGTCGTTATTTACACGCATCATTGTTCGAGTGAGGCTTACAAAGAGGTCGCAAGTGGCCTCGACTGCTTTGTAGTGGACAAAGCGATTGGCTTAACGACAAAGACTCGACTGACATTCAAAAGCAGCGCATGCTAAAGTCACACTGCCGTGCACGTTAGCCTCGACTAAGCACAAAAGAAGTTCATACCGCCTGCCTTTGTTTACTCCAAGGCAAGGATCTAGTTGCCGGACCGCACCACTTAGGACAACAGAGGACACTGCGTGCTTTGCTACATTAGAACGAATGGATCTTTGAAGGCTTTCCTGTCCCTCTTCTTCGACAATGAACAAATCATCACACCCATCGGCTCCAGTTTTTCAAGGTTCTTGATCTGATCTATTGCTGGCAATAGATCATATCGAAACTTCAACAATGCCTCAAGCGCACGGATTCAATGTGACACTGGTGAGTGTTGACAATGAAGATTATGTCGAATACGGCAATCAAACCGTTGGCGGTTCCGCATCACGAAGCCGAGTTGTGAGCAGCAAAGTTCTAGCCAGAGATGGAGAGCGCTTCTACGTCAAGATTCGGTATGCCTCTGTGTACGCGCCACGATATGAGTTGAGAAGCAACTTCAACAACAGCTCAATCGGCGGCCCCAACGGCAACGTGGCTAAAGAGAATCAGCGCGCCAACTCTAACGAACTTCCTTACAAGTTTGCCCTCAAGGTTTATGTGAACGGGGAAGAGGAACAAGAGTGTTCGAGGATCCTTAGCCCAGACTTACAAGAAGTCGTGATGAAAGGTCGATACAAGATACTCTCGAAAGGCACAGGTCAGAGAGCCATCGACGTATCGGTGCAACCATGGATCTTCACCGACAGAGGCATCGAGACACTTCTATCACGACTTGACCTCTCGCCGGACAGTCATATCCCTGAGAGTCCGATCGACCGAGAAGTGGACGAGATTGCTGATGCTCTGGAGAACTTGACACCCGCAAAGCGAAGCAGACCGGGCGGCCAGGTCGAGGTGAAAATCTATCGCCTTATTGACCTCGGCGTTGGAATTTATGAAGGGGGTTATCGTAGAAACAAGGACCAGGACACGGAAGACAGAAACGCTGACGGTACGCTTGCCATCACCACTGACCGAAAATCACAGAGTTTCAAACGACTTCACATGCATTCCTATGAGCCATACGACGACAAAGAGGAGTTCTACGCCAAGTTTGTTCTGCAGGCGATGGACTTGCCGAAGCTGATTAACCTTGGTCTATGCACTCCTGACGGCAAACCCACTCAGCAGCGATTGCAGGCCCAGATGCCGCTAGCGATCATGCCTAGCAGCTCTACATGCCAATCCAGCCCGATGAAGCGCGTCAAGACATCTAGCCACGGATCGGACTCTGAAGATGGCGACGACAAGATGGACGACTCAAGCGATAGCGACAGTTCAGCCGATGAAGGTACGTCGAGCGACGATGATGCTCATCGACCGCATAAGCGTCGTGGAGCTATCATGCATTCCGAAACAATGCAGGCAAAAGCGACTCCTGGCACAGCTAGAAAGATTGGATGGAAACCAGAGAAGCCGAGTTTGACGTACGACGGTGAGGTGAATGAGAGCAAGGAGAAGTGGTTGCAGATTGTTCGAGCCAACGGCGAAGACGGGTTCCAAATGGTCAAGGCGAACACGGGCGATACTGAGGCCAGCTATGAGCCAGGTCAGTTGTTGCTTGGAGATGCCAATGGAAACGAGACCGGAGATGGTAAGGAAACGCTGGAATTGGTCAAGGTCGATCACAGCACAGTGGAAGATATGGGAGAAGATAAGGTCGAGTGGTGAATACTGATAACTACTGAAAGCGATGAGATGAGATTGGTTTGATCGGTTGTGGCGCTATGTCGAGACGGAGTTCCTAATACCTGGTTGTTGGCTAGAATACAGGGAATAGCGGATGATGGCGGTAGCAGATCATAGCCCGATTGACAGAGAATTGATTAAGATGCTCCGAATGATCTTCATATGACAAGCGATATTTGAATAACTCCTTTCAGTCGAAGTACTTGTAGACGAGGGTGCGCCAACTCGAATAAGGCAGACAAAGCAGTACCTAGGCCTGTTCTCTGTGTCTGTTGTGTACATGACAGTCACTGTGATGTTATACTGTAGACCGATGTGACCGATATCAGACATCATGATGTTTAGCTGTGATGTCTGACCAAAGAAACTCGACTTCTAGGGTTGTGTCACAGGTATTCTCCCTGTCAGACAGGCGATCTTTCTGCTTACAAGCTAGTAGACCCCATCATCAGCCATCATCCCTGTTCGATTGGCGCCCGGCTTGTGTCTCACTGAGCAACGAAGACTCCCCCATGTCCAAGTTTATCATGGAACTTGTACGAGTAATAGACCTCCGGATGATGCAGCTGCTTTCATTCTCTCGCTGGATAATAGGATCCTGATCTCGTTCCTTTCATCCCAAAGAGCTGGCTTGCGGCTTTTTGTTTTCTCTGTCTCACCATCTCACCATCATCGGCGCATCTTGTGCCACTCTTGTTTCAGCCGCCCCCGACTCCATCCAGACTGCGCCCCGGTCCAAGAATATACTGCACCCGCAGCCCGCTATACGAGTACAGATCCTGCCACCGCGCCTGGAGTGTTGGCAAGGGGCTATCAACAGTCCAGGATCTTCACTGACTGATCGAACTCATCCATCCACTCGTTTGGCCATCTCCTTTGCACATTCAATCCTTGAATTAGATCTGGTGTACGCCGACACTCTCGTTTGCAAGCAAGGGCCCGTCTCGCATCGGGGAGCCGCAGCCGCAATACAATGTCCAATGGAAGGACATTCTCCTTTGAAAGAAATGACAACTATAATGTGAATGCGCAAGGGCAGGAGCCCCAGCCATATCAGCCTCACGCTTACCAAGACGACCTTGCGAGAGACATCACCTCTCCTCCTCCCCGTTATGCCTCTCCGTCACCACAACCTCAACGCTTTCCAGAACCTACCTCCCCTTCAACTTCCCCACGACGACGTCCCATTCCTCAAGACACCTACCTCCTAAGCGACTCTACTCCCACCCGAGGCCCCGCGATCCAACAGCCTCCTCAAGACTTTGACGACCTACCCGCACCCCCTCCTCCTCCCCATAGAACCAGCCCGACCCGCATGTCGAGAGAGGGCGGCGGGTTCTCTCAACCCTACCGACCATACACAGATGGTAACGGACCAGTAGACCATTACAGAGAACAAGTCACAGGAGGTGGACTACAATCAGTAGCACAAGGTGTGGCAGATGGTCGTCCGAGAGAAAGCGGTCTAGATGCAGTACGGTCGATGCCTCGGTCCTATTCTCCATACAATCAGGGCTATGCTCGAGAACCTAGTCCGCATCGACAGGAAATGCCTCTCTCGCAGCTGCCCTCGCGCAATTCTTACGGCTCTTCGTTTGCTCTTGCTGCTGGAGCCGCCACACCTGGTGCTGCCACCCCAACTGGTTCACCAGGTCCAAGATCCTCGGCCTTTTCTGGTAGAAGCATACCACTCGACGACTACAACGGAGGTTCCCATCACCCCATGTCATACTCGCAGTACCAAGATTCTCCCTACCAGACCCCCTACAACCAGTCGGTCAATTCGACCAACATCATGAGCCATGCAAGTATCAATCCCAACAACATCCTTGACGACGGCGACGAAGACTTACCCAATGCTCAACAGAGACCGGGTCAATCGAAGGGCAACAGCAACCTAGGACCTACAGCTGCCGCCGCGGGTACTGCTGGTGCGCTGGGCGGTCTGTTTGGCCGGAAAGCAAAGAACGTAACCTCGAGTGGCACATACGACCCTGTTGGTGCTGGCTCGAAAGCGGAGAAAAGTGCCTGGTTAGCATCACAGACCAAGGGCAAGCGGAAGATGAGATGGTGGGTCGGTGTTGCAATTGGCCTGGTAATCGTCCTGGCCATCGTTGCCGGCATTGTTGGAGGTGTACTGGGGACTCGCAACTCCGACAGCTCCAGTGGCTCTTCCAGCGGCGACACCAACAATGCAGACTCAGACACTGCAGCCAATGGAGACTTGGGCAAAGACTCGGCAGAAATCCAGGCGTTGATGAACAACAAAGATCTCCACAAAGTCTTCCCAGGTATAGACTATACTCCATGGGGCACTCAATACCCGTTGTGTTTCACCTACCCTCCTTCTCAAAACAATGTCACACGAGATATGGCAGTGCTCTCGCAATTGACAAATGTTGTCCGTCTCTACGGTACCGACTGCAATCAAACAGAGATGGTGCTGCACGCGATCGATCGACTGGAGTTGTCCGACATGAAAGTGTGGATGGGAGTTTGGATAGATACTAACCAAACCACGACCAACCGGCAGGTGGACCAGATGTACAAGATCCTGGCAGACACAAAAGACCTTTCAATTTTCAAGGGCGTTATTGTCGGTAACGAAGCTCTCTACCGGGCTGGCGAAGACAAGTCCAAATCAGAACAAGAACTGATCGACATCTTGACCAACGTCAGATCACAATTCAAGACAAAAGGCTACGATCTGCCAATTGCCACATCCGACTTGGGAGATAATTGGAATGCACAACTTGTCCAGGTTGTGGACTATGTCATGTCCAATATTCACCCATTCTTTGCTGGAGTCACGGCTGATGTGGCTGCTGGTTGGACGTGGGACTTCTGGCAAACTCATGATGTGGTTCTGACCGAGAGTTTGCCAGATGTCAAGCAGCTCATCAGTGAGACTGGTTGGCCCAGTGCTGGTGGAGAAGATTGTGGCGGCAGCACTGGAGACTGCACTGCCGGACAGAGCGGGTCTGTTGCTAGTGTTGATGGTATGAATACTTTTATGAACGACTGGGTCTGTCAAGCATTGTCCAATGGTACGGAATATTTTTGGTAAGTCACGCAGTCTCTATCCGACAGTGATGTTCTAACTGCTGTTTCACAGGTTTGAAGCGTTTGATGAGCCTTGGAAAGAGATTTATAATACCCCTGGCAAGGACTGGGAAGACAAATGGGGTTTGATGGATCCAGGACGCAACTTGAAAAGTGGTCTGAAAATCCCAGATTGTGGTGGGAAGACTGTGAGTTCGTGAAATGAAGGGCCTTTGATCACTATTGGGTATGGATGATTTCAGAACAAGTTCTGGACCATGACAATGCTGCTTGGGCACGGCTTCAGCATTCCATCGCAACAGGTTGGGCATGAGTGCTGGGATGCATTTCTGTTTAGCGGGCCCTCACTAGGCCATTGAATATGTGTTTTCATGAAAGGTGGAAGATGACAGTACTTCCCCGTCTTCTGAACATCCCCCAAGGGAGGGCGGTTAGCTGTTTCAAGCATCAAAAAGTCCGGCTGGCAGATAATGCATGGACCTTTCGGGGCCCTGAGGACGAGGCAGATTTTGGCGGACTTAGCAAGCATGAGGATGAAAAATGTATATTATGTCGGAGGTGGATCAATATGATACTGGACAATTGTTGGCGTGATATAAGAAACACAGACAGCCATACCACGTTTTATTTTTCTCTCTAGACCAGGCTTCCTTTGTGCACAAGCGATTCGTTTGTTTCGAAGCGACACCAGCTTAGGCAACCAACACAAAGCATGGCTGCAGCATGGATCGAAGCATTTCGACTATGGGCCGTTTTGTCATGTGAGAACCGGCAATGCCTCTACAACCACTCTTTATTCCCGTGATGACTGACAAATGCTCCTCCATTCCCCTTCTCAAGACTGAAGTCATGCATGACACTCACACACATCTCGGCCGACTCGATTGGTTGCAAGGGGCCAGGCCATCCGGGAACCATTTTCCTCAGGTCGTCCACGGCAGCGGGCTCGTCATCTCCGTATGTTGCGACCACGCCGGGCGACAGGGCAAAGAACAGGATCCCCTGGGAGGCTAGACGTGCGTTGTATTTCGACACGACCATGTTGACGGCGGCTTTGGAGATGGAGTAGGGCGCCCCGTTCCAGATTCCGCCGTTATTGACGAGGTCGTGGTCGGCCATGCCGGTTGAGATGAGGACGACTTTTTTGGCCTTGCCTTTTTTGATGAGTGGTAAGAAGGTGTTGATGGTGTTGATGACGCCCATGACATTGACGCGGAAGGACTTGAGGAGTTCGGCGTCCAGGATCTCTGGGTCCAGGTTGTCCGAAAAGTCGTCGAGACCGTTGGCCTCGGTCACCCGTTCGATGTACGCGGCGTTGTTGATCAGGTAGTCCAGACTGCCGCCAGTGATGGAGGTGACTGTCTCCCGTGCCGAGAGGAGAGAGGCGCGGTCCGTTATGTCGGCTTGCAGCATGGTTACGTTCTTGAGGTTGTCGCGAGACACGGAGGCGTCGGCGCTGGCTTTGTTGCGGACGAGCCCGATGATGGTGTTGGACGGCTCGCGGGAGAGGTACTGGACGAATGCATACTAGAGACCGGCATCGGGTTAGTTACGTAGGCGCGAAGGGGATGAGGGATGGAGAGGGAAGAGGACGTACGCCGAGGCCACGGTTTGCGCCTGTGACGAGGTAGGAGGGCATATTGAGTTGTGTCTGGGGTTGCTGTTTGGTAGGGTCGATGTGGCTGCTGGGGTGATCGCGGACTCAAATGTGTTCGGATGCTTGTCCAGGGAGAATGCCCTTGTGCCAGGAAGTGATCGACTTCCTTTATACCTACGAGAGTCTCACTGCACGATTTGTAATCTCTGAGAAGTTCTTTCCTCTTGAGTGGTACGAAGTAGCATTGTATCGGCGGACGACTGGTCGATCAGTACTGGCTTAGTTGAGCCAAATGTTGACGAAACGAGCAATTCACGGACGAAAAGGAAGGAGAAGTCGAGAGAACGGCAAGTCTGAGACCACAGGCATGACAATGAGATGATGGATAATGAGGATATACAGACCGTGAAGAACCGTGATGACTGTGCAGGAGACTGAGGAAGCTTGTATATCACACAGGCGCACAGGATGGAGTCGAGAATATGCGTGTCGTAAAGTAGGAAAAGAATACTCTACCGGAGGCGTTGATTCGTGGGGAGGTCAGGAACCGAGCCCACGGCCTTACATAACAGGACTCGATGGATGGGATCGATAACCATTGTCGGCTTGGGTGAGCTTGTCGAGTTCTTGACTCCTTCAGGCACACCATTGTATGCGAGTGGTATACGAGTGAGAGCAGACGTCGTACTGTGCACGCAAGGGGTCAAGGCTGACAAAGCCGACAAAGCCCTGGGAAAAAGGCATTTGACCGTGAAAGACCGTGATCAGTCATTGTCTTGAAACAATCACACAATGCCGCCAGTCTCAACACTTTAGGCCTTCAGTGACCTTCGCAACCGCCCTGAGGCTTTCATTAGTGGTGTGCTCGATGAAGTCCTCAAATCTCCTCTGGCAAGCTGATGAACTGCCAGCAGACAAGAAGACTCGATAATATTGGTTACCAACACCCGGACTGCGGGATGATAATGACTGGCGGGGGTCTCCTGCATGATCCCTGTCAGTGTCAGCGCTTAGAGAAGTGCTTTGTGACCGCTACATCCAATCATCTTCTCTCAAGCCATTGCGACCATCAGTGCAACCGCTGGAACGGGGAACCTTGCCTTCTTCCCATCTCGAATCAGACTGTCCATCACCGTCCGATCATTCCAACACCGCATGCATCGCTAGCATTGTCACTCATGGCCATGTCCAGTCAGGGCGTTTCCAACTCTCTGGGCGGTTGTCCTCGACGGGCTAATCATACCCTGCATACTGCCATACATGGTACAACGAAGCATCTATAACCTCCGCAATGGCCGCTATGGTTGCCCCCTCTGAGACCTTCACCTCGTCGACCAGGCCTGTACCAAGGCCTTGCTTACCCTCGAGTTCAAATCGACCACCACCTCAGAGACAGCTGTCGAGCTGTTGCTGTTCGAAGACCACTTGACTGTGCCCTCTTCTGTGACGCCCGTTGATCGGAAATATACACCACATACTTGCCAGCATGCTTTCGCGATCGATATTCACCCTCCTCTCCCTCCTCGGTCTTGTATCCGCACATATTGTCATAAATTATCCGGGATGGAGAGGTGACAATCTTCATTCAAATGGAACGGTACAAGAGTCCAATGGGCTAGAAACTGCCCTACAGGGAGACAACTACATCTGGCCGTATGGAATGCAATGGTCATATCCATGTACGTGCGAAAAGCAGAGTATGTCGTGAACCACAAGCTGATACCGTCTAGGCGGAGGTATGCCCACTTCTACGAACCGCACCAAATGGCCCATCAAGGGTGGCGCAGTCTCCTTCCAGCCAGGCTGGTTTACTGGCCACGGCACTGCCTTCATATACCTCAACATGGGCTTTGGAACGATCCCGCCAAACATGTCCAATGTCATGGTCAATGGCATCCAAATCATCGGTCCCACGAAAGATCCCTACCCGGGCACATTCTGCCTTCCTCAAGTCCCCCTTCCCGCCAACGCTTCGGTCAAAGTTGGTGACAATGCAACTATTCAGGTCATTGAGACGGCGGTGCATGGTGCGGCATTGTACAGCTGTGTCGATATCACGTTTGCCGAGCCGGAAGACGTGCCTGAAGTCAATGCCAGCAATTGCTTCAACTCGACTCAGATCTCCAGCTCTTTGATCTTTACGACGACGGACTTGCAGAGTGCGGCAGACTTGTCGGTATCCACGAACCGATACAGTTACATCACTACAACATTGGTGGTGCTCATTGGTCTGATGGTGCTATGAGGAGATGAGTGCAGAGAAGAGGAGGATGATCATTGCACAAGGACCGGTTCTGCTGCAGGACCCGACGTCTCTACGGGCTGAGGCCGGTTCTCAACGCACTGAGTATCAAAATCAAAGAGCAGCTTGGGCTGCAAGGATGGTGGCCTCGACACAGTCCATATTAGGATGGCTTCTCATTGGCATATCACCAGCTTGCAGTCACCAGCATCTTGCATGATACGGGTGGGAGCTTTACCTTGCCTGATAAAGCACAGTTCAAGGGGATCTCGCTTATGCACAACGAGTGCACGACTCTGTCCCAGCGACCAACAAGCAGAGCACTTCCAGCTTGACTGCACATCTGCTTCGACGACCCGCTTCCCACGTCAGAGTCGGGGGCGGAGACTGTGTGGTGTTGCCAGAGACAGAGATAGAGACGGAGACGGAGACGAAGATGAGGGCTTCCTGTCATATGAACCTGGCTTATATGGCGTTCAGAGAGATGTCCATATTCATTTGTCACATATTTAGTAGACTAATCCATCTCTTTACCCTGTACGGTCGATTGAAACCTACCACTAGTTGGAAATCTACCAAGCCATCGCTGTCCTCTTGCTTGAATAAAACATATTTTCAGGGCTGCCCAGTTCGCCCAACCCAGGAGACTTTGGCTCTTGATACGTAGGCACGCAGCGCACTGGACACCGCGAGCTCCTGGACTCAGCAAGTGGCATCGTCTGACAGAAGGATCCTCCATACATTCGAGGCGATGTTGGCTCGTGCCGCCTGGACTGCACTAAGGTACATATTGCTCCTAAGACATTACACTCTCTTACACCTCGACACATCTTACGCACGGCCATCGACAGCTCACTCTCACAGCGATACCTCGATCGAACATGCCAGGGACCTCCTCATTCCAGGCACATCAAGCATCGCCAATACAGCGTCCGCCTCCCTTCCGACAAGCATCCCCATTCAACTGACAAAGCGTACCTTTCGATCAATATTCTTAGTCATACGGAGTACTTCTCAAACAATCTCCCCGAAGCGAGTCCCCAGGCACGTTGGGACCCAGGGGCAATGGAACTCCCTATGGGTCGATTCCTCAGACTAGTGCACGGTATTCGATCCTCGAGTTCCTAAGGCTAAGCTAGTATGGCCTAGTGAGTCGTACCCGACAAGCCTATAAAATGTAGAGACGTCCACAACATGGTGAGCATCGCATATTATGCAACGCCAGGCCCACGACGCTGGCTCTGCCGCGTCGAAAACTGGCGACGGCGTGGGAAACCGATTTTCATCTTGAGTGAACCAATTCATGGCAACACTCCTGAGGACACATTCTCCATGGGCGAGCACTGGATGTGATTTCTCGAGTAGGGCCGTTGGGGTGGCTGCGACACTCTGCGAGTTCTCGAACAATTGGTTATCCCAGAAGCCATATTCGTTGCTGCAACCTGTTGCATGCTAAATCGACCTGATACTGGTACCTTCTTCAGCATGCTGGAGTTCGTACAAGCCCCAATGGAAAGGATCCTGGAATATTGGTGACGCAATGGCTTGAGCTCGAGGCGCTGGCGCACCAACTGCCCCTTACCCTCTACCTTACTCTGCTTGGTAGGAACCCGCACATGATCACCCATCTCTACGACAAGATCCTTCCCCGCCTCCTTATTCTCTTTCCCATTGCTTGCATGATGCCAATCGCCGGCAAGCTTTCCCTGCCAGCTCTGCCCAGTCGCTGCAAACACAAGTCCTTTGACCCTGGCCATGGTTCGTTGGCACTGCTTATCCACTGGCTAGAAACGCCCACTACTCGACCTTTGCATTTGCAATGCCGAAGGCAACCATCGGCCACGGTTGTGTAACATCACAAACACCAACAGGACAATGCGGCAGGCGATTCATTAGCTCTCAGTGTTCTAGTGGCGTCAAGGCCCGGTGCGAGGCGCTCTTCATCAACTGACGGATTTCATCTAGTAGCCACTCATGAAAGGACGTATCGGCCACGGCTGAATCGCAGCCCGGTGGATGGCGGGTCATGCCACTATCAATCACTTGCAGGTAGGAGACCTTTCCCTGTTCGTTTGCCTGCGCCTTTTGGGAAGTTTCCCGCATTTCACCGCTGTCGTGGATTTCCTCACTCACCAGAATCGTGATCGCAAGGAGATTCCAAATTGCTTTAGGCGCGCGGAGACGACAAAGAGGACACCAATAGTGCTTGCATGACTCTGGGGAGTCCATCCCCCCTTTTAGCACTGAGATGAAGCCGATACACTCGTTCTCATCTGACCATGCGGGTGGTCTCTATCTAGGGGTTGCTATTGGCCTCGCTATCCCGTCTACGTGTGCCCAATATCGGCGCCTTGCAGGTGCGATTGCCTGAAAATGCCCTTTCCAACTACTGTCCCAGTGGGCTCGCGTGCTACCCGCTGCAGCGGCTCTAACTTACTTGCCTGATCATCTCACCATTTATACGGCGTGAATCGCGGGTGCCCGGCTTCTGGGTCTAGCATTCGGGACCTTCGAACTCAATCGTCTCGGAGAAAATGTCTACGCGCTCCAAGCCTTACACTGTTGCTGACTACGGTCCAGCCCAACTCCCCCAGCGGTATGGCATTGACAATCAAGCACGCCTGCCGGGCTATCCAGAAATCGGATGGCAATATGATGAGCAGTCTCACAAGGCTCGGTGCGCCCTCGAGGATCATGTGAGAGTAGCACAACAGACAATTCCATCACATTGGCCCCAGCCAACAAGCCATCCCCTTGCTTGGACTGCTGGCGACCTGCAAAGCCACGAATATACGCGACAGCTGACAGACGCTGACATCCTCGAACTGGAACACTGCTTGCCAATCTCACGGGGCACGTTCAATGTCCTCCCAGCGACGACTCGTCGTGGAGGTTTACGTGCACGTTGCTGACTTCTCGTCTTGTAGGCCACCCTTTGGAAGACGGCTTTAACGGTTGTCACAACCCTCTGCCTGCGCTCGGGACTTGGTTGGAAGAGATCAGGTCGAATCTCCACGATGGTGTCGGGCTGCATCTTATACGCGGGCTTGATGGTGAGAAGTATACACTGACGGAAAAAGCAAGGATCTTCATTGGTATAGCAAAGAAACTCGGTTTTGAGGTTGGGAGGCAGAACATGGCTGGGGCGAAAATATGTAAGCAGAGCGCTTCCAACGAGTGACGAAGGCTGAGTGTTAGACCACATCATGGACGTAACAGCATTGAAGGGGCAGAAACAAAGACCTGTCTTCTCGAACGACGGCGTGGTAGGTACAAGGACGTCGCCAGGTACAACCACACTAATGCCTTAACAGCCATTCCACACCGATGTCATCTGCGGGATCCTTGGTTTGTACTACATCAGCATCGCGCAGATGGGTGGTGAGCTGTCTCTATCGTCGTCATGGCGAGTCTACAACGAATTGGCGTCGACGCAGCCCGATGTGCTTCACGTCCTGTCCCAGGAAGATTGGCCCTTTGACACGTGAGTACACGTCAGATGGTGATACAGTGGATTAGTTTCTCACCCACGCAGGTTCGGGCAGCAGCCACCCTACTACAAGCGCGCGATCCTTCACTTTTCCGCTGGTCGGCCAGTCCTCAACTTCTCTAGGCGGCTCTTGACAGGCTCTGATGCCACTCCGCGCACCCCCGGCATCCCAGCACTGACTTCGGCGCAAGCGAACGCCCTGGATGCAGTCCATGCTTGTGCATCTAAGCATGCATTGAAGATCGATATTAGGCCAGGGGATATGGTCTTTGTCAACAACATGGCACTTATGCATGCACGCGCCAACTTCCATGATTCGGCACACAACAGCCGGCATGCGCTGAGGCTGTGGCTGCGTGATATTGAGCGAGGCTGGCCCGTACCCCGGGGCCTGATGCCGGAATGGGAACGGACCTTCGAGGATTTTGACCATATATCTGATCATTGGAGTGTTGACTCGATGGAAGAGGCCGTGGAGTGGTCCATGAAGTCGGCAGAGAGTTCTTCTTCATGCGGCTAGTCGATCTCGGCGGCTGGCTTGGGGTCTTTTTGAATGCGTTGACACGAATATCCATTGTCATCAGCACATGCGACGGCGCTGGGTTTATGGTTTGGTTTTGCTGTGGCACATGGAGATTCTTTCTAATGTTACTGCGATTCACGAGAATATGCCCCAATTCGATTCACTTTCAGCCGGCGTTCTTTAGGTTTCAGAGGGTCAGGCATTACGACACTTTGGTCAGGAAATACACGGACAGATTTCAGATACTTGCTCACACTACTGCATCCCCCAAGTCAATTCAGAGGGATCAAGGTCTCCGAGTACGACACAAGCTGCCGATGGACTTCTGCCAAAGTAGGCCGATGCAAATAGTGCAGCAGCTTCATGTCATCCTCGGTTGCCTCTCCCTTGTCGTGCCGGTATCGAGCCAAGACGAAGTCCTCCGCCTTTTTCATCTCCTCCCTCCAGAATGCTACAATGGCTTCCTGCGTCTCTTGAAGGGTGGCTTCGCCTTGGCCATGCAAGCCAGCCTGCCCAAGAGGAAACACCTTACCTCCTCTACGGTAGATACGGATGGGATCGTTCAGCCATTCACGTGCACCACACGTGCAGCACTTGATCAAGTTCTGCAAAGGTGGAGGTGTCAAACGAAATTCCGGGAATTGCTGCTCCTGTTCCCCAACGTATGATTGACCGAGCACAATATCCGTATTTGCCCGTCCCTCAAAAATGCAATACAAAAGCTTGCCCAGGAGATAGACCATGCCGGCTTCCTTCTCCAGGCGGGTGCTCATTAGCCATGGGAAATACCATCCCTGGGGAGCATTGTCGTAGATGCCAGGCTGGGCAGCTAATGGAAGAGGATATTTTCGCACCGAGAGGATTTGCGTGAGGATCCCATGATATTTGTTCCTGACTTCCTGGGGTATACCCTTGGCTCGGGCGAAGTCTTTGTGACCCATCTCTGCAATCCACTCGGTCCTGTAGATTTCTGGCGGTGCCCAGTTGTACAGGTTACGTCCTTGCTCGAAGTCAATGAGTACAGCGATCTCCGTCTGAGAAGCTTCATCCACCGCAAGCAGAACATTGTCGGTCCTCAGGTCAGAGTAAAATTCTGCCGGCTCGGAGAGCACATGTATGAGGCTTGAGGTTACGTCTATTCCCCAATGGAGTTGGGTTTCAAGTTTTAACGTCCCTGCCTCACGTCGTCGAGGTAGTATATCGTAGAGACTGCCAAGTGGGAAGTATTTCAGCAAAAACCCCAGCACTCTCTCGGCACCTGTGCTTTCGTCGCGCTCAACGACCAAACACAAAGGCCGGGGGATGATGTTGCGATGTGGTTTCAACGCCAGCAGCGTTTTCAATTCGTGATAGACCGCTGAAAAGCGGGTAGACGACGATTTGAAAGCGAACATCGTCCTCCCTTCGTCGTGGCTAGGTATACGTACCAGAGCGACATCGTCTGCAATTTCGCGCTCGAGGCGCAGGTGTTTGAGCTCAACCACAGGCGGCATCTCATCGTCCCTCATATTCCACAAGACTTGGAGCTGCCGTGAGGACGACGTTAATGCCGAGTAGTCGGGTCGAGGGACAAAAGACATTCGCATCTCACTGATGTTGGCCGTTATATTTTCGACGCGTATCAGCGACGCAAATGGCATATTGTTGTACGTCTGTCGAAAATCGTCAAATCGCGAGCACCATGACCCAAGAGCCTTGCAAAGATGCTGTGATATCCCCAAGCCCTGCACATGCGGCCCGCGTATATGGACACTGTCGCGGGCGTCTAGAGGATTCCAAAGTTCAGCTGGCCAGTCCACCTGATCGGGTATCACGACTCTGATGCGGAGAGGTCGAAGACTTCCAGTGAGTCGAGGCGCGGCTATGTAGCGCACTCCGAACGAGGCACCCTGTATCTGCCACCCTCCCGGCTGTGGTGACTCTTCATTTGACGACTTGTATACTTTATATTGCCCACATTTCTGCTCCGGAACATAATCTGTGCCTCCGTACTGGATATAGCCGCCAGTGTCGGGCAGATCAATGTAACCCGCAGCTGGAAAAGCGTAGTTCTTCCGAAGTGCGTTTGAAATGTTGAAGCCTCGTGGTTGGAGACCCTTTTCATTCGAGTCGTGCCAGGCAGCTCTGCGACTTGTAACAATTCCAGTTAAGAAATCATACATGTTTGCCCACTCAAGCATTTAAGCCGAGAATAAAGGCCTTGCAGAAGGCTGAATCTGTTCAGGCAGCAATTCCATTATGGACGCGGCTTGACGAGCACAAACTATTATATATCAACCCTGTGTCCTCGCCTTTACCAAAGGTTCTCTGCCTTGAAAACTGCTCCAAAACATCATGTAAAACTTATCCCACCCATCAATGCCTGTCTAAAACTCGGCTGCATACTCATGCGACCAAACGGTGCCGGAGCTGAGCACGGCATAGCGGTAATCCACCTGTGGTGACGGGCTGCGACATTTTAGAGTGCAGCAGCATTGCCGAGTTGTTCATATCTTCGCAAACGTCCGCCTGCTAAGTAGTCGGGGGCTGGTTGTCCACATCCCGGTGCGTGATGACCGCTTCGCTTGGACGCAAGGAACCCCTGTACTTACGGGCACAACATGCTATAGGCACCAGACAGGGCAGTCTCAAGAGTGCCCCTGGCCACCGGGTGACATTGCCATGCACAGCCGCGGACCACGGATGCTGCAGGGTTGCCCAACCATGGATTTCCCGATCTTTTCCAAGGGTAAAAATGGTGTCGTGCTGGATTTCGATTGGATCCGACAATTTAGCTTGGGTTGGCTGCTTTCTTGGGTGAGGTGCAGATACGAGTATCAGACGACCCTTGTGGCATCCCAGTTCTTTCTGTGATTGAGGAATGGTCACTGCATCAAATAGGAAATCCTTGCGGTCATTGGCGGGTCGGTCGGTAATCACATCTGTCACCGCCGCAGTCGTTGTGAGGACTTGCAGAATCTCGAAGCTGGATATTTAGCAATAAAGCTGCCTGGCCACCTGTCAGAAGCGCTTTTTCTCACCGCTCTTTCCACTTTCCGCGCCTCGTCCACAAACAGACTGCCTCTGGATGCCCCAAAAGCAGATGTTAACAGGCTCGACTTGTCAACAAGTCCATAGAAATATCGACCTGACTTGAGAGTGCTGTTGAGAGACAAGATCCCATTGCGGGACGAAGTTTCGTTTCTCGACTCATTTGAAGGTTATCTCGACGTTCTCTGGAGGACTATCACGAAAATGCACGCCGAACAGCATTTTTTCGTCCTCCATGCCGTGTCTTTGATGTCTGGAACTGAGCGGGTCCCCCCCGTCCGCGCCAGCGGGGACGCGGCATACTAACTTGGTACCCGTACACGAAGGTTGTGAGGTTTTCAAGTACCTGACTCCGGGAAACACCTTCACCATGCCTACTCTGGAACATCTGGAGGATCTGTTGTCTTGGGTGCAAGGACGCGGAAAGTCTCGACACTTTAAAGCACTCCACTTCAGATCTTTATTCAAATGTCCCTGGGGTCTGGAACGCGAAAGAGAAATGGCAATCTTGTATGTCAAAAGAGTGGGATTCAGGACATTCGTTGCATCTACAGTACCTCGAGCCACAAATGTATTAAATACATAAACCAATTGCACTTCATTCTTCTGCCATTCCGGTGTTGAACAATCGTCTTATGCCAACGCCTGGGATTGGACTATATCCAGGAAATGGCCACTGCTTTGGTTTGCAGCAAAAACATCTGACTGAACCCTCTACTTACCAAGACCTCGCCTGCCAAATGCAAGCTCAAACAAAGGGCATTTCATCCAGCTCCATTCCTTGCGGCTGGGCCATTGCCACGGACATGGAGGGCTATCCTCATAGGAGCGGATATATGTTCCAAGACTGGCAACCAAACCTGCAGTTGGCTCCTCTCGACGCAAATAACGACCTTTATCCTTTCGGGAGATCTGGGGAAGGAATTGAACTGAGATCTGCTGGCCAGCCTCGCCCTCCGAGGCCGCCTTTCGCCAACCCGTCGGTCCATCTTGGGGCTCACAACGGTAGCTTTGCTCTACCGACTTCCAACGAGTTTCACTATAGCAACCCGGCTCGCCTACCCATGCAACCCGCAGAAGGCGTTGTGCTTCACTCATTTCACCCATACAACACCTACGCTGCCCCAATCAGAGAGGCCGGCCGCGTGCCAAGGATGCAAAATCCGCAGATGAGTCGAAACCACCACAATGAGGACCACCTCATAGGTCCACGCAGACAACACGTCGCCACGCGATCAGCTCCTCCGCACAGCAAACCGGCTCCTGATCCTACGAGCAGGCCTTTGCATCGTGGTGAGCTTGTCCTACCGGTGGGGACCTCAACCTCACCAAGCGAGAGTTTGATGTCGAGTTCAACAAGTTCTGGGGAGAAAAAGGGGTGGAAATGCTATTCTTGCATTTTCCACGCCAAGGGCGTAAGTGAAAGCAGCTCAAAACAAGACTATAACTGATGGGCACACAGTGTGTGGTGGTACTTGACTCAAATTGGAGGCCTCACTGTCGGAGATGCGCTAGTAACAGGAGCGGTATTAGATATCCCTGCGCCGAGTACAAGCGCTTGACTGAGGCGATATTCTACCGACAAACCACTGATCCATTGGCCGAGAAGCCTTACCATAAACTTGGTCTTTCGCACCTCTATCTGAATCGGGTCCGCGTGAAGGGAAGCGCAGAGACGGTACGCTTCTCGATTTGCCAGCTCGAGCATGTTCATTTGGAGCTCAAATGCAAGCCCTTCGACTTGATAGAGCACGACATCCCCGACAAAGAAAAGTATCTGTACAGTCATCAGTTTATGTTGCTGCCAAAGGCAGAGGTTGACATCCTGTCATTTGCCAAAAACAGCGCAAAACAATATCTGATTGCGGTAGGCAATAAGCACCTGTCTGTGGTCACACGAAATTTCTTCTCCTTTGCTATTAAGTGGCAAATGAGCGAACATGGGGTCCTGGTATGCCCATCATGGACACAGCACTTCAAATCACATGACTGACCAGCTATAGCACAGGGCTCTCTTGAACCATACTCTGACGTTTTGGACAATGGCTCGTTTTCTCGAAGGTGGTTGGAACTTGTCATCCGGGAAGGCGGCACTCGGCTTCAACGAGACACCTGAAAGAGTCTCGTTCACAAATGCGTGCATGCTGGATTACCAGTTCTCGGGTCTTGTCGCCTCAAGTCTAAGCCAGCTACAGTCCAAGATCACGGACGGCTTACAGGAGTTGTACGACAGCGGAAAGCCGCATCACATGCTGCCCTTCTTGGTGAATGCTTTCTTCATGTTGGAGAGTCTTTCCATGCTTGCCAACCAGCAAAGACGCTTCGCAAAGGCCAAAAACCAGGTAAGCAAGCGCCAAGAACTCCGGATTCCGGACAGCAACTGACAATGCAGACATCCTTCACCAATCCGATCCTCATGGAAGAGATGTTTCAGACGGCCGCAAGCGTGATAGCGCACTATCAGAGGATTCAGCTCCCGTGCAACCCATTCATGATGGACTGGAAGGACGGCGACGACAACGTCCAGAAGCTAGAGAAAGCTACGCGCTATCCCACCTCGACCATGGACCTGTTGCGAGACTTCAAGAAGACCTTGACGCATGAAGATAGTAAGCAGCTGCCTTGTGTGCTGGGACGCAAACTGACACCGGGATAGTGGAGGCATACGGTGCCTATGATCTACAAGACCATGAGAAAATGGACGAGCCAAACTTCTTCACAGGCAAATTGCTTTGGTGTGGCCACCGAAAATGCATCAAAGAAGGTTGAAGAGATCTCTGTTCAGTGCCTAAGGGTTCAGGGGATCCTCTCGTTATATAGCTGTCTAGGTGGCTGGGAATGCCTATTGTTTGACAAAATGAGCCCAAGCTCTTGGGTTGGTTGAAATCCAGCGTGCGTCCACACGGTTGTGACGACTTAGGATGGAATCGGTGAACAGGACGACCAATGTACTAAACTGTTATGTATTACTATCTGAAAATGCTTCACACTGTCCGTTGGTCCAGTCCGTACCGCGAGAGAATAGTGTCGTGTGAAGAGCGCTCAGTGCAGGCTGGAGCTCGTATTCGATTCCAGGAGCCTGAGAGTCCCAAGCCCATGTCGTGCTCCCGGCAAGTCGAGAGCTGGGGGCCTGGCAAGGCGCTATCATTTTGTCCCATATTCGATCCTACGTAGTTCTGCGTCTCTGATCTTATGGCTTCTGCACCTGTCAGGCCAGGGGTAGCGTCCAGAACGCTGCACTGAGCTCGCTTTCTTACTTAGTAGGAGCCTGCCACGTGTTGCATGACCCCAAGGACTCGAGAATCTGAAGGGCGTGGGTCAGCCTTCACTACTATGTAGTTAGCCCGGTTGGCGGAAGAGGGTCAGCCGGCTGAAGAACGATGGGCGCCGCTGCATAACACGGGGGGATGATGAAACCCCATCCATCATGATGCCATCATCCCCAATACAAGACACTGAGCCATCGCTTTCGCGGATGGACGGGCCATCTGGAAGAGGTTGGAGGTGCCCAACGGAACTGCCCGCGAGACCATCATGGTGCTACGAGGGACTGACCATGGAAAACAAAGGGGGTCTTGTAGGCCCTTGGGTACCAGGCTCACCAGGTAGTTGATCACTATCCTACCCCGTACTCGTACACTGTCGGTCTTTTCGCTGAAGCTTGTCGCTTATGCGCGGTTGGTCGCACCCCTGTTCGGTCCAGGCCTCCATTCGATTGGCCTATGATCGTTGATGGGCCGTCGAAGCCGCGGTATCGAAAGATTTGAGTCTTGAGAACGCTAGCCGCCAGTTCTCGGCTCGCGCCAGCCGGCGTGTTCGTTGTAAACTCCCACAGTCTGATGGCTCACTGTCATCTTTTCACAAAACTGGGCATGCCACCATTATTTTTGAAGCTCCTTTTAACTTTTACGACGTTTTAGTGAGCTCCATGCCGAATCCAGAATCGCTCGCTCCTTTTCAGTTTCAGCCCCTGAAATCTGCCGGCAGCAGTTGCCATTGATCCAGGGGATACGGAGTACTCGCCAGTTGGCCAGATCTCATTTGTAAAGTAGGTATCGATGGGCCCCTGATGCTCGATGCAAGTAAGCAAGATGAAATTCAAGCGACGACGAAGACAACAGATACCCGAGGGTCTGGGGGTTCGCTTCAGCATAGTTGACCGCGAGCAAAATCACGTCTTTTTCAAGGTATCGGTCGCGGTGCCACGGTCCTGTAACTGTCAGGGTAAGTTGTTACTCGTTGACCATGTCTTCAGTGAAGCTGGGCATGCTGAAGGCGGGCCCGGGGGCGGGGGCATTGTGTTCCTTCCACTCAGCTTTCCCGGCTCAACGCTCGCTCCTCATTTGCACTGTTTCCCGTTCCTGGTCTCGAACACGGCGAGACATCGTTGCACGGTACTTCTTTCCCTTTGTGAGGTACAATATCGCTGGGCTCCACAAACCATATGGCATGTGCGTGCTGCTATTATTGTCGCGGTCGTCACCTTCTCCAGCCGGTCCAGACCGCAAGTTTGATCTCCTTGGGATCAGCACTTGTATGCTCGTCAATCTCGATCGTGCTAATTCGTCGCGGATATGGTGTCGTTAAGGAACGGTGCTGCACCATGCTGGTTTCGACCGATCACTCCAAAGAATATGGCGGGGAGCAGGAGGTTTCTTTGCTATAAATACCTGGTAAGTCCCGTGAGTACACCTTCGCCAGATCCAAGTCTCTTTTCATACTTGCTCAAGTTCAATCAGCATCATCAGGTCCCCATTTATCAGCCCAGGGAAGGAAGAGCCCCGGAGTACGCAACATGGCAGCCCAAAAAGCAAGCAGCAACCATACCACCGACAACGGCTCGTCTAGCCACAGCGTCGGTGGAGGCAGTTCCCGCAGCTATCACCATTCATCTGGTCTTGCTGCAGAGACTTGGACTGGTACAGGCATGCTCCAGCCACCCCAACGTCAAGTAAACATTCCCACTGACCGATCAAAAGGAACTCATGTGGCCGTCAATCAAGATAGCTTCACTGCACTGATCAACAGGAATGGTGAGTTTGTGCTAAGTCTTTGAATGCAGAGCTGATCAATTGCTGAATAGGTAACATCAGTGGTGAGCTTCGTGGCATCAGCAGCGTCGGACGGTCCAGAAGCTCCTCCCTTGATGTCAACCTCGATGAGGACAATTCCAGCCAAGCGAACGGTAATGGCGGCACCGGCAACGGTAACAATGATGCCAGACGCAACGTGTGACACGGTACAAGCACGAGGTTCTGGCTGGCGGGGATGGATACTTATAGGTTCAGGCTTGGTAGGAGGAGCATGGTTTGGAAGAATGTAATACTAGTTTCTTTCTCTATCGTGTCCTTGGAACTTGTGTCGACTTCCACTCCTGCTGATTGTGCTCAATTGCCGACATCTGACGGATCAAGTCTCAGGGTGAAGCTTTTGGCTGACGTAGTAGTACCTTTATGCCAATGCAGAGGGCCATGTTGAGTCTGAGCTTCTCGTCGTCGTCGTATGTGCGTGCTTGACGATTGTCTCCAGGGCGAAGGTAAGGCGCCATGCTTTGGTCGAAAATCGTGGATGGCACATTTGTTTCTTCGATTTGTAACATTACGGTGTCATTCTGGGGATCGCTGGCCGCGTCGATGCTCAGTACGCAGAGGGTTAAGCAATCACTGTCGGTTGGAGCATGAGGGAACGCGGCAAAGGGTGTATGCCCTCGAAGAATAAAGCGCGCCAGGTCTCCCGGCTTCGTGAGGCTCGCTAGGCGTCGAGGCGTCTACAGGCAGCTGCGAGATAGCCTGATCATATTTTCCGTCTGGACTCAAAGTATGATAGGCAAGCTTGTGCGTAAAATAATTGGCACAGACCAACAGGGTAGAGGCCACCTCACAAGGGGGATTTTCCGAACCACCACTAACCTTCAAGGAAAATCATGGGCAAGACTTTGTCATAAAGGCCCGCAAATACACATTCAATACGGAGTAGAGCCTGCGTGAATAGTGAGGAAATGCATATCTGAGTGTAACCAACACCATCCCATCCCATCCTACATGTTTATTACCACCTACTCTACCACACTCCTTCGGATCAGCCATGCCATCCACCACCCTTTGAACAACTCTGGTCTCCTTCAAGCCATCTACAGTCTGCTACCATGAATGATCTTCATATCCACCACGATCTCCCGCCCACCGTCATTGATGACCAAGACTCTCACACTGCCTCTACCCTCTCCAAATGCACGCTCAATCCGTCTGAACAATCCTCCCTGATCAACCACAGGCAGTCCCTGCTTGACATCGCCCGTCTCCGTCATCGCAACAATCAGTCCATCCTCCCTGATGTCCAGGACGCGGTACTGCTTGAACACCGGTCCCAGCATCGTCTGGACAACCACACTTGGCGCTGGGTTGCTGATGAAACTGCTCTCCTCATGCAATTGCCTCGTGAAGAGGTCGACACCGAGGTATCTGTACTGACCTGTCTGGCTGCTCATGCTGATACGAATGACCTGCGACGGTCGGCCCTGGAGCAGCAAGATGTCCCCAACGCGGATGAAATGGCACTGGATGGGCACGCCCTTGCTGCCGAACCGTGGCTCCACGTAGCGGACCTGCTCGATCGCGCCATCACGCACACGCACTGGCCCTGCACCACTGGAGCCGCTGTCGCGCTCGGTAATCACCACTTCGTCTCGCTCGACTCGGTCGCCATGGTGGCCGTGCGAGAATGGGTGCAGGACGCGGTCTGCAGCACGCTCGACGCCGCGGCGGAACGAGTGGTATTGTCCTTCATCGTCGTAGTAACCCATCTTGTCTCGTGTCTCGGTTGTGACTTGTTCCTTTTGGATGGTGATGTCTGCGTCTGCTTGCAGGGGCCGACGACGCTCGTATTCAATGTCGTAATTTGGATCGAGGCGGCGGCGGTAGTCTCGTTCGGTGATGTCGAGTTGTGTCTCAAAAGCGCGGCTGTCGTATGTTTGGTGCTGGTGGCGGTCGACGTCGACTTCGATGTGGTCTCGAGTGTCGCGGCGGTCGATGTCTAGATCGACGTTGGCGTTGCGGGTATATTCGGCGGGTCCGCGGTACCTAAAACAAAAGTCCCTTGTCAGTGTCGTGTCAAGAACGTGGTGTGGTGTCGGTGCGTCGAAAAGCTGGGGAAAGGGAGGGTCAAAGCACAGTGCACGGTTGAGGGTTCTTGGTACTGCCATACTTTTCTCGGGTGAGTTCGATCTCAGGATGTCTTCGGTCACGCTCTTCGTAGATACGGAGGTCTTCTCGTTGAGTAGTGTGCTCGCGGCGTGGACGGTTAGATTCTCTGGTAGTGATGTCAACCTCTTCCCGAGAGAATCGAGTATCTTCCCGTCCGACGCGCGAGGGTTGTTGAAAGTCGGCTTCTACCTTGGTGACGGTGGTTTCTGTAGAAGCTTGTGCGTCACTCCTGTACGTAGACGGGAAGACACTGACGGGGATGGGGACTCGGGCGTCAAAGTCCAGATTGCCGGAGTTGAAGTGTCTCTACTCTCGGGTTACCTTGCGGCAGTCGAGAGTAAGAGACTTGACTGGGAGGAAAAGAAGAAGAAGAGTCGGTGCACGCTGAACGGAGCAACAAGTGGTCTGTGGGATGGAAGAATGTGGAAGAGGAGAAGAAGAAAAAGCAGGGCTCAGACAGAGACCAATGCAATTTAAGAAGGGAGCATCATGCCATGCAGAGGTGCCCAGCAAGACCTCACTAACACTAACCCTAGCAAAGCCCAGTAAGAGGACAGCATTGAGTGGTTGTCAACAACAAACATAATAAGCGACTGTTGCTCGGGCAATATCAGCCGCGAATCCCATCACGGCTTAGTCGCTGTCTCAGTCCAGCATCAGAATCTCCAGTAGGATCTCAGTCTACCACAGTCCTCCGAGCTTCACAAAATCACTATACTCGGTGTATTATACCATGGTATAGACTACGCGAGTGTTGGAATTACTGATGACCTGATACAGCAGCAACCCTCCTCGTTCCATTCCTGCGGTACTGAACACAGCAACTCCTTCCCGCCGTCCTCCGAAAACCCTACAGGAGGAGAGATCGTGTATCACATCGATTGGCCCGTCTCACCCTCCTGCCTGACCAACGTAGCCCAAGATTCCCTGTCGAGGTGCACTCTTCCTACTTGGAGGCATCCGGGTCCAATGCAGCTCTCACGCACGTGAACATTTGAATGGATGGTGCAATGATTTGACATAATACTGGTAAACACATGGAGAAAGTGAAGACGCGTGGATATGCGCGGAACTTTTGAAGAAGGATGGTCCTTGCACATGCAGATTCAGCTGGCTTGGGCTTGAGTCTTCCTGCATTGGCGCATCTGCAACTGCGGCTTCCTGCAGAAAATGCACCAACGAGACGCGGAAGATATCAGGCTCTATATATGTCTCGGAGGTCCGTCATTGCAGACGGAGACATCAATGCATGTGAAGTCGATGGCATCCGCTCAGCATATCGAGCACAATTTTGCTGCCAGTGCCCTGTGTGGGTGCTTGTCTATTCCAAAAAAGTCTCAAACTTTTATATAGTCATCGTCTCTATAATCATGGATGATCGGCCAGTAAAGTCGATTGTCTTGACCACCATCTCGTATTCCAGCTCACGCATCATGCTGCATTGCGCCTCGCTATGCTCGAATCTCACAAAACCAAGTCTACTTTCTGCAGGATATCTTTGCGGCAACAGAGTCTCAGTGTCTCTGCACACAGTTCCACTCGTACTGCAATCATGATTAGCCAGCTATTCTCACCCTCGCGGAGATAGGAAAAACTCACCACTCGCCCATCTTCATCCCCGGTATACACCACTTGAGGCATGGGCAAGATGCAACTGATTCCGGCATTCACGTTGGCTCCGTCATCCCTGCTATTGTCTGCATGATTGAGCTGTCGAATAAGCTCGAGCTCAAAGTGTCCTCCGCGGACAACTTTGCTCCAGATACGAACTTGTCCCCTCTTGTGGCCCGTGAACACTAGGTCTCGTTCAAGCCACTCGTTGCCCGCTCCTTCGTAGCAAGCGCAGGATATGATACTCTCCTGCAAGCGATCCCCAGAGTCTTGTCGTAGAAGTCGTTCACCGTTCAGGGTATACACGCTGATCTCATGGTCGTGGCAAAGCACAATGTTGCCAGTCACATCATTGATGGCAGCGCAGGTCACAGGCAACTCATCAGCTAGCATGCGATTGAACTCACACCGATTAAGATCCCACAACATCACTTGGCCATCGGTCGACGCTGACAACAATGCGTTGAAAGACCTGGATATGGCCAGGACACCGACAGGCTTTCGATGACCAAACAGCGTTGCTCGAGGATGTAGCTCGACAGATTTCCCACTGTCAACCACAGTCCAAACAGCCACTGTACAGTCTGTTCCTGCCGTGACCAAGGTCTTGGAGTCAGTGAAGAGCGCACTGGACAATTGTCCTACATGTAGATGTTCGAAGAGACCAATCTGCTTGCGGCTTTCCGTCGAGTAGAAGCGGACACTGTTGTCAGAGAAGCCCCACTCCATATACATCTCGAAATCCGGCGGAATGTTAAGCCTGAAAGCGCCCGAGCACAACAAGCGGTCAGACTTCCACGAGAAGCTTAAAGAAGCGACCTTCTCTTCCGTCTCCAGAAGAGTCGAAGGAACTCGTGTCAATGACTCGGCAGCAGTATCCAGCCGCTTATATCGATGTCGGATATGCTCCCGGGCAGGGTGAGGTTTGCTGAAGACTTGATACGGCGTCTGCCCAAAGTTGTGAATGACTCCGATCGTTGCTAGCCGGTCTCGAGGGTCGGTGATAGCATCGAGATCTCTTGCACCCTGATACGACAGATAATGGAAGACATTGACCGCCTCCACGGCAGCCTCTCCCTTTTGTTTGCAACCAAAGATGAGATCAATCCATTTATGAAGATTCCTGCTCACGTATGGGCTCTCCAGCGCTTCTCGTTGTCGGGCAATGAATATTTGAGGATCTCCTTTCGCCCAAGGAGGCAACTCGACCTTGCCAATAGACTCGGTCGAGTTCTGTCTGGTACCGAAATCGAAATCGTTAACATTCATCAGGAATTCTGGCAAGTAGTAGAACTCAGGTGTCAACTCGCGCACGTCCGTCGGGATCAGACGGGATGAGGATTTCCAAGCTCCTTCAATTGAGAAAAACATGCGATCTGGATGATCAAATGTTCCACCTTGTAATAAAAGATACGACTTGACGAATGGCTGCAACCGAATGAGGTACGAAGTCACAATCATAGCGGACGAATAGTGAGTCCCATAGTGAAAAGCTGGCGTACTGCTGTCACCCATCTCCGCCAATGCCTCATATCGTTCCCGAAACTGTCTTTCTCTTTCAGGCGTTTGGCAGCCCATTGGTTTGGACAAATCACGGAAGCTCCTCGGATCGGAGAGGTCCAGCTCGTCGCTGGTGTAGTCAGCTATAACCCAGGGGAATACAGGATACTGGGTCAGGTCGTTGTATGTTCTGCCAGCCAGCGTGTTGATGAGCATGAGATAGTGGAAATTCGACATCTCTCCCTTCTGCCATTTCCGGGTCGCAGCAAGATAGCTCGCTTGCTGACCGAACACATTCGCGAACTTGGACCCCAAGGTCTGCGGCTCGTCATCAACGCTTCTGAGAGTCTCATACCGCCACGCAGTCTCAGGATGTGCCGCGCTGAGTGCAGTCGGCGATGGTGATTTGGCTGACACCAGACTGTGCAAGTCATTGCGAAGTGGTGGCGAGATGACGGTCAACAAGTAGCTTCTGCCATCACTGAAGAATATCTCCATGCCGACATCACGGAACAAAAAGCGTCGCTTCGAGACACTGATGATTTCCGACCACTTCCAACTGCGAGTGCCGTGTTCATCATTTCGGGATATATGCCTTCGATCCGTGACATCTCGACCAGATATCATTCGCACGTAAGGATCGCGTTCTTCTTCCGGTGCTTGCCAAACATTGACAATTTCGCCATCTGCTCTCTGGAAGAAGTTATCGAGAAGGTAGATAAAGTCCTTGCCCAGGATTAGCAGACCTTCGACAGCCTCCAGACCGAGGACTCGCGAGATATTGGCCACATGCTTCACCTGGTCACCTCGGTGAAGACTTCGCATGACTTTTCGGTTCTTGTCTTCAAAATCCTCCGTCTCTACATTCGGGTCTTCAACCATTTCGAAACTGTCGTCACCTTCAACTGCCTCAACCTGTTGCTCACTCTCGTCATTGTTACCTGACTCGTTGGTCTGGCCTTGATTCTGGGGTTCCTCCTCGATCTGAGGAAATGGTTCGGTGCCGGTGTCTACTCGTTTGGGCGTGGCAACCATAGGTGTAGCGCCGCCGGGAGTGACACCAATAGCTTCGACTGTAGACATCTTCGTGTTTTTAGTATCGAGTCGTAACTGCGGCACTTCAGATCCCTTTCTTTTGGGTTGCTGATCATTCTCGGCTTTGCTGAAATCTTCATGAAGGCGCATGCGCATCCGATTGCGTCCCTCAGTCTGGTCAAGGCGCCACTTGCGAGCCTTCCCAGCATAGAACAGTCCGCCTGGCCTGCTGGTGTCTCTCTGCATTTGGTTGAAACTAGCTTCCGTATATAGAAGGTCGTCTTGCTGGTCCTGGAGCAATCTTTGATGCTTGAGGTATTCGGAAGAGTATATATTGGCTGTCCAATTCTCAAAGGCGATCTCATGTCGTCGGATCAGATCGTCCCGGTCAGCTTCTTCTCGTACCCATTGTTTCACCTTCTCGCGTCGACGTGTAATCCTCATACGCCCGTTTTCTTCGGTGCGTTTATTTTCGCTGGCGACAAAGGCATCCCACTGCTTTGAGAGTGTGTCAAAGAACAGGGAATCCAGTTCGTCCCTATGCTCGTCAACCCAGTATAGGAACGTCTCGTTGTCGAGCTCAACCACTTTCGCGAAGCTTGTCGCGAGACCTTTCTGCTCATTTGTATCGGCCTGGCCAAGTATTGCTGCAGCTTCGTCAGGCTTTTGTACCAGAATAATCCTCCAGAGGTTGGCCGCTGTTTGTCGCACAGCCTCGGTTGAGGAGACCAAGTGGGCGTATAGCAAATAGCAAACGAGTTGCAAATGCATTGACTGCGTTTCTTCGGCGGACAGGAGAACCGTTTGCCAATAGGTCAGCTTTTCCAGAAATGGGAGTGACTCATCGTCCTTGATCGAAGACAGGCCGAGCAGTACAGTGCGAAAGACAACGGCGCGTATGATGGCAACCGTCTGAGTGCAGAGGCGAACGCTCTTCATCTTCGCTATGTCGGGTCGCTGCAGATATTCCAAGATCGACCCTGACAAATCCAACACAGGCTCAGCGCCACCAATGAACCAGCCTTCGAATAAGGCTTCCTCGAGATGGCCGAAAAGGCGCGCCAAATTAATGAGCACTCTTGGCTCGGTTAAAACCTTCTGATCAAGGGCGAGGTGGTTTGACAGTTGCGAAACCGTGTTCCGGAGAAGCCATGTTTCAAAGTAAGTTTGGTGCTCGATAAATCCAGGTGGTGTTTTAAGAAAAAGCCCAAGTCCCGGAAAATCCTTCCTCATGAGAATTTGATCCAGGAAAACGGCCACGACTATCTCCAACAAGCTCTGAACAATCGAATGACCCTCGTTGAGTTCAACTATCTTCCGAACAGCGCAATCAGAGCCGGTTGCATCGACAGGCCGAGCGCCGTTGCCATTTTGGTGAGCCTGCTCTCGTGTTACGAGAACAAAAGAGGAGCCTCTGCGGAGGGTCTTGCCTCGTGCCGCCGCGGACGCTATTTCTGTCTCAGTCGTACGGATTATGGGCGACGTGGTCGACAGAGGCCGAACAATTACATCAGCGCCGTCAAATGTCAGCGTGGAATCTCGGGCGTCCAATTCGGTTCTCGCCTCGACAATATCAGAGCCCACGACAACAGGGAAGAGGACCGATAGAAGGTGCTGCACATAGGAGGAGGAAGCTGCAAAGTCTCGAAATTTGCGTGATCTAGTATGGAGATCTGCCAGGAACCGAACAACAGTGTCGAAGGTCTCTATGTGCTGGCTGGTCACAATGGTGAGAAGAGGGTCTGGTGGGGCCATCGTTGACATAGATAGTCGCTGCGGAGGCTGGTCGAAGTCATCCAGTGGAGGCGCTAAAGCTGTTGATGTCTGATGTCGCTTCGATGAGACAATGGTCTTGAGGCCACTCTGTAGCATAGCCATAATGACCTCAAGGATTTCAGGATACACGACTGAAAGCTCCTTCTTGCTTGCAAAGAGATCAATGAATCCGAACAGATCGAAATTCCGGTCCAAATCGAGATTGCAGACGTCCAAGTCGAACAGGATGGCAAAGCACGTTGGCCACAGTGCAGGGAGATGCCACCATCTCTTCAGACGATAGGCCATGACTGTAAAACCAGATGTTTTGGCGCTATCCTTGAACTTCTTCACGTAGCTGTCTCCATGGACAACCAGCAGTCTAGATACTATCCTCATCGAAAGCACCACGACTTCGGGAGAGGTTTCCGAAAGCAAGTAAAGCAGCCATTTGTTTGTGACTGTCTTCGCAAATTTCTTGATCATCGTATCATCATCCTTGCGGCTAAGCAAATCTGAATACAGGCGGAGTACTTCGACTCCGATTTCGAAATGCGTCAATGTAGAGGCTCCTTCTTCTTTGCCGCTTTTGGAAGAGCCACCAGATGAGCTTCTCTGTCGTGCTTCTCGCCGAGTTGGCTTGCGGAACTGTAGCCCGATGTTACGCTTGTTGACAGAGAAAGTGATGAAAAGCGCGAACGAACGTAGCGTCTCTGCGGACATCGATCGAGGGAGTAGTACTTTGAAAGCAGCCATGTACATTGGCATGATTGCTTTCGAAACAGGCTCCGACTTCAAAGCTTCCATGAGTCGCTTTAAGACCCTCATCCTCGATAGCCTCTTTAGATTGAAGCGGTTGAACTCACTTTGTTCGGCAAAGACCAGGAACTGCTCGAAGTATAATTGTTGTGCTGGAAGTGGACCACATCTCCAAATACTGCTGTCCGCTATAAGGACTTTGTAAGCTAGAGGATTGTTGATAACCGACTTCGACTGAGTTTCATGGTCATATCCCGTGAACGATAAGATCGATTGCAGCACCCGAAGACTGAGAGCGTTTCTATCGAGCCGAGGAGTCGGGATAGCAATTGCCGTCTTTCCTGTTTCTCCGTTGCTCTGCGCAGGGAGAACGAGTTTCTCCTTTAGAAGCATTGCTAGAATAGCATAGCCCCCGTCTCTTTCCATGACCTCGCTGTTCCTCCAGCTGTGGCGCACGGTCTCTAGCAGAATGTCAACAGCCAGAGCAACTTCTTCCGTGGTACGAGCGCGTTGAACAAGACCTAGGCCAACAGCACCGCAGCCTCCCAAGCGCCAGCTAGCATCGTCGAGGGAGTGCGGCACGGTCACTGTAGGGTCGCCCATGAGCAGAAAGACACCTCGAGCTTGAGTCAAGGCGTCATTAATTGCAGGCACTGCTCCATTGATGGCAACAGCGCTGGTACCTGAACGTGTGTAAGCGACCAGGTTTTTCGCAGCCAGTTTGGATAGAGATTTGACCAGCTGCGTCTCATCGATGTTGTTACGATCGTCATTATCCAGAATGGCAGCAGGAGACACGTTGATGAGAATTTTATCCTCCCGAATCAGATTACTAGCCTTCTGCCGGATCGCTAGGATGAGTTCCGATTGATCTTCCTTCCCAGGATGCAGCATCTCGTTTCTGAGATTCAACGCGGCAGAGGCCTGATACGTTTGGAACGAACCGAGACAGTCCTGGAAATTGCCGTGGTATTTCGGGCCAAGATGATAGAACACGGCCACCAAGTCATCGCTCAATGTGTCCGAAAACAAGACTGCAGAACCTAACGACCATTTTGAGAGACAAGATGTGCCAGCCGACCGAGGTGATAGGTCTTGAGGTGTACCGAAGAATGCCTGAATCTTGGGCGTACTTTGTCCACGTTCATTTGGAGGCACCGTAGGATAGTTTGCCTTTTGCTGCTCGACGAAGTCCCCATCAACGAATAGAAAAGCTCTCGAGGACGACGTCGTTCGCGGTCTCTTGTGAACAATGCAAATGTGATACCATTGATCCGGTTGAAAAGCGACCGACTTAAATCTGACACTTGGTCTACTGCCTTGGATTGCTGTTTGAAGAATGAGGTGGTGTGTGTCCTTTTCAAGGTAGGCCAAAATGAAACAAGCCTGGGTTTTGTCAAATGCGCCGAAAAGAGTGGTATGAGCTTGGCTATCGTATGAGTCGAACCGAGCCCATAGACTCAGGGTGTAACCGGCAGTGTCGAGGGGAGGAAAAGGTCTACCAAGGCTTGCCAATTCTGTTGAAGCATAGCCTTGCTGCAAGAGATCGAATTGTACACTTGGTGGCTGTCTCGATGCTTGAACAGCATCAAGAAGAAATGCTGCTGCATCAGATCTTAGGGCTGCCTGATTGAAAAGGTAATGGGCATCCTCCAGGCTCGAAACACCTTCTTGACAGAGGACGAGGGCAGCTTCTTTGAAAAGGGTCCTCTCAACCGCGGACAGGCGTTCTTCAAAGACTAATTGGAGGATGGCTGTCAAGGTCCCAGCCGTGTGCGCAGCGACAAGGTTATGTCTTGATATCGAAAGAATCTCTTTTAGACTCACGGGCAGCACCAATCTCAATGATCGTTGAGGTATGGCGTCCGCTTTGATGCCAGCAGACCAGAGGACAAGCATAGTAGTGAGCATCTCAGGTAACGCGAGTTCGTCCACGCTCGACATTGATTTGGTCACAGCAGCTCTTACAATATTGCTAGCATCCTCTGACACAGGCTGCGAAATTTGAGTGTTGATTGATTTTTCAGCAGCAGTGTAGAGATCATCCACGACTTCCACTCCAGCCGCAGTTGCAAGGAGGATACCGAAGAACTGCTCGACATATAGTTCGTCTCCGCTTTGACGCGACAAAACGGTGAGACACTGCTGAAGAGTGCGTTGCAGGGACCGCCAACCATCGTCGTCCACCTTTGTTCTGAAATATCTTTGATTTCCTTCGTGGCCCTCCAGGGCAGCCCCAAGAACGGCAAACCATTGCGAGAGTGTTTGAAGAAAGGGCTTGATGGTCGCCAAAGGATTCTCCTGGGCCCCATACGTGTCTGTCAGTAGCCGAAGAAGACGGAGAAGAGCTTGTAGGCCACCAGCACGTCTGAAACCACTTTTGGCACCGTGAAGTTCAGCATCGTCTTTGAGGAAATGGCGCAGTTGCTGTAATGGGACCGATTGTTCAAGACTGTCTTGCAACTTTTCAAAGGAGGTGCAGTCAAGGCTGTCCAGATTCTTCACCAGGGCAGCTATGTCTTTATCTTGCGGGCGCAGTATGTCAGCGGTCGAGATGGCGCGCTCACGTCCATGTGTCTGAACGGTGAGGCCCATGATGTTCTGACCACCTCTTATCTGGCCTGAACACCGCAGGTTGCATCGGACTCGAACGCATGTGGAGGACAATGGTTTTGAGGATTACGCCTCAGGCAAGGGCTAGCATTGCTAGATATCGATACTGCTGAGGAGACAGATCAGCTTTGGCGAGCATGGATCTATCACAGCATTCGTAAAAGCTGGAGGAGGAATTCTGGTTACAAGGGCAGAGAGGTGTTGTCTGTCACTCGAGATGGAGGGATCCGTGATGTTTGAAAGAGCGGTATAAGTTCAATAGCGATACTGGCAGTACAAATATAGCTTGTCAAGAAACAGTCTCGTTGTGCCGCCTTTCATACAGTGTTCATGCAATTCCTCTGTACCTGACTATGGAATGAAATTGCGGAATTCAAGTCCCAGTGACGTTGAATCCCAGTGCTGACAACCGACGGGATCTGTGTCATGGCCCCAGGTAACATCCCGCCAGTGAACGCCTAGTTTCGCAATGTAATACCACTTTGGAAGAACGGTTCTAGTGATTCTCCAAGTTCAAGATCTGGGAGATCAGTGCTATATCTTGTGAGCCCAGACTCGACAGTGTGGCTTCGACTTGGAAGGTGCAGCCTCATCGTCATTCATTCAATGAAGATACGGAGTATTAGTGGAGGCTGACGGCAATAGTCTCGGGTTGATTGTGGCTGGGGAGCCTAAGTTACATCTAGCAGGGCCTGGTGAGCATTTCCCGGGGCGTTCGCCACGCCTTTATCGGTGCCGTGTGGTGCCTATGGCAACTCGCACTCGCTATTTCCTTGGTTGAAACTGTCATGTGCTCAGGGTAGCTGCCGCAACTGTGGGGTTCTAGGCCGGATTCAGCGATACGCACTTGCCCGCTTGCGCATCATCTGAATCACCTCGCTGCCTGTTATCAGTTCATCCATTCTCTCTAACTTACTCTCTTCTTTACATCTCTATCCCATTGCTTCATCCTTCATCTCTTCATCTCTTCATCTTCTATCTCTTCCGTCGTCTCTTTGCCATCGCTCTGCTTGTCTGGATTGAGCAGAGCTCTCTTCTTGTTTCTGTACCTCCTTGAACCGGGACATCTTCCGCCCCGTCATCATGAAGGTCCTCACTCTATCTGTCCTCCCGCTCCTTGCAGCTGCATCTCCGGTCCTGGTTGACACCATTCACAATGATGCTGCTCCGGTCATCTCCTCCTCTAACGCAAAGGAGATTCCGAATTCCTACATGGTCGTATTGAAAAAGCACGTCACCGAGCGGGATGCCTCGGCTCATCACAGCTGGGTTCAAGACGTTCATCTCTCCCGAGAGACACGCAAGCAAGAGCTACGGAAACGCAGCCAAGTGGCTTTCTCGGATGACACCGTCTTTGAGGGCTTGAGACACACCTACAATATCCCAGGCGGCTTCTTGGGCTACGCTGGTCACTTCGATGAAGATGTCATCGAACTCGTCCGCAGACACCCAGATGTGAGTACTTGCTTGTTTCATCACTTTCCATCGTGCAAATCACCCATCATCAAGCTTTTATCATGGATTCCATCGTCCTGAAAGCGAACTCCTGCCAACTGCTACTCCAATCCGTCGCCGTTGCTCCTTATCGCTCCTTATCTGGTGTCAACGTAAGCTCACGTGCCTGCGCAGGTCGAGTACATTGAACGAGACTCCGAGGTCCACACCCTCAAAGAATCTCCTTCCCTCGAAAAGAACGCTCCTTGGGGTCTTGCCCGTATCTCCCACCGTGACGCCTTGAACTTCGGCGATTTCAACAAGTACCTCTACTCCGCCGACGGTGGTGAGGGTGTTGACGCTTACGTCATTGACACTGGTACCAACATTGATCATGTTGACTTCGAAGGCCGTGCCAGCTGGGGCAAGACCATACCTGCCGGCGATGAAGATATTGATGGTAATGGCCACGGCACGCACTGCTCGGGTACAATTGCCGGCAAGAAATTCGGTGTTGCCAAGAAGGCCAATGTCTACGCCGTCAAGGTCTTGAAATCTAATGGATCTGGCACCATGAGCGACGTCGTCAAAGGTGTTGAGTGGGCTGCGGAAGCCCACTCCTCGGCCCTTAGCGCTGCAAAGAAGGGAAAGAAGAAGGGATTCAAGGGCAGTGTTGCCAACATGAGCTTGGGTGGTGGCAAGTCTCGAGTCCTCGATCTTGCTGTCAACGCAGCTGTTGATGCTGGTCTTCACTTTGCCGTTGCCGCTGGCAATGACAATGCTGACGCCTGCAACTACTCTCCTGCTGCTGCTGACAAGGCGATCACTGTCGGAGCCAGCACTCTGGCTGATGAGCGCGCCTATTTCTCCAACTACGGCACTTGCACCGACATCTTTGCTCCCGGGTATAACATTCTCTCGACCTGGATTGGCAGCAAGTATGCCACCAACATCATCTCGGGCACCTCAATGGCCTCTCCTCACATTTGCGGTCTCCTTGCCTATTTCTTGTCTCTCCAGCCAGCCAACGACTCAGCCTATGCTGTTGCCGACATCACTCCAAAGCAGATGAAGGCCAATATGATTGCCATAGCTACTGAGGGTGCTCTGTCTAACATGCCATCTGACACTGTCAACCTGCTGGCATGGAACGGTGGTGGCAAGTCCAACTACTCTGAGATCGTCAATGATGGTGCCTACACCGTCAGCACTAGCTTTTCTGCTGAGGACTATCTTAGCGAGAAGGCTCAAGAACTCAAGGCCGAGCTCAAGCGTGTCGCCCTGGAGTTGGAGGCTCTGATTGAAAAGGCATAAGTGGATACAGCTCGATTGTAACTGCTTCACTGCTATCTAGCACTACTTGCTCACGGTGAAGGGGTCCCTGGAGAAATGGGACGAGAGCACATCAATCACCGAATAGAAGGCTTAGACCTAGTTATCGGACTGCACGGTCAGGACAAGTCTAACGGCCACTGTTATAGGGGGAATGGATCTCTTTGTGTTGGACCTCCAAGGCTCTTATTGTTTACATACGCTCGTATCGATGAATCAAACCAAACTCTCGCTCACGTGCCTGGAACCTCTTGATTGAATAAGTACCAAGACGTGGGAACCTAGTCCCGCGTCAGAAATAGCCCCCGGAAAGAGCAGTATCCTCTATCGGAGGACACAATCTACTCTTGATAGCCGCGGACCCATTTTGTATGACAGTCACTGTACATCTATGAGACAAGCTGGGTTCCACTACCACAACCGTTCCATGATATTCCTACTCAACCGATACTAGACCTTCCCAAGAGAGGCTCCGTCTCGTCATGAGCGTCTCTCTTAGCCTTGGTCTTTCTCTTCTTCTCCTTCTTTCTTCGGCCATTATCACCCTCTTCAACATCCACCACCTCTTCTTCTTCCAACTCCTCCACTTTACCCGGGAGCACTCTAAACTCACCAGCCCTGACCCGCTTCACGATCCAAGCCCCCTCCTCTGCCGCCTCTGTGAAAAACGCCTGATTCTCCTCGAACGTTCTGTGCCCACTCTCCGGACAGTAAAGGTATGTCCACAGGCCGGCGAAGGCATTCGTCGCTGCAAATACCAAGAACAAATAATACTCGAGGTTGTTGAACATGATGGGTGTCAGCAAGGTGACGGCGAAATTCGCCAATCCCCAAACGATCACGCTAACAGCCGCTCCCTGGGCGCGCGCTGTAGATGGGTAGATCTCCGTAGGTATCAACCACGGGGGCACGAGCCAGCCTATTCCGAACACTGACGTCGCAAGGTACAGAACCACAATGCCGGGGATGCCGGTCGCGAGGAGAGGAATATGGAGCCGGAGCCGATTATATGCCAGTCCGCCAAGGAGCGTGAGCACGGCGAAAGACACGGCGAGCCAGACCGCGCCTTGGACCATGAGCCTACGCCGACCGATGCGATCGATCAACAGCCATGCGAATGTCATCATGACGAGGTAGAAGACGTAGTTGCCTAGGGTGATGTACTCTGCCGTTTTCACGGGGAAGCCTAGGAGCTCGAAGATCTGCGGGCCATATACGCTGACCGCGCCGTATCCGGTGAGAGCCTGATTGACTTGCCCCATGACGGTCACAACGGTGGGATGGAACTGGGAACCGCCGGGCCAGAGCATGTCGGTGTACGAAATCATGCCTTCTTCCTGCTCCTTTTTGTGAGCCGTGGTCAACTCTTTGATTCGGTCTTCGACCTCGTCTACGCCAAAGACGCGGCGGATGGCCTTTTTCGCGCGCTCGTTGTCGTTCTGGAGCACGCACCATCTTGGAGTCTCGGGAAACAAGCTCGCACCGGCGAAGAGAAGGATCGGGTATATTTGCATGACGATGATGGGGACGCGCCAGGCCCACTCGCTCCATTTGGTGAGTGAGTGTGTGATGCATACGTTGATGATGAACGCCATGTTGAGACCTAAGATGTTGGCTTGGAACTCCTGGGCCAGTGCGGTGCCTCGGGAGTCGTCTTCTTGGAGTTCGGAGGAGTAGACGGGGACGACGGCGTCGATGCCGCCGACGCCCAATCCCATGATGACCCTCCCAACTAACATGGTCGCCAGTGCGCCGTTGGAGCCGCCTAGGGAGCCCATACCGGCCACGAACATGAGCAGATTGCCCAGGCTCGCCGTAGCCAGACAAGCGAAGATCCCCGGTTTTCGACCCCTGGCGTCTGCGAATTCCGAGGCGAGAACGGCACCGACCGCACAGCCTAGATAGTAGACGGAAACGATGACGCCCACGACGGGAGAGTCTGGTGCAATGCCCATGGTCGAGAGGTAGTTGTAGTTTGTATTGATGAGGGACATCATTCCTGGAGAAGGTGTTAGTGGTATATTGCGAGAAAGGCACCACCTCTGCCTTGCCGATATCAGAGAGACAACCTATCGAGCGCTTCTCAAGGGGATAGGCACCAGGGCGGCATGGGAAAGAATTGGAAACACAAAGGGAAGTGCAGCAGATCTCTTACCTTGATCGTACCCATATAGTGCAATGGCCGTGGAACTGAACAGGACGACCTGAGTCTGCTTATCCATGATCCTTCTCAGGCTGAATCGGCCCATGTTTCTGCTCATGATTGTTCAAACAGCTTGGAGAGGATCCTCGTAAGGGCGGTGAATGTTGACGGCACCTCAATGGTCCAAGCTGGCAAGACTCGAGCTCTAGGACTCCGTACAGATAGTATGGTCTATGCAGATGCTGATATAGAATGCATCATGGAAGTGTCAAGGATGTTGGACTGTATGAGAATACCACAGACTAACACATTCACGAGGGAAATGTGGTGACAGAAGGTATCAAGAGGGAGAGTACAGTAGAGGGGCAGCCATTATTTTCAAAATCCACCTTAACGGTCACACGGTGCTGCACGCACGACATTCTCCAGCGTCGGGCCCAATGACGACTTTTGTTCAACACCTTACTAGTAGCTTCAGCACGAACCTTACAGGACTGTAGGCGATGGATGAGAAAGAAGAAGCGAGATGACGTCGGGTACAATCGAAATCTTGGAGATAAGAGGAAACGGCAAATAAGAGCAAGGAGAGCGAAGATCGATCTAGAGAAAGAGAAAGAGAAAGAGAAAGATGTCGATCCTGCATGCATGTATTTTATTGGAGCCGCCCTAGGCCTCAGGCACATGATTGACCTCAACTTTGAGATCCTTCTGAAGTTGTCAGCTGTTGGCACTACAGGTACAATGCAGGATTGAAGCTTCGTCAACCTACTGTAAGTCTGACTGCTCGAGACACAATTGTAAAGCGAAGCTCGCACTGCTTGAGTTGCCAGGTGGGCAAAACATATACAATTCTACACAGATTTCATACTTCATATACTCCTTCTCCTCTTCCTTCGTCCGCGCCTCCTTAGCAGCCTCGTTCTCTCATCCACCACGTGATCATCATTATCGTCCTCGTCCTCGTCCTCGTCCTCCTCATCTGATGGCAGACCATCATAAAATCCCGCAGGCATGATACCCTGCCTTCCGAGTCCCTCCTGCTCCTCGAGTATATCCACATGTCTCACAGTCCTGGTGTCGATCTCGTTCCGAAACACCAAATCATCAGGCTCCCTCCAGCCATACTTGACTCTCACGTCGGGGAAGGTCTCGGCAATCTCCTCACCACTGAGCAAGCACCCTTTATTTCCCAACTTCTGGACAAGCGGCCTCAACAGCCTCGCCGTGCTGAGATGACTCTCATCCCTTATGATTGCCGTGTTCGACCAGAGAATGACGCATACCGACGCAATCAACTGCACGACCGGTACAAGCCCCAAGATCGCACCGGCCCACTGCCACTCCACATTGACAGACTGCGCGAGTACGGGGTACCAACCCGTCACATTACGCTGCGGTCCGTTGTAGTCCATCGCCGCGATGGCCTGGACGGCAAACTCCATGACGCGCTGGCCGACTAGATACGCGGAGACGGGGTGGTCAGGGCTCCAGTATGACGAAGGCGTGTACCGTGCGTATTGGTGTGAACTCGTATTTCCAGGCGTAGTGACGGACCAGCCGATCGCGCCGGCAATGATGCGCGCTTCCTTGTCGGCGAGCTGGAATGTCGCTTCGCTGTTGGCCACGCCGGGGAAAAGGTACGACTCGACCCCCTGCACAACCGAGAGGGTGTTGTTGCAGCTGTAGAACGACGGCGTCGGGACGGTCCCGCCGTTGGAGGTTTGCAGCACCATGACTTGCGTGCATCGTGGGCCGCAGGTCGAATTGAGTACGCCAATGTACACCGTGGCGCCGGGGTCGGTGAAGGGGGTTTCCAGAGTGACTGGCGAGCCCAGATCGTCTATGTACGTGACATGGCTGGCAATGCCGTCACCGCCGTCAGTGACTTTGTGGGTCTTGCATGTAGCTTTGGTGGTGATGTTGCGATGCGAAACGAGCGTGATCGCCAGGTTGCGCGGGTTCGCATCCTGGAACGCATAGGTCATACTTGTCCACTGCGGGTCGTTCCCATATATGGTGGGCATGCTCGGTGTCCCGAATGCCCACGGCCCAGTCTGTCCTGGGACGGGGCCGTCTATGAAATTATAGTCCTGGCCCTGTATACCATAGGAATTGGCCGAGCCCAGCTGCGACATGAAGTCGGGATTGTCTGCGCTCCAAATGTCGTTGATTTGGGTCAGATTGGCGACGCTGAGCTGACCGAATTGGACCCCCGGATGCTTAGAGGTCTCGAGGTTGTATGTCACTCCGAGCAGCGCAACAAGCACCTGCAGACACATGTTGATACCCAGCCACAATGCACAGAGGCACTGCGTACGGTTGAGCCTGAACCAGAGTCGGCCTCGGGTGCGGGCTGTCCAGAACAGCCTCAGGACTTTGCGCAAGCTCTCACAGGACAAGAGCAAGTCGAACTCTTCGAGTGAGCGGTATTTCGAGGCCAGCAGGCGCCAGCGGAACATGAGAGCGAATTCTCGGAGAGTGCCGCTCAGATTGTTGCCCAAGAACAGCGAAAGCAAGACAATCAATGCGTTGAAGAGCTTGATCTCGCTCACTGACATCTTCAGCATACGTCCAAAAACGCCGAGACACATTGCGAGTAGGCCGCAGAGTAAGGTTGTCGCGAGCCAGTGGGACATCGCTTTGATTAGCAGTCTCCGGCGCTGACGGAAGGGTTTGTATTCTCGGAGGGTTTGCGATAACGGATCGGTCACGCTCTTGGATACTGAGTGCCGCCATGGTTGTCTGTGGCGCGTCGAGACTCGTGATAAGCCCTGTCGACTTGGTTGCGAGGTGATCGTGTCGCTCCATCTCAAGGGCGGCTGGAAAGTCGACTCTGATATCGGTGTTAGTGGCGACCGTGGCGATGGTGTCGTGGACAAGCCGGATTTCTCCTCCATTGCAGAGTTACTATTGTCGTTCGATACATGATCCCTCTCGCTCATCGATCGGTCAATGGTATAAGGTCACGCAGAGTCACAGAGCTGTATTTTTGCGCTGGACCATGGAGGCAGCAAGAGAACAATAAGTGTTGTGATGAGTGGTTGTACATTTGACGTGCTGCAAGCTCCTGGTCTGAGCGCTTGGGCTTTATCATGGTTGCCGTGAAAATTTGTTTCTGAGGGACGGGAATGGCTCGTGTTCAGACTTCTTGATTCAGCCATCTCTACCAATAATGCGGCTGAGATCGAGTTCAAACAACTTGCGCACGTTCCAGATCCGGGTCCTAAAATAAACCCCTCGCCCCGTGGATTGCCCAGTCGTGTCAGTCACCCAGTGTGAGTGGTTCATGCAACGTTAGCATAGCGGCATTAATTCTAGGCTCAAAAAGGCTAGCTCAAAAAAAGAGCTGTAGGATGGCGAGATGAGGAGGCAACCCACTAGGCAGCTGCGACCATGAGGCCGCATAATCTAGCTTCGCCAAAAAATATATAATATATATGAAAATCCATCAGAGCCTCTCCTTGACCGATCGGATCATCTTGAACCCTCCAAAAAGAACAAAAACAATCAACAATGAGGATTCGCTGCTCGTCACCGACGCAACTACTAACTCATCGGCATACGGCTTAAGTACGGCTGAGCGGACGGGAAGCCCTGTATTACGTATCCTATGGTCGATTGTGGTAGAGTATCTGCAGCTAAATAATATATCCCCATTGCTTTTGACATAATCAACTCAACTCTAACTCCGTCAGCGCCGGAGTGGTCGAGTCAGGTTTCGAAATCAGCTCTTATTGTCTCCAAGGACGCAACCCGGACGATCTCTGTCCTTGCTCGACAGTCTTTGCACCCGGAACTCAGTCATATAAACAGCGGACACCAGCATCGGAACTAGCAACGGAAAACAGCTTTCTAGCGATCACGTACAGCATCCATGCGTGATCTGCTTGCGAATGTCAAAAGTGATAGGCACGCATTCACCTGCAGCAGCTGGAGCCGTTGGTATCGCCATTAATCGCACCATTCGTGAGGACAGACGCTTCGTTTCTGTTCGACGGCACATCAATAGCTGGATTCTCCGTGAAGAAGTCGCTAGGCCTAATGGCAAGTTGGTGGATTTCGACGGGCCTGTACCAATAATTGTCAGCGTTCATGATCTCACGGCAAGGAGTCCAGTCACAAGAGAATATACTGACATAACAGGCCAATCCTCGACACGTGGATTGTGCGTCAAACCAAAGACATTCCAGACTATCACGTCCTCGTCCTCCAGCTGTTCGTCTCGCTTGACAGCATCGGCCACACCGCCGATTTCGTTCTGACTCTGCAGCGTGTAGCGACCGGCTGCGTAAAGCTCGCCGTCACGCTGTTTCGTGACCCAGACATGGTGTTGGGCGAAGAGAGCCCGTGTTGACTGGATCGAGTCTGGATCGGCCAAGAGTAGCTGTGTTGCTGAAGGCGTAAATTTGTAACCAACCGGCTTGCCACTTATTGGGTTCGTCTTGGTCCTGTTGACCATCTTAATCACCCTGTTCTGAAGAGGTGCCGCGTCTAGCCATTGGCTGCGGTCGAGTATTTTCTGACGGACTTCGTAGTAGTTGCCCCTAGGATTGGTTTCCTTATTCATTGGTACGCGGTGAGATTCTTCAGTCAATACGGTATTCTTGTAGCCGTCGATAGCAGGATCGATCCGCACGCAGAATATATGTTGATGGTTTTGGGCTAGCGCGCCAGGCGAGACAACATTTCCATAAGCACTTGTCTTCCCAGGGTCGATGTTGACCACAGATACAATGCCGGTTGCCCGGGTCTCCACGGTGATGCCGCCAGCCTGATCAAACTTGTAGGCGAAGATGTACTCGTAATTGGCGAGGGTGATGATGAACTGCACGACTAGCTCACGCGATCGAGTGACAACTGCTCGTCCTGTGCGCCAATTGGTGTGCTTCCAGCCAATGCCATTGTCTTGTTCATGTAGACAGACCACGTTTGGTGAGACCTTTGCCGTACCGTCGGGACCTGTAGTGATGCTGTCGAAGTACTTGATCACGCCCAGACAGTCGCAGCCCAAGGACAGGTTGTTGGCACAGTTCCCGGCCCCTCCGTCTCCAAAATCAAATGCTTGCTTCCTTGGGAACGGTCCTCGTGGGTCCGCGTATGGCACAGTCATTTCGCTAATGCTGAGACGATACATGACACTTCTTCCCGCAAAATGGACGTCATGGATCGTGGCTCCTTCCCGAGGGCTGGAAAGCAGTCAGCAAGAGAGGAACACCAATAATCTACGTTGCTACTTACTTGAAGCCCACTCTGAACCTCCAATTCTGCCACTGTACAAGCTGTCCATCCACTGAAAATGATGGGCCTTCCGGTTGTAAGACATTCAGTGGCTTGAGGTCCTTTCTCACTCCGTTCTTCAATAGCTCCGGTACGTATTCAGCCGAGGCGCAATGGTCGATAATATTCTTCGAATGAGTCTTCGCGTCCAAAGCGTCCCCTTTCCCGCCAGTCGCGAGTCGATCGATGCGGACAATTTCTCGTTTGTAAAAGTCCATGACGGGAATAAATGGGAGCGGGTACGCGTAGAAATTCGAGTCGGGATTTCCAGACTTCATGTCTTGAGCAAAGCACAATCCCTGGAAGTAGCGCCGGTTTTCTTCTTCTGGCGACAAGCCGCCATAAGGCCAAGGTTCAATGACGGCTTCGAACCCCTCTGGCAGCGTAAACTCAGCACATACGTCTTTGAACATTTGCGAAGACTTGCAGACTTCGACGAGAACGTCAAATTCGTCCCTGGACCGCCTTGGTGAGTGGAAAGAATGAGGAGAATCGGATTCCGAAGTTAGACATACAGTGTCAGACCGGCATGCTGGTTCTCATCAACGATCGCATGGGAGATCCTCTTTCTTTCGTCCAAGTCTACTACGGACTCATGGTAATGGGGTATCCTGTCAGCTGCAATGACGTCGTATTGCACCAAGGCCGTCCGGTGAGGACGCAGTGCATCTCTTCCGGCATGCTCAGCGGTCAAGAACTCAATGAGTTGAGCCTTGGGAGGTTCCTCGAGATAAATCTCTCGGAAGCTGAGGACCGCATCAGTATGGAGACTGGCGACGATATCACGGGCAGTCTTTGTCTCTTCAAGGGAGAGGAGATCTAGTGGGTGAGGAGCCATTGTGCAGGCGAAACTGGATTTCGAGAACGCAAACAACAATATCCGATGCGAAGATTGAGGAGCGAGACAGAAAAGTCAAGAGTCTTATACCGTTGGAAGTGTCAGGCAAATGTCTCCATTATCTTGAAGGTGGATGCCGACCTGGTCCACAGGTTAGAATCTGTCGATGACTAACATGCTTGTGACATAGAATTGGAGCTTCGTATACTACAACTGCTCGGAAAGAGAGGAGCGCTGGATCAGGGAGAGACATGCCCGAGGAGTAGCCCATGCGCAAGGCTGGGCAAGATCCAATGTCGAGCGCCAACACAGCCGGCTGGAACTGCCTGATCGGGCCTCATCCAAACATGTGTTCGAGGTTGGTGTAGGGGGGCAGCATACGCGTGGTGTGTCGGAAGAAATCCGCTTCTGTTCCTCAGAAAAATCTCCTCATCTTCTAAGATCTTTGGTAGTCAAGACCTTGAACCGTCAGAGGCCAAGTTTGTTTGTTTTGAGCCCACCTGCAGCCCTTGTGAGTGTCATGAGTAATCATCTCCGCTCCTCCGTTGTTGCATCTCCGGGCGGGAAGAGTCACAAACCGGCAAATCTAGAGCTTTCACAGATAGCCATGATACGAAGGTTTACGTCTCTGGATCCTTCATGTCTTGGTCGAGGACGTGTAATGGATGCAGAAAGTGGAAGGGAGGCAAAGGACGGAATGAAGACGAATCCGAGCTGTGCGCAATCGCAAATGATTGGTTGTGCATCCCATAAGGGCGGAATCAAATCCTCGAGACCGGAGTGGACTGGCACTCTGGACACTTCACTTCTGTTGTCTTTGTGGCTTCTTTTGCTGTACTATTCGCCGGCCTTCCCAAGACCAATGGGTACAGTTCCATAGTGGAATTATGTCCTCTCTGACTTGCGCTGACCCCGGGATCTGTCGCGTTGACGCCAATCAGAGCCAGTCAATAAGGGCGAAAAAAGCCCCGAGGACTAACTACTCCGTACGAGCTCCAGATCTACGCTTCGAAATGCGGAGAAAGGCCTCCGTATTTCTGCTTGTTTGGCCCTAAATTCGTATTCATGAGGTCGATCGATTGCAAGGGAATTAGGCTGTTCCGTCAGGGATTCAAATACTAATTGCAGCCCCCGTACATAAGATGAACAAAGCTCGTCTGCTACGATAGCGCTGAGTCTGGTATATCAACTCTAACCCACCATGGAAGCCGAAAAGCATCCAGTCAGTCAAGAAAATGGTGACATGGAGCAAGGGATGAACAGAGAAACCCTCAACGATGAACAACTCCTCGCGGCCCTTGGCCACAAGCAGGAACTGCGGCGCGATTTCTCAATATGGTCGCTTGGCTGCTTGTGCCTCTGCCTCATGGCAACCTGGGAAGCACTGTCATCCGTTGTGGCAGCTGCTTTGATTAGTGGCGGTGCACCCTGTCTCTTTTATAACTAGTAAGCCTTCGGGAACGAGCGAGAGGTCACCATAGTCACCTTGCTGACCTGGTCTAGCATCATATCTTTTCTCGGGACACTGGCAATTGCACTTTCTCTGGCCGAGATTGCAAGCATCTGGCCGACTGCAGGAGGTGAGTAAGAACTTCAATCCCCAAAACACTTGCGTTCACTGACTGTTTGGCCAGGTCAATATCACTGGGTTGCGGTCCTGGCTCCTCCCAAAACCAGAGTTGTAGCGTCATGGTTCACTGGATGGATATCTGTCGGTGGTCAGATCGTCCTTACGGCTTCCGCGGCTTTTGCTGCCGGCCTCCAGCTCCAGGCTCTGATCACATTAAACCATCCTGATGCATACGTACCGCAGAGATGGCAAGGGATGCTTTTCTACTGGCTTATCCTCTTGTACGCCGCCGTAATCAACATCTGGGGTTCTAAGATCCTGCCTCACACTAATCTTGCTTCTGGTAAGTCACCAACTGTTCCATCGTACCGCTGTATGAAGCTCTGAAACCTTTCCCACAGGTATCTTACATATCGTCGGTTTCCTGGTTATTGTTATCATTCTTGGAGTCATGGCGCCCAAACATTCGGCTCACTATGTGTTCGCCGAAGTGGCCAACTCGAGTGGCTGGAGCAGTGATGGTGCTGCCTGGCTCGTGGGCCTACTGAGCTCGGTATATCCGTTTCTCGGGTAAGCATTCTATTAACCCACCACAAACCCTGCCATGGGGCTCGCTGACCCGGCTAGCTATGATGCTGCAGCACATCTTGCCGAGGAATTGCCCAGAAGTAATCGCAACGTGCCGTTGGCGATGGTGGGATCTGTCGTGGCCAATGGCGTGATCGGCTTCGCCTACTGCATTGTCTTGCTGTTCTCCCTTGGTGACCTGGAAAGTCTTCTCGAATCGCCTACTGGCTTCCCTTTCATGCAATTGTACCTCAACGTCACCAAATCCAATGTCGGCGCCACTATCATGGTGCTGATAATATGCCTGATAGCAGTGGCTGCAAACGCCGCAGGACTGACCTCCACCAGTCGTACATTCTGGGCCTTTGCTCGAGACGAGGCTATGCCATGTGCGAAATACTTTTCCCACGTCCATTCAAACCTCAAGGTTCCCGTTCGGATGATTGTCCTGGTTTCGGTCCTCCAGGCCCTCCTCGGATTTATTTACCTTGGCAACACGACGGCCTTCAACGCCATTCTTTCCATGGCCATCATCGGCATGTATTTGTCCTACCTGCTTCCCATTGTCTACATGTTGTGCTTTGGACGACCAAAGTTGTCTCGAAGCGAGTATGGACCGTTCCGACTTGGTAGAATTGGAGGTGCATCTGTCAATGCCCTGGCCATCGTATGGCTGGTACTCGCCATCATCTTCAGCACGTTCCCGAGCTACGAACCCGTAACGCCGCAGGATATGAATTATTCTACAGTAGTGCTTGCTGGCTGGGTTGTCTTCGGTGCGATATACTACCTCTTCTTTGGCCGAAGAGTCTATACAGGGCCTGTCGTGGAGACGGAAGCAAGTGAGTTGGCCATGGTCAGGCAGACCCCTGCATCCAAGCAGCCAGAATAGAAGCACGACGATAGTCGACGTACATGTACTAGTTACATGTATTCGTATGGAACAAAAAGTAGTTACCCTCTTCCATAAAGTCCCAATAGCCCTGCGCAAGGATAGGCTTGCTATTCCATGATGAATGCGTCGTCCTGAAGCCTCTTTACGAACAAATGTACCACTGACACTGCTGGCTTTTCTGTTCTAGCTCCGAACATCAGGTCCAGAGCTTCTCTTAGGTACTCTCAAGCGGGTGTTGCTCGCGATGGGCCTAGAAGCGGCACGGCTGGAGGTGAGTTCCAATTGACCTCCGAGCACTTCGGTGTGTACTAAGTTAATACGTAGTACACAGCTGTTCCAGCCCGAGCAAGAATGGTAACTGTTCCGGAATGGCGCGCGCTAGACGTGGGTACTGTAAGACTGATATTGGACTACAAGTAGGTCCCTACTAGAATGGCGGGTGCCATATAAGAATTGAGATTTCCGGTACCTCAGATCAGCCCCTAGAGCACAGCGGTGCCTTGGCGGTTGTCCCTGTGGTTGTACCTAGTTATTCTTATAGCGGCCCTTAGTGGTGTTGTCGATGATGATGGTGGTGATGGTGGTGGTAGTGTTAATAGGCCTTGTTTACCGTCCTAGGTGTCCTTGACCAGCGCTGTTAGGGGCGTCAGTTTAGGCGTCAGAGAATTCATGGTTGGCGCTCCGTCATTCTCGAATGAATCAGTCGATTCAGGAGTGGCGCCGTCCATTCTACTACGCAGTAGAATAGGCGGAGTTGTGATTACCAGAGCGCCAAGTCTTGTAAAGACAGGGCCTCTGGCAACGGCGGCGGTAATACCTCTGACGCTACGGAGGTGTGCATCAAATGTAGTTGCCGCGCTAAAGTTGGATGACGAGGACGTCAAAAGACCATTAATTTTCTTTTCCGTTGCTCCGGACGACAGTCCCCGGAGATATCGGAGCTTACTCTCTACCCCTAAAACTCGCCTATTCTCTAGCGCTAGGCCGCCTAGAGTAGATGATCTTTAGTTAAGAGCTTAGTTAAGGCTGCCTAGAACAAGAGAAAATCAATTGTCAGTTATGATCCTTCGTCATTCAACTTTAGCGCGGCAACTACATTTGGTGCACACCTCCGTAGTACGTAGGTATATAGTCTGACATCTCCCCTCGAGATGTCCTAATCCTACAAGACCCTTACGTTTATTCACAGAGTGTTACGGTAATTCTAGCCTGATTCATTCGAGAATTGATGGCGGTAATCTATTCCCGAATGGCGCCATTTCTATTTGGACGCGAACAGGGCGGCATCAGCCTCATCCCAATTTGGGGTGAGGTGTGTGGGATGCCGACTGCAGCACTCTAGGTGTTGTTTGGCTAGAGTTTTTGGTCAAGGAGAACACTGGAGGTTCAAGTTGCGTCGGGATGCCTCTATGGCTACGAACAAGGCTTCTGAGCCACCGACTGATGCTTCTGAAACTCCCTCAACTTCGGAGGCAGATGTGTATTCGGTTTTCAGTGTACCGGTTCGCCGCATCATCACCTTGCTGCTCGGCACAGCAACCCTTGCATCTCCTTTGACCGCGACCATCTATCTGCCTCTGCTCCCGCTCCTTTCCACAAATTTCCATGTCTCGACTCAAAAGATCAACCTCACGATTACTGTCTATATCATCTTCCAGGCCCTGGCTCCCTTGCTCTTGTCGACGTTCTCGGACACACTAGGGCGACGGCCTCTATTTTTGGCGACTCTCACACTCTACACGCTCGCCTCATTGGGCCTGGCACTCAACCGGTCCAGCTATGCTGGCTTGCTCGTACTTCGCGCCATACAGAGCCTCGGATCTAGTGCTGTACTCAGCATTTGCTATGGCACTGTGTCGGATATATGCGTGCCCAGTGAGAGGGGAAAGATGCTCGGCCCGGTGATGGCGGCGGGGAATCTAGGCACTGCGAGTGGTCCTGTCGTGGGTGGCTGGATCGCCCTGGGCTCAGGCAGTGCATGGTGGGCGTTCTGGGCGCTGGTGATTTTCGGTGCTGTGATGGTGACGGCCCTCGGCGTGCTTCTCCCGGAGACGGCAAGAAATGTGGTTGGGAACGGACAGATCAAGGACAAGGTTTGGAATGGACCCCTGGTTGACCTGAGCGAGCGAGGGAATCCATCAATTGGCCCCGGTGACGGCCATCCAAGTCCACCGAGGAGAAACTTAAGATTTCGCAGCCCGCTTATGTCGATTAGGATCATGGCCTATCCCGACGCATTACTCATTCTCTGGATCGTCGGGTCCTTCTACGCCTTGTGGTACACCGTACAGGCATCTATACCATCCACATACAGTGGGCACCCTTACAATTTCAACGAGCTGCAAATCGGCCTGGCATACCTCCCTGGATCAGCCGGGGTAATCATCTGCATGTATCTTACCGGTAAGGCCATGGACTACAACTACCGGTTCGTCGCGAAGCAGGTTGGACTAGAGGTGGACAGCGTCAGGGGAAACGACCTTGCATATTTCCCGATCGAAAGGGCAAGAGGCAGAGGTTGTATTTGGCTCCTGCTGGCGAGTCTTGCCATTGCGGTCGCGTATGGTTGGGCGATCGAAGAGCAAGTCCACATGGCTGTGCCATTGACCTTTCAGTTCTTCATGGGATTTCTGGGCACTTGCATACTGAACTGCTTCAATGCGCTTCTCGTTGACGGCTTCCCCAAGATGCCGAGTACTGCTGCTACGGCAGGCAACATGATCAGATGTGCAATGAGCGCTGGTGCTGTAGCTGCCATGCAGCCGCTATTTGGAGCTATAGGTAGAGGTTGGTTCTTCACTCTGGCCGGCATCTTGAGCGGTGTCGGTGGGATAGCGGCAGTCTGGACATTGAACAGAAAGGGCATGACATGGCGAACCAAGAGGCACCAAACACGAGAAGCCACGACGGTAGACAAGAATGAAGCGCCGGATGCAGACAATGGGGCATCAGTAAAGGCTTAGACTTCAAGATCATTGGACAGCTTGAGGAAGGGATGGAATTAATTTCGGTGGTGAGTCCCAGAGGTCCCCTTGCATCCTGAAATACAGAGGCCCCTTGCATTCTTGATATCATCAGCATCCACGTGCGTAGTAGCGTGTCTCAAAAGGCCAGGACAAACCCCAAAGATCGATCAGCGTTGTCTCAGGTCAGACCCTGATAGAGTGAGAAGAAGAGAAATCCCAAGGACTTCGTCGGACTACAATGGGAATACTTCGATACTAGTATCAACGAAAAATCCCACTTGGGAAGAGTATCTAATAGATACTTGGGAGACCAGCGACCATAATGCCTGAAGCCCGTGCATATTACCCTCAGTTTGCCAATCTTCCCGAATACGCTGGCCCCAACCCTCCCACGAGCGCACGCAGTATCGTCGCCGGATTGACCAACTTGCCGCCGGAGAAGTATATTCAATACGTTGATCCGAATGTTGCTGCCAGTAAGCATTAGCGTCGAGTCCATTGAGTGCCTGCGCTGATACTGGCTTCGCAGACTTTCCTGCAGGTTCGGAGATCAAGGGTATCTTTTCTCATGGATCTTCATACTGGACGAGAACGGCGGCCGTCCGAACTCTGCAGGCGGATGGCAACCCTCTAGTTTTCTTCCTCAAAGTAAGTAAATTGCACGCTCGATGGTCCATGTAACAGGAGCTTATAACTGCGTGCTCAGATTACCAGAACACACGTCGGCAAGATCAACTTGGAGGGCGAATTTGCATCAATATCCGCCATTGCACAAGCCACTCCCCATCTGGTCCCGACGCCAATCGCGGTCGGCACCTATGCAAGCGACAGTGATGTCCATTTCTATCTTGCCAGTTTTGTCGACATGACGGACGATGTCCCGGATCCCGAATCATTATCAGCCAAGGTTGCAGAGATACACTTGAAGGGAATTTCACCGAACGGCAAATATGGATTTTCAGTGCCTACCAACATGGGTGTGTGCACGCAGCAGAACGAGTGGACGAGCTCCTGGGAGAAATCCTTCACCGTGATCATGAACACCATGTTTCAATTCGAACAGGACATGCATGGTAGAGATGATGAAATGCAACGAATGCATCAGGCAATCTTGGAAAAAGTGATTCCCAGACTCTTACGACCACTGGAAACAGGAGGCAGACAAATCCAACCGCGAATAGTGCACGGAGACATGTGGGATGGCAATACCTCGATGGATGTGACAACTGACAGCCCCGTAATTTTCGATGCTAGTGGTATGTATGCCCACAATGAGTGTGAGACTCTGTCTATCCGCTCTGGGTGATTGCTGATACTAACCCGCTGCAGACGAGCTGGGAGCGTGGAACTTGCCTCGTCACAAGATCTACCGTTCCTACATCAGAGAATATCAAAAATACTTCCCAATCTCGGCCCCGGAAGAAGATGTCGAGGACCGTTTGATCTTGTATCGGCTGCGTTTCAATTTGACGTCTTCGGCTTCCTACTTATCAACCTCGCGCTTCAGAGAGCTGTAATGTCACCAAAAATCCTTTTTGTCGAGACCATCACTGACAGAAATCAGGGTGATCGAAGACATGCGCTATTTGAGCGCCAAATATAAGGAAGGCTACCAAGGAATCGAGCAGATGAAGCCAGAATCATGAGTCCAGTTCACACCTGATGCCTCAGTAAAAGCGACGAGACCCTATCGGAAATGGCCAGGTGCTCCATCGGCGCTGCATACCAGAGCCATGCACGATGCTGAGATCGCCAGATGTCCTGCAACCTTTCATCTTATTTTACTTCGAAAGTTCATGTACCAGACCCAATAGCGTGGCCAGATCGTGACTGTAGGTACATCGAGTTCATCTGCGCCTCTCAGTCATGCAATTCGTGCAACGCCTTTTATGGCAGCTTGAACAATGTGTATCGATGGCCAGATTATACGGTCCCTCCCGGCACTGGCAGCAGAACCACGTGGTTTCCCTTGCACGATTCCCCGAACCACCAGTTGTACCATCAGACGACTTTAGGAAGCCCGTCGACGCCGTGAACCAACTACGCTTACCTCCACGAGAAGTCTTCCCAGATCCAGACTGATTCGTCGCCTGGTCAAGGTTACTTAGACCTTCCGTGACTTCTGCCATCTTTGGCTCTATTTGGTCATACGTTAGTGGTGAGGCCAAATATTTGCCGTTCATCAAGTTCGGTAGATAACGAGAGATGGAGAAGATGCAAAGACGAGAGGAAGGTAAGACTTTGCAGCACAGGCCTGTGATCAAGAGTACGGCAGATCTCTGCGTGAAAGCGGGATCAATGCAACAAGACAATAGTTAAACTCACTGGTGCCACGAAAATCTCGAGACAGGTGGGTCTTAAGACCTGAGACTGGGAAGAAGTTACATGGACTCAGTGACAAATGTTTGTGCATCTGAGAGAGCACTTACAGGGAGATCCTCTTTGCTCCGCATTCAGATTCTCGTCAATAGCATGGCTGTCCTTTCCCAGCAATACATCAACATCCTCTGGAAGAGCTTCAACGATATAGAATTCACTACGGTGAACCATGGGGTTGCTTGGGAATTTCCATGCGAGCAAGACAGCTTCCGAGCTTTTGTATCCCCTTCCACTCGCGTCTTTCAGCCATATTGACTTGAACTGAATATGTTTAGGCGGATATTTCAAAGTGACGAACGACTTCTTTGCTATCAAATTGTGTGTCAGTGTTGAATCTTGCTCGGCTCTTTTATATTTCCAGACTTCCTCTAAATAATCTTTGATGAAGATTGTGGCCTCGGGTCTCGTTGTTACTGCCCCTGGACTCTTATCGACACTGGAAAAGGAAGAGCGCAATTCGTAAGCGGCCGTCTTGTTATCTGGTAGCTGATGTTCAGCCCATTGGTATGGATTTGTCGCAGGCGTGTCCGATATTTGAAGCTCACATGCTTCGTTCACTATGCTCTGAATGGTGGGAACGAGGTCGCAGAGAAGTGTGACGTTCTCTTCAATGGCCTCGATCCAGGATGTGAAGTCCGTGTAGGGCTCTCTTGCCGCCTTTAAATAGAGGCCATGGAGGTCATCTCCATCCTGCAGCCTGAGAAACATTCGTGCGTATGTAATGGACGTCAGCAGTCCATCCAACAACAGGCTGCTTCCTGGCATATCGAAAATGAAATGGTAGGACCTAGCATGACTAAGCTCAGTCCACGGCGATTTGGTAGGATCGGGAAATGTGGTACTTTCACTCACCATACCAAGAGGTTTGACTTACCTTGAAGCAGAACTGCCGCAAGTACTGAAAGAATTTCGAGGACACTGTCCTGCACTGTCTCTGATAGTGATAAACAGATCTCAAATGCCTTACGCGAGATACCAGTGCCCCATAAGCGTAAGCGGCCTAGGGTCTCCGCGACCCTGTTTATTTGAAGTTGTTGTAATTGCATGGGATCCTTATGGTGCCTGATATGAGCAAAGTATGCTGTCAATGTTGACACACACCCACCGAACAAGCCTGCGGCGATTTTGTGTCCCTCAGACGGGTCCGAGGGTTCCAAGCCTCGGCACTCAATGTACAAGTCGTCCAGTACGTTGGCATCATCGTCTGGACCGAGTTCGTTGTAGTCGTCGAAAGCTCGCGTCTCTGGGAGCTCGAGTGCTCGTTCGTCGTCCATCTTCTGCAGCCAGGCTAGATGCACAAAGAGGAAGGGTCGATATATCTTGTAGTGCGCATTATCAAAGGATACCTAGAATGTTGCTGATTTTGTGGACTGAGGAGTGGAAAGTGGTTGTCGGTTTCTGGTCATGAAACGCCAGCAAGCGATCCCGTCCGTGTGACTGGCTTCGTGCTCCCCTTTGACCAGTCACAGAGCGCCATGTTCATGTGGCCGTGTGAGAATATGGTATCAGAAGATGATGTGTTGAGGGAAGAAATTTGTTGGCTGCAATTCGCTGTGCAGAGAACGTGCATTAACCGGTGAGGCAATCTTCTAACCTCGTCACAATTACCACCAATCCCGGCCAGCCTTCGTGCATAGAAGGGGACAACAGAGGTGCAAACCAGCGGCTCGCAGCTCCTGCCCTCTCTCCACACTGATAGCTTTGCCGAAAGCCCTTCTGGGCCGTGATTTGTGAAACAATCCGTCTTAAGCTGATCGTTGACTCTGTCGCTGAATCAGACTTGGCTTTCTCTGTATTGAAAGTAACCATTGCACAATGGAAACTGCTCTCGCGGTGGCACCGATAGTGCTCTCAGCTGTGCAAGGCTACAGATCCATCTTCGATGTGCTCGAGCGAATACAACACAGGTATGAACACGTGTAGAGTCTTGCTAGAGGGATTCGAGTCTAGAGAACTATATACGAAGAAGATTGCTTGCTACTCCTTGCGAGTTGCGAAATCTAACGGCCAAAAGCCAGAGAGATGCTGAACAACGTCAAACATCCAGCATGGCGGGACCCCGGCAACAGCAGAAGCTTTCGACAGAGTCTTGGGCCATTTTGCTTCATCGTTCTGCGATGTCGTCCACGAGATATCGGAGAAACTCGCCGAAATTGAGAAGAAGCTATCAAGCCGTCCACCTGGCTGGATAGCCGCTACCAGACCTCAATATCAAGCTAGCTTGAAGGAGCTCAGGGCCTTGACCGAGTCCCTCTCTCGGATCCGAGACAGAATCACCACTGCGAATAAAGAGAGACGTACCGTCCCGAGGCCGACGATGACGGGAGGCTCTACGCCTGCAATCCCACAACGTCCCAAAGCCGCCGTTATCTCAAGTCGTCTCGAAGAGTATCAGCAGGTCAGAAGCTGGTCGGAAGAATTGCATCGTACATTCTGCCAGATGTGCAGAGACCATCGGCACCATCGGTGTCTCTTCAGTCTCCAGCCGCAAATCGACCTCGAAACAAGATCGCTCAGATTTCACGTGGCGCTGTCCAACTCTGCGGCCGGCCTGAAAACTGAGGATACGGACTTTGAATCATGGATTTCCGTTGAGACGGGAGCGCATAAGGGTTCAAGTCGCGGCAAAGAACCAGAGAGAAACGACTTCTTCCCTGTGACTGCAAAAGAGGCCATGCAAGGAGGCAAAGGTGCCGAGTTGGGGAGACAACTACGCAACCCAAACATAAAACCATCGACCGCCCAAATTCAACTCTGTCGCCAAATTAGCCGGCTCTCACGCAGTTGCACGACGAGGGAACTGGTGGGATGCATTGAGAACCGACTTCGCGTGTACTTTGTCCCACGAGAGCATATCATCTGTTCCGACCTGGCTGGCCCTAGGAGTGTCAAAGCCATGCTTCAAGACAGTCAATCCCAGACTTGCGACTTCGGTTTCAACCAGTTTGAGCGCCTCTGTCTCGGTTATCAACTCGCCATTGCCACCTTGTTTTTCCATTCAACGCCGTGGCTACGTTCAACTTGGGATATCGGTCAGCTTTTCTTGGTAGAGTCTGCAAGGCTTGCACATGATGAACCAATCCGGAATTTTGAGCCATGCTTCGACGTAATAGTCCCCTCGGAGCCAGGTGAGAGCGTAGCTCTGGCGGGCAACAGCGGCGGAAACACCATAGACAACCAATTCCTCTTCAGACTCGGCGTGTTTCTCCTGGAAATGGCACTTGGACAGCCATTGGCTCAACTGCCGAAGCCGCCTGGTGTTGAGGACGGCATGTCGCGGGATCTCATTGATTACTTCACAGCTGTTTACTATCAGCCGATGACGAGTAAGGCCATGGGCCCAGTATACTCGACGATAGTGAAGCAGTGTCTCAAGTGCAACTTTTCTTGTCAATTGACGGATCTGAGCGAGAATCTTCTTCAGGTCGACATCTACAAAGATGTTATATGCAAACTTGGAGCGCTCAAAAACATATCAAGGAGTATCTGGGCATGGAGAATTCACAGCCGTGCACTTCAGAGCAAGTGGGCGTTCGACGGATGGGACTTCGACGGATGGGAAAGTTCAACGTGCCTTTTCTGTCTAGTGAGTGCTGTGAACAACATGAACGATACTTTGGTTGGACAACACTTCTGTCACAGATGCTACATAGCAGCTCATGCAGACAGGAAAGGCAGTGTCTAGGAACCATTTCAGTGATACACGTAGCCATGACCTTGGGTTCGATGTCCGTTTAGGCTTTCAAACACCTGGGGCTCTTTTCAGATTTCCCAGCTTGGAGCTTGGGCCTTCAAGCGGAGTTCAAACTTCCAGATAGTCAAAATTCGCATGTGTGGGTGCTCCAAAGATGGATAAGTACTCCGAAGTATTGATTTGCATGATTTTGCCCAGGGTGCATATGATATTATTGCGAGACTCGACAAGGAATTGACGAGACGACGTGGAGGACTTAGACATCCTGAAACATCGTTGGCGAGCTTCTCGGTCTCCGCGCACATCTAGGACAATCGTGGACGTAATTTTGACGTAACAATCGATGGGATCGATATCTGGGCAGATAACAATCCTCGAAGCGAGTTGGTTCCAGCTCGATACCACGTCTTCCACGTCCTCCACTTCCCAGCGACGCGGCATGAGCCGCCCATGGTAAGAGAAAATCTGGGCCATAATGGGTCAAAGCCTGATATCCCCATTTGAGCCCAGCCGGAGAATATTTGGAGGCTGCTAGGCTTCAGCACGGGCCTCGAATTGGGACAGTCAAGGTCGAAACTTCCAAAGGTCGTTTGCTGTCCCGTCGTAACCAATTTGGTGTTAGAGACAGGGCCGAGTCACTCGAGTGAACAAACCGAACTCCCCTTGCGAGCAGTGCTGGTGATAGTTTACTGAATTACGTGGTCGGGCGCCGATGAGGCTCAATTTCCACGTCTCCCCGGAAAATCATCAGCCAATACCTCCAACTCCTCTTTTTGGTCCACCTAATCTCGCCATCAAACCAACAAGGTCGTCCAATCTTCAAGCGAACTCTTTGTTCAGCGAAGTCATACGGAGTACTCCGTATCCGGAGACGAGCCAGACACGCCAGGTTACTCGTACTATGGACTCGTACGTGGCCCATCACGAGTCTCTGGCCGATGCATTGGAGAGTTCAGAAACACCTGCTCTATCCTCCATAGCACAGGCGTGCACATGGAAAATACAGCCGCCCATTTTTGTGCCGTCTTCCTGCGGACAGCATGCAGGTCGACCTCATGTTGGACGAAAATAGGTGGTGCCTATCACTTGTCCGGCGGACTGGCGCATCAATCACTGCCGTCCACGTACTGCCGATCGACCACAGTCCTGATTCCAACCAAATTTCCCCCATGTCCTGCCGCTCATCCTGCACCCTTGCAACACCTCACCATTAGCGGGCCTCTCCTCCGGACACTAACTTGCACGTTTCCTTTCCGCTTGTTCTCGCTTGCTTTTCGGGCTCGTCATGTCCAGAAAGGTGCATTCAAGGCCCAGGTGGCTTGCTTCCTCACATCATTGGATCAGCTCTTTGCTGGACAGGCCCCCAGCTTTAAGGCTTGGATCCCAGTTTTGCAGCACTTCGGAAGTAAGTCGTATCCATGTTGCCCGGCAAATCTGTAGTCGCATTTTGTGCGTTACGATGTAGAATGGGGAGGTGAGAGCTTCTTTTTGATAGCTTCTCAAGCTTTTTCCATCAATTGCACGTTTTGTTTGGTCAATCTTTGCCTATTTTCCCTGCTTCAAGCTGCCTGTCAAAAGCTCCGTTGATGTACAGCCCTTCCTGGGAAACGGCGCAAGCCGACGTGGACGTGTAACAATCGGACGTCTTGTTAATGCAGTGGAATTGTGTCGGCCTCCTGCATAACCAAAGCTCCAGCCTGGTCTCTTCGACTGTCTGGACAAGTCAAAATGCGACTAGCTCGTATTGTCGTCTTTACGCTTCTGAGCTGCAAACTATCTGTCGTCGCTGGTCGCCTTGATGGATCACATCTACAAAAGCGACAAGACACGACCGATGCGAGCTTCCCAACCTTGACGACGGACTCTCCAAGTTCTCCCACGGAGGCAATCTCAACAGAGAGCAGCTCTCCGACGTCAGCAGCAGCATCATCTGAGCCACCGACTGCACACTCTACATCACCATCATCCACCGCGGAGCGTTCGTCGACGACTGAATCGGCCAAACCAACAAATCCTGTCACTGCCACCAACCCAACCGCCAGTGCAAGTGTAAAGGATGGCGATGAGCTCCCTCTTGAACCTAGGATTACTCCTGCGCTGGGAATTGCAGGAGTTTTCCTTATCATCTTGGGGGCAGTCTATGCTCTCATCGGTGTCAAAAGCAGGGGGATCCAGATCTTCTTGTCCTGTGGGTTCCTGGCCAGTGTTGCGACTTCAGCTTTGGTCGACTACGTGATGAGTCCTCCAGTTAGCGATGCAGTCCAAGGAGGATTTTTCGTGGCCATAGTCATGACTGGAGCCGTATTCGGTGGAGGAGCTCTCATCTTCAAGGAGATCACAGAAGGTTTTGGATGCCTCTTGGGAGGATTCTGTTTCAGCATGTGGTTGCTCACACTCCAGCCTGGAGGTCTTGTCACCAGCTCCGGCGGGAAAGGAGCTTTCATCGGTGTCTTTTGCTTGGTAGCATGGGCTCTTTCCTGGACGATCTACACCAGACCATACGCGTTGATCGGATCGACTGCATTTGGTGGCTCCACCGCTTTCGTGCTTGGACTTGACTGCTTCACAAAGGCTGGGATGAAGGAATACTGGTTCTACCTCTGGAATCTCAATGACAACCTGTTTCCCCTAAATACGAATACGTACCCTCTGACGAAAGGTATCAAAGTCGAGATCGCGGTGGTTGTGATCTGTACGATCATTGGCCTTCTGTCCCAGATCAAGTTATGGAAAGTCATCAGATCCAAGCAAAGAACGGAAGCAGAGGTGCAGCAAGAAGACGATCAGCAGAAACAAGCTGTCGAGGCAGCATTGGGACGACATCTTGAACGTCAAAATGAGCGAGAAAAGGCGGCCTGGGAGAGACAGTACGGCGACCGGCTTCAAAGCAAGCGAAACACCCTCCTATGGCAGAACGCCCATTCCGACAAGCGATATTCCACCGTCTCCGTGGTCGCGGTCCAACGACCCACGCCGTCTGCATCCACAGAGAATCTAGAAATGAATGCCTTGGGTCTTCAACGAAATCATTCAGGCTATGGCTCCAAGAGTAAACGGCAAAGCGCTGTCACTGTCGACATGATACCAGAAGCGGAAGAAGACACCGACAACGTGGCTTCCGCCGAACGGCAGAGGGCTCTCCAAGCTCTTGAGCGAGGAAAATCGTCCGATGATCTCAAAAGCAGTGGGGATCTCTCCAGGTCCCCCAGCACGCTCAACCCAGTGATCGAAGGCGATGACGGTGACTCAGGTATCAGTCAGCCAGACAGTGGCGTAGAGTTTCCAAAGCTGAAGAGGCGGTCTGCCCAGTCGATTTCTGGACTCACAAAACGTCTGAGTCCGGGGTATACTTCGGTTGCCTCGGGGTCGCAAGAACGCCTTGTTGATGTCGGCAGGCCTCATAGCAGAGCATCTTCAGCAGCGGCGACGGTAGGTGGAGACAATGAGGAACTCAACGTGGGCTTACTGCACGGTGATGCCGAGCACAAAACACTCCAGACGCCAGACATCGTGATCTCGCCAGCATTATCTGAAGGCGGTGACCTTTCGGAAATCATGTTTGACACGAGGAAAATATCGGTGCCTTCCCGCTTGGGATATTTTGAGACAGGAGACACTGAATCCCACTTGGATATATCATCGCCAGCAAGTGCCACCGCTAGCTCGGGAGACTTTCGCGAGAGCCTCAAGATCCTTGCCCAGGACGAAGGTAGAAGCGAAATAGAGCAGAGCAAATCCGGAGCAGCTCAGTCTCAAGGATCGGAAGTGACGGATTCTAGTGCTGAATCTCTGACCAGAACGGCTCTGGCACAAGTACCGAGTCAAATTTCCAATGTTGTCCTGTCATATCGAACGAATGAATGGGCAAAGCATATCACCTCCGCCGAGGCCCCCATATATGATGAGCCGGAAACCATAGAAGGCGTCGACGAAGAGCTTCCGACACAGGTGGCGGCACCCAACGAAGCCTCAGCTCAAAGCCTGCCTGCAGGGCTGATACCGCCTTCAGTGAGAGCGAGTAATGCCGGCGTTGGCATTGCATCAAAATCAACGACCACTCAGAGATCATTTTCTGACCAGGAGCGGGAGCGACGTCGCAGCGCAATGAAAACACCTTCCAGGTCTCCATCGACGCAATCTTACAAGGTGTCAGGTAACAAGGGCAATCGTGGTAGCTTCAACACTTCGGTGGCTACTTCTCTTGCCATCACCCCTATCGTCGAGAACGTGCCTGCTCAATTTGCAGCACCACAATCCGCTGGTCGTCGTGCTTCCGCAGGCTCGCCTTATATGATGCCTACTCGACGGCCTTCCGCCACGAGTGTGGGATCAGACGGAACAAGACCATATTCAGCTCATGGTCCTGCAAGCCCATACGGCAGCGCGTACGATATTGCGCAGTCCGGCAGACCGGCGAGCCAACAGTATCATCGATCTGGATCTGGTACCAGTACGCGAATGGACTCATACGAGTTGCAGCAGCCGGCACGCGATCCCAGGCAGGAAGCTGCGAAACGCGCATCCCTTCTTGCAGATTGGCGGTTGTCCCAACAGCAGCGAGCCTCGCGTGATAGCATTGAAGTAACCGCGGCGGAAACTGGCAGAGCTCGAATGAAAGCGGACCTCGACAACCGACGACGCATGGAGGAGTTTCAACGCCACGAACAGCAGCGGAGACAGTATGCAATGGACCAAGTCATGAGGAGACCTGAAATGCAGGACCTTCACCGTGAAGCTATACGAAAGATGCAAGCTGGTGCGAACAGGAAACTGAGAAGCTCTACAGGCTAACATATGTTCTCTTTTCTCCGGGCTTTCTGGAGTCCTTGGGTGACTCATTCATATACGAGGGCATTTTGACGGCAAAAAGCAAAACAGCACATACATGGCATGAGTGAAGGATCCATTCATTTGGGATATTGACAGGCTTCACGGCCAGGATTGATGAGCACATTAGATTTTATGATACCCCCCATTCATTGGAAACGCGAATACGGATAATAGGTATATATTCATAATGTAAACATAATAATCAAGTCAATATGTGATCTGACCAGTACTACCAATAGTGTTTTCTCAGACTTACTATTCGAAACCATGTAAATTACCGTTATCATCGATGTCAGTCTTGCTACTAGTAGCTTCGGTCTGAACTCCGTCAATGATCCCTCGGAGATCGCTCCATGGTCATCGCATCTCTTGGTCTGTGTGAGATTGTCTGTGCAGAGCATGATCGAGGCCCGTGCCTCAACAGATCGCAATATCACCACGTGGTGGAATGCCCGGTACCGGTCGACTGGCTCGGATTCGGATGTCCAAGCGTCTCGCAAGGAGGATACCGAGAACCGAAATTGCGATCAGGAGAAAGATGAAGTTGGGCTGAATATACGGTGACCGTTAATTTATGTGATAAGGAGGCAAGGACCGTGAAGATGCAGAAGTCGACGAGGAAGCCTCTAATCACTCCATGACCAAGTCTTTGGCCCCCAGCTCATGCTAGGCAGGACGTGACGGCCGCAATCAGGTTCTGCCACTCCGGATTGAGTTCTAGCCTCACCAGCCCGTCCTCGCCTGCAGGATCCGGAGCCATGGGTCCCATCATGTCCCTGTCCAAAGCTCGATAGGCTTGGACAGGCTTGGACAGGCTTAACAGGGAGACCTACCTGAACTTAACACGCACAAAACTCTGCTCACACCAATACCTTCCAATGGCTCAGCTGGTGCTGTGATAAAGGTCCACATAACATTTACTTCTTGCGCCTGTAAGCTCCCAAAGTGTGATAAATGCTTTCTCTCAAAAAGTGTTGAGCTTTATCCGTTCCAAACTTGGCCTATGCCAGGAAATTCAGATTTACCGCAACACTTTGGCGTGGCCCGTGGCGCCTTTAGTCCCTTGACCTGCCTTGGGTTGGCCTCGGAAACCTCTTGCTAGCCCGGGATACGGACGCTGATATGGAGGTCCTCTGCAGTCAAATCAGCTCGATCGCCTCTGAAATTTCAGCTTCTCCAGCGATCGTCAGCATCCCGTGTCCCCCCCTTTTCCAGGCTAAAGTCACCCACAATTGCTGAGGGGCAGGGTTGGCGGACTCGATGACAACTTCTAGCTCGAGTCCTTATCAGCATGGTTTCTTCTTCAGACAAAGGTCTGGATAGGTGAAACTGTTGTTGACCTTCACGCTACCTGCCCTCGCTGCGACTGTTCCAATATCCTTCAGCATCGCTCATGCGACTTGATCCTGTGCTAGTCATGTTCATCAGCGCAAAATCTTTGCGACATCTACGCGATCCATTACGCCGGCGGCTGGATGCAGATCGAGTCCAATAGTTTCGTCATTGCAAAAGTCCCGGCCAAATCGCACGACCATGACAGCCTTTCGAGTCGAATCGTGGATATGGTATTCCGTCGCAATATGCACAGTCGTCGCACGCGTGTATGTCTAGTCTTCGAGTCGACTCTGGCGATTGCTGATCTGTCTGTAGGGTCGCAAGACTACTACATTTCAAGTCATTCTTACGACTGCAGGTGGAGGACTTTTTGATGGTCTTTCTGACCGTGAGCGCATATCCTCCCTATACTGCGCTCCTGATATTAAGAGTTACAGTGCCTGTACACCATCCTCATCGTATTCCTGAACATCGACCTGACTGTATCCACCAATCTCATTGATCCCGCCCATCCTGTCGACTTGACACCACACGAAATCAACAAAAGAACATGGGGTGCCAAAACCGTGCTTCTCGTCGAGCAATGCATGTGCGCGATACAATGGGGAACAAAAGTATGTTTGTTGCTGCTCTATTGGCGCCTTACACAAAATCTGAGACAAGGAATGGTTGTCAAATGTGCTGCAGCGTACGTCGTGATCACCTACGTCGTTATGGAGATCTTCTACTTCGCAGTCTGGTGTCGACCATTTCATGATTACTGGCAAACCCCAACCGACAACACGCAATGCACGACGGCGCTGCACCATCTCATCATGAACCTGGTCTTCAATTTGACAAGCGATGTCCTCATTCTCTCGATACCCTTGCCCCTTTTTCTCACGACCCACCTAGAGTTCAAACGGAAACTTCTCCTGGTCTTCCCGTTCAGCTTGGGTATCTTCACCATGGTATGCGCTATATTGAGCAAAGTTGCAAGCTTTAAGCACCCATACAGCTCGGAATGGGTATACTGGTATTGTCGAGAGGCCAGCACAGCCATGATTGTCAGCAACATGCCGTACAGTTGGGCCTTGATAAGAAGAGCCTTCAACCTCCGATCCTTCTTTGGTGACTCGAGCTCGGATCGAATGCAAGAGGGTCGTCCCAGGGAGCTACAAGGTACCAGTGCTGGAGCGATACCTTTGGGCAGCCAACCGCGCTCCAGACAAGTGAGTCAGCCAGATCAAGCTTCGGGCAACTTTTCCTGGAAACATTCGACATTGCACAAGAAACATAATATACACAACAATCCGGAAGAGGCAGCGACAAAGCCTTGGGACTCTGGCGCGGCGATCAAGGACAAAGAGACCGATGTCGAGATAGCAGGAATTTCGACCAGCAATAGTAGCGTTGGATCCACGCAAAAGCCGTCACAGTCACCCACGTCTGATTGGACACTGGATCGCCTGTACCCTCTGGACGACGATGAAGAAGATATCGGAAAGCTGGATGTCACACAGCGGCGGTATGATGGTTGATGGTTGATGATCGAACACGCATTCCACTTACTTTCCTCGCGTGGAGGGCGCCCGAGCTGGACTCGACATCCACATCCTTGGACATAAGCTTGGATTGAGGATCAGTCTATGTCAAAACATTTGATATCGCCTGGACACGAGTGTTGAAAACACACTCGACGACTTGTGTACCCCCGCCAAGTACGATGATCACGTGGGTTCGTGGCTGAAAACGGCGAGGCTGAGAGTGGCTGACTCATTCTTTGCCCTTTCTCACCGGAAAAATGACGCAGAGCTCTTTGTAATTCATTGTCGCTCCCAGTCATACAAAGACTCTTGTTCATTTAAAGCCCAACTCTTCGACACTCATTTCGAGGTAAGTACAGCTTGTATGCCCTTCACTTCCATCGTCGGCGCACAAGAAAATCAAACGCGGCCATGGCTAACTCCAACCCAGCACGGTCGCACCAGCGCAGGCGCAGCGAAGCGCAGACGCAAAACAGTTACGTCCAATACCACGACCCAGAGAAAGGCATTTCCTGGGCAGAACCTGTCGAGCAAGACCTTTCGATATTGCTGAATCCAATACCCGTTGTCGATTCACAATTTCCTCGAAAACAACATGTTAAACGACGGCCGGTCAATCCAATAATATCCACCACTCCTCCCACGACCGAACGGAGCGACGGTCCTCTCTCTCCGATCATTCCTTCTCCTCTAAGGATCCGTAAACCCAGACCCTTTGCTCCGGCAATGCCTCCCTCACCTGCCCGCCAGGTACGACTGCTGATTGCATCCATCGGCAATCCACCTCCGTATCACACCACGCGACACTCGGCCGGACACCTGTTGTTGAAGACGTTGGCTGCACACATGAACTTCCCTCCACTTTCACGAAGTAAAGTCCTCGGGTCAGGCAGTGCGAGCTTGGGCTCCGACCGCGGCAGTCCCGAATATACACTCTGGCAGAGCGCCAGCCTGATGAACGTTTCGGGCGCCGGCACGATCAAGGCGTGGAAACAGTTCAACACCCTACATTCTGCGTCTCCGGACTCCGACGTTGTTACTGCGTTGGTTATTTTGCACGACGAGCTTGAGTCGTCGATCGGCACGATCAAACTGCGCCGAGGCGAGACCAGCCCCAAGGGCCACAACGGAATCAAATCGATACAGTCGTCACTCAAATCCGCGAGCATGCTGCCCTCAATGGGTGATCGGTTCATCAAAATCGGCATCGGAATTGGTCGGCCTCAATCACGAGAGAAAGACGATGTTAGTGCCTGGGTGCTGGGCCAGGCGACACATGTGGAACGGACAAAGATCGAGGCTGCGGCCGATAGTGTGATGGCGGTGTTGAAGAGTGAGATTGCGAGGTTGGAGAGGACTTGAGCGGCGCCTTTCTTCGCTTTTCTTTCAGGTGTACGTTCACTCTCTGCGAGTTGCGAGCTGCCGTCTGCCATCTGCCATCTATGATGTCCTTTGCCCCGGATATCCTCGATTTGCACCACGATGTCTCGAGAGGACAACTATCTTTTTTTGATCTATAGACATGATACCCCATTTAGCATGGTTGTGGCGTTTTGTACTGAGTAGCTGGGACCTGGAAATCAAATCGGACTACGGAGTACAATTTACAGTGTTTCAGAGGACTAGTGTACTCCTAACGGTCTCGTAGAAAAATGGACATGTCTACTCCGTATGGAATACCGATGGCGAGCTTTTCTTTTTCTTTTGTTTCCCGACCAAGTCTTATCTATGGACATTCAAGAAGAACTTCAGCCAGCGATCGTTTCTGTCCAACTGGATGCCACATACTAACTTAGTATACTAGTAGCTGGAAAGATTCGAAACTCGGAAAAGATACGTAGTAGGCTCCAAGAAGCAATGATCGATGAACAAACTCGACTGTTGCGGAGCGAAGCGAAGCAGAGCAAAGCATTAGCGAAAAAGAAAGAAAGAAGTTGAGGCTGAGATTAGCACACGGAGTCTCCGTAGGGCGATGCAAGAATGCACGGCGTTGTTATGTCATCCTACAGCCTAGTGAGCCTGGCCCTACATAAGGTAAGGTAGTAGTAACCTTCAGCTCTTGACCTCCCGCGACTTCGTTGCGAGTAACAGTCGTTTGCAGCTTCAGCTCCTTTTTCTTGGCCCTGGCAGAAAATAGTATCATTGCGCGGTCCAGGTGTCAAAAATATTGTGGTGAACAATTTTGAGAGGCTGCGAGACAGCTCAGCTGGTTCGAGGCGCTGCTACATACGTTCTGCGTTGTACGACATGCAACCATCACAACGCACGATATCTAACCATCCTATCGGTGAAATGGGTCTTGTAGAGCATCTTGAGTCCAAAGTCCAAAGTCCAAGTCCAAGTTGAAGCCAAGTTGGAGTCGTGGCCGTAGTCACAAGGTAAGGTCTCATTGTCCGTCTCACAGGCAGGGAAGCCCGTCACATGATCTTGCCTTTTGCTGACTATGACTGCGCAAGTATTCCGTCATGCATCGAAGAGACAGGTAAGACCCGGGCAGTACGTTGCTGGGTCCAGGTGATTGCGTGAGAGCTGTAGCGGTGTACTGTTGGAGTCCGACAATTGACCCTAATGATGGGGCGTATGACACTGAAATGATTTGGATTGTGTGGAGAGGGTCGTGGAAGGTCGTAATTTTGAGCTGTTAGAGTGGTCGTATGTTGTATTTTGGGTCACGTTGTCGTTATTATATTGGATGGAGAAGATCTGATTGACAGAGTTGGAGGGTGATAGGACTCGAATTGATCGAAGTCGAGAACGAGGGCATCGAGCACGGAAGCCCATGAAAGGGCAACAGACTGTGGGCTGCCGAACCGCAAGCGTGGCAACCCGTACCTGACGGACTCCGATGGCCTCTCGGCTTGATTTGTTCACTTTGTAGATGGCCTTTGAGGACCCATCGGTTTGAGAACCCCGGCAACGTCATAGTGGCCTCGTCCCATGTTGATAGGAGGTTCCATAGCGATGTTTAAGCCGAGCTCCGAAGTCTGCTGAACAGTGGGAGTTCGCGTTTCCCTGTCGATGCTCCCTGATGGTAGGTCAAGACAATAGACTGAATGAGAAAACGATGGATGAGATGTGACAGTGGTCTCAGGGCAGAATGGGACGAAAAGGAGTGATATATAGATCTAGTAGCATTTATGCCCCAGTCATTCGGATTCGGTGTACGAGGGTTGGATAAGGCGAGGTGTGTAGCATGAGCCATCAAATCAGACGTAATGCATCTTACCGTCTCACGCATATTTGGCCCGAAGCAGATATCCTCTGGGAGATCCAAGTTGTGTCAGCTGTCAGGAAATGCGGTGACTCCGTGGCGGTTTGGTGCCGTAGTCAGGACGCCCAGTCCAGAGCGAAAACAGAAGACTTAGCGTTTCCCCTGCCATGCGATGCAGTGCACCATGCAAGGTCAGGACAAGGCATCTGTTGAATCAGAATCGGAACCAGAATATCGGTGTTATACTGGGTCTGACCTGGTGGGCCCAAAATCGAAGCTATTTGACGCCGGTAGGAGAAATTGTGCAGCCGGAACTGTTGGACGCCGACATGGTGCCTGATTCAACGTTGTGGGGAAACGAGAAGAAGAATATCGGTGTAGCCGGTCTTGCAGAAGATTGATTGTTGGGCATCCAGTAGAGGATGTTGTAAAGAAGAAAGTGAGGTCCAGAAAAGCGGTGAAGGCTGACAACGCCAATCCCCGCCCCATTCTGCGCCTCTTCTTCCATGCGATGCCTGCATAACGATCTAATTCTGCCTCAGGTGCGCACAGACACCATCGCTATTGGGATCTGCCTCGTCTTTGTGTTTGCCAACGATCCTGCTGTGCACTGTTGGTGATGCCGGGTGGGTGACACGACATGGTTAAGATCTGAACGATGTGAGCATTTCTCGGAGCCCAACTGCAAGCTGGCAGCTGGAAGACGCCTTCCGAAATCCATTCTCGTCTTGGACAGGGAAGTCAGGTCCGGGACTCCGGATGGAAATGGTGGAAGGCAGCCACAGCAGACGGGGACGCACTATTGAATGCATGTTCGACGCCAGGTACAAGTGCGGTCTACCTGAATAGGTAGAGATGCGCATGGAGTGCATATTGTCTAAACCCATCCTCACTAGACATTAGTTATGCCTTTTTCTCAATGCATGTCTTGTCCTTGTGGCATGTGTCCCAACAATCTGCAACAACTTTCTTCGTCGTGCTTTCAGGCCAAAGGAACGAAAAAATTCCTCATCGTGCCTAACCCTCATGCACTGTTTCCATGAAAGACGGCGCAAGCTGTCCTTGGGAGGCAGGGATCTCGCCACTTCCCGGATCAGAAGTCGACACCTGCCTCGACTTGGACGCCCTGAATCTCGCCTTTTCTAAACTTGTTGGCCATGTCTTCAAACGTGCACCACTCGACTCCCTCATGCTGATTGATCCATTCGATCAACCGCTCATGCATCATCAGAATCTGCGGCTTACCACTGACCTGAGGGTGAATGCTAATTGGAAACACGAAATGATCGTATTCTCGGTAACAGAACTCGAATTGTTCCTGCCAAAACCTTTCAATCTGATGCGGGTCGACAAATCCTGATGAGCCTTGTCCCCGTAATGGCTGGAAAGCCGGCCAATCGTCAACATGCCAATTGGCGGGGACTTCGATAATTGATGATGGCTTGAGAGTGGACATTGGGCTCATCCAGTCGTTAGCCGAGAGCGTCTTGTAGTCCGTTTCCTTCCACGACTCTGGTGGATAAGGCAAATAGTACAATTGGGAGTCATGATGCATAAAAGAGTGGTCATACTCCAGACCAAACTCTTCAAGCAGCTTGACTGTACTGGGAGAAGGAGTCCAAGCGGGAGCAGTCCACCCTCGCGGCTTCTTGCCAGTGAAGGAAGTGATGACATCCACAGATTTCTGCAGGACCTCCCGCTCTTGCCGGGGGGATAATTGAGACACGAATTCGTGGGTATAGCCATGAAGTCCGCTGGGCAACCACATGTCAGCAGCAAACAGCGGTGACACACAGCCCAAGGGCCACTTACATTTCATGTCCTGCGTCCCTGACTTTGGCCATCTGTTTAGGGAATGACTCGATTGAATGCCCCGGAACATACCAGCTTGCTTTGATGCTGTACTTGTTGAATAGCTTGAGTAGTCTGTCTACGCCAACAGTGGCGCCGAAGACACCACGCGAAATGTTAGTCACGTCCGCCTTGATGCCAGTCTGTGTGTTGATCCAGCCACTGACGGCGTCGACATCGACCCCATATCCGACCAGGACCTTTTTACCCATTTTGCAAGAATACTGTGGTGGCTATGACACAGAAGAATTTGGTGCTGGTAGTCAAGGATGACTGGTCCAGAGAGCCAACAGGAACTTGGAGCTTAGGTTTGAGAAGCAGGCCAGAATGACGAGGATGATCCATTATATCTGCTTCGTATGGAGTTACAGGCGGAGATGTTCGACGGGTGTGAGCGCACTAATTCGATAGATCAACACGTCTTCTACTGTTTTATGCAGGCACTCAGATGAGCAGATGAGGAGATGAGCAGATGAGCAGATGAGTGCGGTGGAGAAACTTATCAGTGCGCATCTTCTAAAGGCGAGTCTGAGAATGTCTGACAGAATAGCGTCGCCTTGATATCCGCAGGAATTATGCCTAAAAAGCTGTCTGACTGCAGTACATTTTCCCTCCAGAATTCTCCAAATTCTGTTCCAACATCTGCTATTCATTGTCTCCGAGATATCGCAGGTCGTGCGGGTAGACAATGTAACTCAGATGCCACGCCTGCCTCCAGCTCTGATCCGCCGAGCTGCCCATGAGAATCCATTCCTGCCGCTCCTACTTCGAGTTTGTCGCGATCTTCCTTCGGCTCGAAACGAGCTTCGCTGGCTCGAAGACTATGCTCGAGAAACGGTCGCCGCGCGAAAACGCAGACTTTACCATGGCCAATACCCTGATGTCAAGTGTGCGAGTGGTGACCCGGGGGAGCAAGATTTGCCAGGTCGGGAGATCAGGCATGAGGTGAATATTCTGCGGGAGGGAGTCCTCGTACAAAATCATGGACAAATGCGTTCGAAGTCCGTCGTCCAGGGCAATGGCATGCCCACGGAAAGAAATTTCTCTACGTCGCATAGTCCACTCGCCAAAGCCAAGTGGACATGGAGGGAATCCAAATCACCTGCGAAAAAGAAGGCCAAATCCACGTCCAGGGTGGGAGACAAAAAATCAACCCCAGGTCATACTGCAGGGTACATTAACAGGATCATATCGACGCAAGGCTTCCGAAAACACTCGGCACATAAAGCTCCACGAGTTCGCAGATTCGAATCTGAGGTACCGAAATACATGCAATTACAGTCCAACCGAATCACTAACCCTGGAGTTGACGATGCGCAAAGCCGTGCGGTCAATGTTCAGGATACCGGCGAGAGAGAGGTTGCTATGTCGTACAGTACCTTCCCCGTGCCCAAAACTGAACCCAGAGCAAGCAATTTTTTGCGCGACGACTCTACTACAGTCGATGGTGCTCGGCACGGCAAATCCGAGTCCAATCTGCAGAATTCGGAAGCTGACGACTTGTCGATTCGTCAACTCATGACGAAAGCTGTAGGAGATAGATCTCGAGGTATGCCGCTTCAATACATCCTCGGGAACCAGCCTTTTGGAAGCCTGGACATTTTAACGCCCGGTGGCGTATTGATCCCCAGGCCGGAAACTGAGGTCTACACTGAAGAAGTTGCGAGACTTCTTCTCCGTACTATCGGTGAGGCCGTTCGCGCAGCTGAACAAGCTGGATCCAAAAACAGCAGAAAAGTCAGAATTCTGGACCTTTGCACCGGGACTGGCTGCATGGCACTGCTTATTCATTCTATCCTCAAGCCACCGATTCCAGACATCACTAGCAGAGACCGCTGGCCGTCTTATTATGACTTGGAAATACTCGGTGTTGATATGAGCCCGCGAGCCATCGAGGTGGCCCACGAAAATCTACAACACAACATTTCCAAGAACCTGCTACACCCGGACGCTGCCTCGGACGTGTCCTTCATGAAGGAAGACATACTGAACCTGGCAAAGATTGACGAAGGACGAACCATTCGTGAGGTATTCAATTCCAGACCTGGTGCTCGACCGGGACAAAATTTAGACGAGACGTGGGATGTGATTGTTTGTAATCCACCCTACATCTCGCCAAAGGACTATGCAGCCGGTGGGAAGACAGAGTCCAGTGTCCGCAAATTTGAACCGAAACTAGCATTGGTCCCCAATGAGGAGCCGTCAGTGCATTCTGGCGATCTGTTCTATTGGCCACTCACACGACTTTTCAAAGCGGTTGGGGCGAGACTCCTCGTTATGGAAGTGGGAGATTCCAAGCAAGCAGTTCGAGTCCACAAGACTATGGCCCGGAACTTCCGGTCATGGGCCGTTCTTCAAGATCCGCCTGTATTTTTCGAATGCTGGAGCGATGGCGGATCTCTAAGGCCGATTTCCGTGTTCGGGCCTGAAGCCGGAAACTCGTCGCGCGCAAAAATGGAGAACGTCCCCGACCGAGCTATGTTCGTATGGTCCGGGTCTTTGGCTGAATGGCGACAACATGTGGTGGAGGGATCCGACCGATCTGGAGAGCTCGCGATACCGCCTCAGCAAAGCCGTCCGAGACCTGGAGTCCTTGACCAAGGCGGAGAAAGAACCAAAAGTAATGACGAAGCTCGGCAGAAAGATACTAGTACGAGCCAGACGCCTGTTGCAACATCCGTAAGAGTTTCAATATCTCCGCGAGAAACGCACGCCGCGGGTGCTTCTCAGGCTCGTGTTCCTCTGAGTCCAGATCATTACCTGATAGACAAATTGGCCGCGCAGGGGAAACCAGCACCTCGCCCGAGGGACGTCAAGAAGTACGGTTTTCTCAAGCGCGACCTGCAAAAGGCAACACAACAAGCAACAAAACTCCGGGAGAAGTTGGACGGGATCCCGCAAGACTCGACGGCAAGGAAGGCTCGCGAGAAGAGGCTCAGCCTTATGCAGCAGCTGGTCAACCTCGAAAAGGACATGCTAGAGGCGGAATCCGATATGCGCGACGTGGTGAAGCGGATTGGCCTCGACGAGGAGGAAATACAAGACCTTGTGGAACTGATGCGATCGTCCAAAGCGGAAGAAGATGCCGTTGTAGCTGAAGAGACGCCCATTTCGTTTAGGCCGAGTGGGAATTGGACGCATGTTCATTGAGGATAAGGGAGACAAGGCAGTAATAGTAATGATTGTGAAGGCGGCGCCACAGGAAGAAAGGCCCTGTGATCGCTTCAACAGGAAGGCCTTGTGTCGATATCCGTTGTCCTCGCTGATCGAGGGCAATCTTTGACGACTGCTGTGTCAAAGAAGGGGCATGATTGGGTCAAAAATTTGCTATGCCATGTAATGAATACGACTTTTGAGGCATGAGGCTAGCTGCTTCATGTCTATGTACAACATTTTGGCTATACGTGCGCCACCCGTTCATGAATGACAAGACGTTACAGGACGTCACATCCCTAGTAAACCCCAGTCGTCATTTTTATGCTCTTTCCGTGTAACAGGTATTTCCACAGGACAGAGCCTGAGCCTCCCAATCTTCGCCGTTTCTGTCCGCAAATGCATGTTGAAGCCTGCAAACCCAAACCTGGCGCCGTATCCTCATGCTTGCTTCCATGTCGTTACCATGTCTCATGAACCCGCCCCTAAAGATCTGGACTCGACTCGCATTCAGGATAAGAAAACCGCCCCATTCCGATCGTCCTGAAATCGGTATAATCCATGTCCGCATGGCCGTCATGAATCACTCGGGAACGAAACAATCTCAAATCGCTCGGTCGACTGTCACGTATTGGCAAACATCTTCCCGCCGGGCTTCTGCCCATAAACCACATTCATCCGCTGAATAGCATGGACTTTTGGATTCCTAATCTCGCGCCTGACATTCGCGCATAGCAGCCTGACCTCATCCGCCGTCCAGCCGAGAACGCTAGTGAGCAGGCGCAATGTCCAATTTTCCAGGCCGGTCTCGATATGCGCACGCGACCAGGCGCCCAGTTCCTTAAGCTCAGGCTTCTTGGGCCACGGTCCTATCGGCCATTTAAATCGGTGCTCGATCACGGACTCGAAGCCCGCAGTGAGCATGCGGTCTTTCATGCCGTCGAGGACTTGCAGTTCGCGATTGAGGACCTTGTGGCACTCGGGCCCAACGCGGTTCCAGGCTGCAATGCCGCCGTCCGGAGGGACAGTGTTGTCATCGCTGGTAAATTGCGCAGAATACTCGGCCTGTTCCAGCCAGCCGCCGGGTTTGAGGGCCCGCATACATTGTGTGTACAGTGCGGGCCAGTCGGTTATCGTCCCGTGCAGACCGCGGATGTGGATCAGGTCGAAGGAGTTTGTCGGCCATGTCCAGTCGGACTCCATGTCGTCGATTTCGAAGCGCACGTTGGGTGGAACCCAGGATGGTTGGATGGGTGAGAGGTCGGTGCCGATGACAATGGCGGAAGGGTAGGTGTCGGCGACATCGATTGCCCATGAGCCAGTACCTGTGCCTAGGTCCAGGATCTGAGAGGGATTAGGATCGATGGGGGCGAGAAATAGTCGGCCACCGAGTGATTTTGTATATAGATTGTGGCCGATATCTAGGTGTTCATTTGCTGCTTCGTCGTTGGAGCCCCTGGGAGTGACAAGTCAGTGTCGGCCTGGAGTCCATAACGGAATGTCCTCCAGAAGTGGTATTCTTGCTCTGCAAGACAGACCTGACGTACCAGTACTTCCCATCCTTGAATGAGTGATAAGTCCGGCCATTTTCCACACGATAATCTCGTATCCATGACGAGATGGATGTTGTTTCAGTCATACTGCAATCGAACATGTTAGCTGTCTGTGTGGCTTCCTTTACTTGCAGGTAAGCTAGACTCACGCATCATCACCGTATGTGGGGTCGTCGTCGTCCTCGATCATCTACACAGTCTCTGTCAATGCTCCTCTCGCAACGGCCAAATCAGAGCGATTGACGTACAGGGTCGGGGGCAATGGCCCTGGAATGTTGTTGTTCACCAACGGCTTCTACCTCAGGAGACATTGTGTCCTGCAGCCCTGCCTTCAACCACCGCAACAGAGGTCTCGAGGAAACAGAAGACGAGCACAAGCAACCGATGAAGACGCGCTCTTTGCCACGAGGCGCCAGGGATCAAGGTCCGTCAGAAACCCCCCTTGCCCCGCTAGATTGATCTTTGCGCGAACTGCAGTTTGCAGATATGGGTCCACAACCCACGTCACGCTCCTTTGGATTGTTGCTGGCAGTCAGCAACGGAGACTCTGGACGCCTGGAGCAAGATTGAACAGCAGGACGACGTCTCGAGCAAAAAATGAATTGACAAAGGGAACAAGGAAAGAGAAAACCTTGATCTCCCTCGAAGTGGGAAGTTTAGTTATGGAAGCCGTGGAAGGGCCACTATTTTTGCGGGTCTTGCCGGGCTTCTCATGTTTCTACAAGAAACGCTCGGGCGCCCAGCACCGAATATGATTTTTGATGGCCGCCAGAGCATCTTTTAGTTCCAGGCCAAGGAGACTCGGGAGACTACTCCGTCGCCCATGCCACCTACCTAGGCACCTATTAGGCACCCAATAGGTATGTCTGAGTGGGATGTCTAGGGAACGCGTCACACCTAGAGAGAGGCACTTTCCTAGCCCACCCGTTAGCTGAACCTTACCTACGATCATCCACCTACTGTGGGAGCTGTCTTGCTGGGATTGGTGCGAGGAAGCAGACCGGTACCGCGCCCAATACTGTATAGCGGGCTTCATCTGAAAATCATGCGTCCTGCCATATGGTTTGGCTATACACTGGCTATACACCGTACACTACTCCGTACGCGAAGCAAGAATTGAGGCTAGCGGAGGCTATGAAGCTCCGATTCACTCTCGAAGCCTTCGCTTCGTTGCTTTCGGCGTGTTTGGACGAATGAAGTTCATGCGCTTGCTGAAGGTGCTGCATGTACACGTTGCTTTGTGGGGGAAGGAGAGGACTGCTCGAAGATTTGAGTCTTTCTTCACCCGTACAAACGCAGCTATTCCAGGACGAACCTGGCCCCCTCAACCGCTTTGGCCATCGCCTCATGCGCAACTGCGAGCTGAGGAAAGACGTGGAAATAATGAGGAAGACCCTCATAGTGGTCGAGCTTGCTCCTCACTCCGCTCTCCCGTAGTCGGTAATCCAAGAGCTTTCCATCATCCCGGAAGCAATCTTTCTCTGCCGTGACGATATAGGATGGAGGAAACTTCGAAAGATCGTCTGCAAGAAGCGGGAAGTGGCGTGGACTGCTGAAGTCGACATCGTAATGTGCTGCCCAGAATTAGCCCCAGCCCACGTTCGGTCCGATGCTGAGTACTTACACCAGATGAATTTGGCAAGTTCCAACCCGAATACAGGAGTGCCAGCATTTCCGTTCTCGTCCCACGCCGTGTACATGTGCTTGTACTTGCCATCATATTCCCAATGAAGAGCGACTGCAAACAAGAGTACACAGCCGGTGATGGTTGTATGGTCTCCCTCCGACATGAGTCGGTATGCTACCTGTGCACACAAGAAGGCGCCAGCAGACCCTCCACATAAAATAGTCTTGGATGGATCATCGCCCAAGTGTTGAGCCTTTTCGCGGCACTGGTCAAGTCAGCAAAGTCCCAGTGACGAATTTGCAAAGGCCTGACCCAAGGTACAGCTAGCGTTCCAAGGTTGATAATATCATCCAGCTTGACCGAAGGAACCTTCGGATAGTTGACGCTTATGACCAAGCATGGCGTTTTCGCAGCAAAGATACGGCAGTGAGCGTCTTCAGTATCAAGATTGCCGGCAATATATCCACCTCCAGAAAAGTAAATCATCAAAGGTAGAGGTTTGTCCGAGGCTGGTTTGTAGATCCGGACATCGAGCTCCCCATGTTGGCTATCGGTCTTTTCATCCCCTGGAGATAATTGTCGTCAGGGAAGGCACTGGAGGCAACCAAGGGTGGTGGAGTTGACACTTCACAGCGTGAAACTCACTCACAAACTTTCATCTCTTCAGGGAGTTCGGGCCATTGTTTGGAGAAGGCCGCGAAGACAGCATCATAGGTCGGCACATCAACTGCAAAGTTACCAGTCATGGCATATCTCCCCCCTGATGCATCTTCAAGCTGTGTGACCTGTCAATCTGCAAGTCCACGCACAGACCGAGTGGTACAGGGCACCCAGCGGAAGGCTGAATGATGAACTTACCGCCAGCCACTCCGGTCGGTAGCCCTCGCGAGGCCAGCTTTTATTGGATTCTGTGGTCATGATGCAAAGGTCCACCTGCGAGTAGGCCAAAAGCTTCCCATACAGAAGATCGGTGGGGAGTGAGGAAGTCAGAGAGAGGTAGCAAGCCAGAAAGTATTGGTACAGTAGCCACGACACCACGAGTAGCTTATCAGTCTCGGCTCACTTGCCTCGTTGCGACTGAGACATTCTGGTCCATACTCTATCCTCATCCACGGGCAAGTAAATGTCCAGACTCAACTCACGAGCAGCCATCGCCAACAACAGCTCACCCCGAGGTTCAGGATGAGGTTGTATGGAGCTCTGTCCATACTGACATCCTTCCTCGCAATTACGAATGCAATCTTCGCCGATGATGCCTTTCACATCGATTATTCCTACGAACTTTTAGGCGAACCTCAACCCCATAATACCATCTTCCATAAACCGCACACCTCCACGAACGCTTCTCTCCTCTACACAATATCCGACAAGGCAGTTTTAGGCGCTGTCAATCCGAAAGATGGTTCATTATTGTGGCGTCAAGCACTGGCTGGCCAGCCAATCGACAATTCCTCAAGTTCATATTTGGTTGCATCGGAAAGAGACGGCCAGATAATAAGTGGTCACGATAGGACCGTTGCATGCTGGAATGCTCTGGACGGCAGACTGGTTTGGCAATATACTGTTCCAGATGGAACAAGGATCCAAGGAGTGCAGGCTGTCCCAGCCACGGACTCGGGTTCAACTGGTGCTTCTGAAGATGTTGTGGTTTTGACTGTGCCAACTCATTCTGCAGCGCATGCGACGGTCTTCCGTCTTGCTGGTGACGGGAGCGGGCCTACATGGCAACATGTTGACTTAAGCCACACCGAAGGGTCGTCTACTTCGATCGCAACATCCTCAAAGCATACATATTATGTTTCAAAAAGTCATGGTCTACTAGCTGGCAGTAAGGCCAAAGTCGTTACCTTGGACAATGCTTCTGGTCATGAGGTCGAACAGACCAGCATCGCCGTGGACTCGGAGGCTCTGGGAATGGGGGGACATTACGCAGCAGCATCATGCTCGAGCTTCCCCTTCCTGCTGTCAGCAGAGAAGTCGTTCAAGTCCATCAAATTCAATCTTCTCGGAAGCTCAAAGGTTGTCACATTAGCCTTAGAGGATAAAGGCGAGGAGATCGACCGAGTGAGCGTGCATCACCCGTGCCACCCTGCTGCGGCAACTCACTTCCTCCTTCACGTGCAAGGCAAGACGCGACAATGGGCGGAAGTCTACCACGTGGACGTCAAATCTGGCGAGGCGAAGAAAGCCTACACATTGCCAGCAACTGCAGAGAAGAGTGCATTTGCCGCAACCAGCACAAATGCAGCTGTGTATTTTGTCCGGATCACAGACACTGAGGTTCTTCTCTATTCCTCCGAGTCTCATGGGCAACTTGGCCGTTGGAATAGATCAGGGTTTCAAGTATCGGCCGGAAGCGGGCCTCTGTATGCTACTGCTGAAGTTGTGAGCCGGGGAAAAGCCAGTTTCGCCGTACGGGTCGCCGAGATCTCGAGCAACGGGATCTGGTCTCTGGTTCGCAATGGAGAGCTGCAGTGGGCGAGACCGGAGATGCTTGCTTACGCAAATATCGCTGCGTGGGTTGAGGACGCAGGACCAGATCCATTGGCAGAAGAACTCGATCTTGAACTATCTGTCAATCCTTTGACAGCATATTTGCATCGGCTGAAGCGACATCTACTTGATCTCCAAGCCCTGCCCAGTTCTCTCGCATCTCTTCCAGCAGCAATCATTAAACCATCTTCGGACGCTGAAGCAATAGCACGGAAAAACCTTGTCGGCTCAAAAGTTGTTGTTGTCGGCACATCCCGGAAGGAATTGATTGCTCTTGATGTATCGAATGGTGGCCTTCTTAGATGGCAAGAGGATCTCTCTTCACACATTGCTGATGGCGTCGAGATGAAATCGATCACAGTGACTGATGGGAGAGTGTCAACATATTTGTCCGACGGATCTCTTGTAGTCTTGAATGCCACGCGAGGCAGCTTGATCGAGCATCAACCAGGGACTATCCCCATTGCCGACTTGGTGCGAATCCCGGGCAGCCCGGCAGCTGCAACGATCAAGGTTGACTCCAGTGGCAATCCACGTCCCGCCACGGACTTTTCTCCGAGCCACCCGTCCGAGGGCAACGTCGTGGTGACTGTCAACGAGGACGGAAAGGCAATCGGTTGGACTGTTGGACAGACAGTCGAGAAGACTTGGGTCCTACAGCCTCAGAATGGGTTGAAGGTGACCAAAGCCGTGGCCCGAGCAGAACACGATCCAGTTGCTTCTATCGGAAGAGTACTTGGAGACAGATCTGTACTCTACAAGTACTTGTCGCCCAATGTGGCGCTTCTGATTGCACAGTCCGACACCACTTTGATGGTGTATCTGATCAATGCTGTCACTGGCGCCGTTCTCCACACTTCGATTCATCAAGGGGTCCTATCTGGATCGGAAATACCTGCTGTTTTATCTGAAAACTGGTATGCATACTCATTCACAAGTCAAGATCCTGCAACTTCGGCCTTGTCAACGCAGATTATCATTTCCGAGCTTTATGAATCGTCAATCGCGAATGATCGTGGTGCATTGGCAGCTCGGTCGAACTTTTCGACCTTTTCACACGACGCTGGGGTGCAACCTCACGTCATCTCTCAAGCATTCACCGTCGCCGAACCTATCTCCCACCTGGCGGTGTCGCAAACGATACAAGGCATCACCAGCAGACAGCTGCTTGCAACATTGCCGAACTCGAATGCAATCATTGGCATTCCTCGCGAAGTCCTGGATGCTCGAAGACCGGTTGATCGTGATGCGACAAGCACGGAGCGGGAAGAAGGGCTCATGCGATATTCTCCAGTCCTCGAGCTGGACCCAAAGTGGTTCTTGACCCATTCAAGGGAAGTGATGGGTATTAAGAAGGTGATGGCTTCACCAAGCTTACTGGAAAGCACCAGTGTGGTATTTGCATACGGACATGATGTGTTTGGAACTCAGATTACGCCCAGTATGGCGTTTGATGTGCTTGGGAAGGGTTTCAATAAGCTGCAACTTGTGCTTACCGTGGTTGCCCTTGCTGTGGGTGTGATGGCGATCAGACCTTTGGTGAGGAAGAAGACGGTGGAGGGCAGATGGAAGCAGTGACTGAGATCCCATTGAATGTACATTGGTATTGATGATGTCTCGATGTTCTTGATGTTCTTGATGTTCTTGACGAGGCTGTCGCTTTCAGGGTTCATGTCTCGGGCTAGCCAACCAAAGAGTAGAAGCATCTAGAAACCTCCAAAAAGAGTGGGCCACCCGACAATGACATCGTTCGGGCTCAGGCTCAGGTCACTTGTTGCGCAGTTTGGATCATTCCATTGCATTTTCCTCTTCAATGCTTCATACCAGCTACGAGCTACTGCAGAATTGAAGTCACTCGATTCTTCCATTGTCCAACCCTTTGACGCGACTAATTGCCGCACCCCGGCACTTTCCTCCCGTCACACAGCCTCGTCCTTCCGCGTCTTAAGTCCTCCCACTCTTCCCTTTATCTCTTCCACCACAAGAATACTTCTCGCATTGACCCAATCGATTCGCCCAATCATAGACAACATCATTCACTATGGTAGCAGAAACAAAACTCTACGACGCCCTCTCAATCTCCCCCACTGCCACGCAAGATGAAATCAAGAAAGCATACCGAAAAGCTGCTCTGAAATTTCACCCGGACAAGAACAAAGACAACCCCAACGCTGCCGAAAAATTCAAGGAAGTCTCACAAGCCTACGAGGTCCTGTCCGATCCTGAGAAGAGAAAGGTTTACGATCAATATGGCCTGGAATTCTTGCTAAGAGGAGGACAAGCACCACCTCCAGGTGCAGAGGGCATGGATGGCATGCCCGGTGGTGGCTTTGGAGGAATGCCTGGTGGCTTCAGTTTCGGTGGCATGCCAGGTGGTGGTGGTGGTGGTGGTACCCGGTCCTTCCATTTCAGTACTAATGGTGGTTCGGGCTTCAGCTTCTCAGATCCCAATGACATCTTCTCCAGCTTTGCACGCGCTGGTGCTGGAGGAGCAGGTGGTGGTGCCGGTGGTGGTGGTGTTGACGATGAGGACATTTTCAATCTCCTGGGTGGTGGCTTTGGTGGTAGAGCAGGCGGCTCTAGAAGGAGCGCTAGTGGTTTCGGAGGCGGCGGGTTTGGTGGGAGACAGCCACGACCCCAGACACCAGAAGTCACGGTTGTTGAACGACAATTACCAGTAACCCTGGAAGATCTGTACAAGGGTGCGCACAAGAAAATGAAGATCAAGAGAAAGACATTCAATGCTCAAGGACAACGGGCGTCAGAGGATAAGATCTTGGAGATGGACATCAAGCCTGGGTTGAAAGCTGGTTCCAAGATCAAGTTCTCTGGTGTGGGTGATCAGGAAGAGGGTGGAACTCAAGATTTACATTTCATCGTCACGGAGAAGCCTCACGCATCCCTCACTAGGGATGGAGATGACCTTAAAACAACCATCGAGCTGGATCTTAAGGAGGCTCTCACTGGCTGGAAGCGGACCGTCACAACGATTGATGGGAAGCAACTGAACGTATCAGGTGCTGGGCCAACTCAACCTGGGTACGAAGAAAGATTCCCTGGTCTTGGTATGCCACTCAGCAAGAAACCAGGCGAAAGAGGAGACTTTGTCGTGCAAGTCAAGGTCAATTTTCCGACTTCTCTGACTGCTGCCCAGAAAGCGAAGATTAAAGAAGCGCTGTCATGAAAGACTTGATCTGGATTGAAGCGGTTGGAGAGAGTGTGTGGACTCGCAGGATGTGAACAGGTACTAAGCACAACCTGAGCCGGCGTTGCCTGTCAGCAAGAGAAGAGCCGTTTCGGGCGGTGCATGGCAAGCACATGAAGCGCACTCCGAGTCATGGTTGCCAGCCACTCGACAATGGCTTATCCCCATCAGTCCCACTGGAGATAAGAGCAGTGACTGGCGTTTGGAGTTCAAATGGAGCGTGGCATGATAGCGTGGATGCTTACAGAGCTTTTGGTACAGCTGGTTGATGACCCAGCATGGTGTGCTGAACAGAGCAGCTGATGCTGCGACTGTTTTCTATTGTGAGCAATAATGAATGAATGTCGAGATGAAGACTATACGATCCGAATCGCAAATGCTAGAAATTCCCTCTTTTGATATCTTGCTTTTCCATTTTGGTATCAGCGTTGGTTGCATGTTGCTGCCCAGATAGAGCGTGAGTAGCCTTTTGACAACTCGCTAGAAAATAATCGCATTCATCGTCAAATTCTGTCCCTTCTTTCCCCTAACCCGCGATGACCTGTACGAGGAGCCTCAGCTCTCAAGTATCCGATGTTTCGACATGTAGCTAAATCACCGGCCTGTTGTTTGTCCATTTGGAGATCGTCGAAATATCTCCCACTGCTCGGCGTTGGGCTCTAGAAGATCGAGTCTCATATCCTGTCGAGCCTGTCAAGACTTCGCTAATCCTCCTGCGAAGACCTTGTCCTCCGGCGATGTCCTTCACAAAGCGCAGGTACAATGGCGACCTCGTTGTCGAGTCTTCAGCCTGACCGGGTTCTTCGCTTCGCTTCACCAGGCCTAGAACCGCAGGTGCATTCCTGGTCGCTCAGGTCTGATAGCGCTTGCCTCCAGCTCCAAGGTCTAGACTTTATGGCCCTGCATGCATTCCTAAACACACGCGGTATCGTACAGCTAATCCTGTGGGTTTACGAATGACTTGTCTTACGTCAAACTATTCTAACGAAATGAATCGCTAGCACATATCGCAGGCCCATGCTGCATACACGGTGCAATGTCGACTTAGCGGAAGCACGGATTCCAACTGTTTTAGAGGTGGCTGCGGCTGTGTCTCATGCATGCGAGCGTCCGCACGCACCTTAGAAATACGTCTAATTGGATCACTTGTTATGAGGCTGCAGTGGCTGCCTGAAGAGAAGTTCTGCAAACTGAGATAAATGGCCTACCGACGGATATGCCTGCAGTGCGCCTGCAGAGTGCCATGTGCGGACATGAGACAGGCAAATCTATTGATCCACCATCAATACCAACCCATTACTCTTGGTGCACATATATCCGGCCTGTTCTAGTATGCCTGAGAAGGTGTCCATCCTATCCTTCAGTGTTCGAGGATGGACCACCTCCCCTCCGTATCCAGCCCTGTGTTTGCGCCACTCCAAATCCCTTACCTCAGAACAGACGATTCACCAGTATTGGGATATGACAACCAAGGGTTCTCGGATTTCCCTTCTAGGGCAGGCTTCGATAAGGCAAGCCTGTTCGAGGGCAGATTGGGAACAAACTTACCACAGCAAGGCCAGCCTGTTGCAGATTGCTCAGCGGACAATTAAAGACGATGGACAGCCAGCATGGGCTAAACTCAGAGATACACTGCAAGGCTGTGACCGACTCGGCGTCATAGTAAAACAAGACCTGAACACGAAGACATTTGCTCTTGGGGTTGTGGTTGACATCCATAAGGGGGCAGCCGGAACAGTCGGTGACCGTTTGTCTGCAAGATTCCTCGCTACCCGTAAATGTGATGCTCGAGCAGCAGAATCGCTGGGCTATACTGGAACAGTGGAGGCAGCAGGAGACTGCGGACGTAGCTACTGCTTCCTGTCGAGTTGTTGTGGGGACACCAGTCCAGCCTGACCAGCTGTGGTGCGTTGGGTAGAAAAAGGAGTGGTCAGTGGTCGCTGTATTCAGTCACAGGTATTGTTGACCATATCATTTCTCTGTAGTGGTTTTTTCAATTGCAAGGGAAACAGGACAAGGGTTGCGGGTTGCTGCACTCGTCGATATCTTTTTTGAATATCGTACAAAAGTATCGTTATTGGTATATCAGGGTCATTTCATCCACCGATCTTTTCCAACGATCAGGATGACTTCATTTCTTATTCTACAATTTCTCCTCAACCTTGATATCGACTGGAACCTCGGCAATCTGATCCACCCCCTGGTAGTCCGGCACATCAAGGCCGAACTTGTTGGCTACGTCCTGGGATAGGAACCGTCCACCGATGAAATGCCGCTTGCCCTTATAATGCTTGACACACGGTTTCGCAGCCGTAAGACTGATCAAGTACTCGGGCATGAACTCATGACCCACGAGGCCCTCCTCGGGGGGTCCTCCTTCGACGTCCCAGCTCGAGGGGATGTCCACGGCCAGCACGGGCTTGGAGGACTTGATGATGCCGGACAGCACGGTGTCGAAGGGTGTGCGGACGGGCGGTTTAAAGCTGAAGCCGAACAGGGCGTCGATGATGAGGTCTGTGGATTTCAGGGCCGAGGTGAATTCTTCCTCGGTGCTGAGGAACGGGATGTGTAGGTGTCGGAGTTGCTTTTGCAGGCCTGTGAAGATGGGCGCGTTGGTCGGTTTTGGGTAGTAGATTTGCGGCGTGTAGCCGTAGTGGAAGAGGTGTCGGGCGCAGACGAGGCCGTCGCCGCCTGGAATGGACGAGGGATGTTAGACGTGCTGGCATGGATTTGCCGGCCTGATGGTGTGGACACGGGGACGGTTGAGAAAAACGGAATGAGACGGACAGGGGGACGGAGGGAATGACGGGATTTGGATGAGCACTGGCATGTAGAGAAACGTACCGTTGTTCCCTGGCCCGCAGGCGATGAGGACGTTCTTGCCCTCGGATGGAGGGTGGACTTTGTAGACTGTCCCAACGAGGAGCGTATTAGTCTATAGCTCTCCTTTTTTGGGAGGCGATTCAGGTGTGACCGGGTTGAAAGACGTACCAGCCTGTGATACACTCAAGCCGGCGAGTTCCATTAGCTGATCGATGCTGAAACCCCCATCTTCGCTCATGAGCTCCTTGTCCAGCTCGGCGGCTGGTTTTGGTCCCAGGGTCTGTTGGTGTCGATGGCAGTTTGGTCAGTCTTACTTGTCGAGCCCACATGGTCACTAAGTAGGAAGAGGGAGTCGAAACAAAGACCTGACACCAAAATGAAATACTTTGCTTCGGAATGTTTGCGAATCGAATGGTAGACACAGAGAAAACTCACCTTAAGCGCCATTTTTGAGAATTTCCGTGCCGTAAGCAATGGTTTTATCGTCCTTCGTGGAAGGAGAGTCCGCAGCATAAAGATATTCTTGGACTTCAGAGAGTTGGATGTAAAGTTCAAGGAAGTACAGGTCGAACGGTGGTCTGATTCTGGAAGGTGATGATAGTATCCACAGGAAATTCAAGAGACAGTCCGAACGGCGATGGGAGTATTTAAGGAAGAAGTTATTATCTCTTCTAAACTGCTACTCGTAGTTATCTTCATGTGTAAGGGATAGGTACTACCTACCTCGTACACTCTCGATGTCATCGTCGCAGTCGCCCATCAAAAGCATATCGTCATTGTTCTCGCCGCTTTACAAGCCTTGCCACTGTCAGCCAATCGCAGCTCTAGACAACAGAGGCCAATCAGTGCACTCTGAATTTTGACGAGGCTGTCTGCAAATACTGTACAGGTGACTTGTCCCTCCCATACTGCGACTTAGTTCATTTTATATCGACCTTCCTCGACCTTCACCCACCAAACCTCCACGCCTACGCTTGCACCTGGTACTCGCGCCTCCGGGTCTGCCTGACACTTCTCCCAGCACCACCACCTCCTCCCTTCCGACCCCCTCTCGATCGCCAACGGCTCGTCCTCCGCTCTCTCACAATGGTGCTAAGAATCCGGCTCGCCCGCTTCGGCACCAAACGCGCGCCCGTCTACAACATCGTCCTCGCGCAGGCCAAATCCGCGCGCGGCAAGAAACCCATCGAAGTCCTCGGCACGTACGACCCGATCCCGCGGATACCGCTGGCCTCGCCCGGCGACACGCCGCTGCCCGCCGCCGACGGAGTGAGCACGAGCGCCTCTGTCGCGACCCCCCCAAAACGGTACAAGGACATCAAGCTTGACACCGCCCGGACAAAGTACTGGCTCGGTGTGGGCGCGCAGCCGACGGAACCCGTGGCCAAGTTGTTGAATATGGTAAGCAAGCAGGTCCCAGCCCAACAAAGTGCCCCTTCCCCACAACATGAATGAGGTCTCGCCCGGCTGGTGAAGGACACTAGACGGCACACGAGAGGAGACCACGACAGCAGCCTGGACTTTGGTTTTTGGCCGGGGAAAAGAAAACTAACACTCCTGGTTGCGACATGATGCTGACTTTGTCTCTCTCTTCTCTACAGATCGGATTGGTCGAGGCTAAACCTTCGAGGACGACGCAGCAGAAAGCCTCATTGCCGGAAGCATCTGCGCCAGAGAAGACTGCGACGGTATAACTTGGTCCACGCCTCCTGTTATTTGTACGGCATAGCGCTGGCGTTTTAGGCTTGGAGAGTGTCGACGAACCTCTGGAGGAAGAACAGAGGTGTATACCATCAGATATCTCTTTTTTGTACAAAGATAAAATCACGCTACTACACTACTTGGTGTCCGCATGGGGATGCAAGCGGGAATGGAAGATTTGAAGAGATGGTCTATTCACATTTCTGTCCACAAGCAGCTGAAGCCACCTATTGATACTTGGTAGACAGCCAATACTTGGCCTGGGCCTCATGATCTCGTTGCAGTCTAATGCGCCCCTGCTATGCAGTTTCAACTTTTGCTTGTTGAACAAATTCTCAAAGACGTATCAACACTGGCCAGCTCGTCGTGAATTGTTGAAATGTCCGATCACCTAGTGTCAGCCCAGAACAGCTTGGATCTCTCCCACCACCGTCTTGAATCTTGGCTCGGCCATATACTTCTTGGCCCGCAGCTGCGAGAGAGCACTGGGAACGTCAAAGATATCCTTCGCCGCAGAGGTCAGATCCGCCTGCTTGAGCCCGACAAGCACAGTACCCAGCGCCACGATTGTCCGGTAGGCTGGTTCTGTCGATTGTGCCGAAGGGCTCGCAGTCACAGTATGATTGACGGCTGGGAAAGCGTTCAAGATTTTCGTCAACTCTTCCACCAGAGAGAGACCATAGTTCGCATTGACATCTGCATTGCCGGTCTTATCGCTAGTGATGAGAACAGCCACGTTGAGATACAGGGTCGTGAGTGCCACAGCAACAGAAACATCGGTAGTCACAATGGTCGACATTGGCTTGAGAGTCTCAATAATGCTTTCAAGGTGTTCTTTGACCAATTCTCGTCCGGACGGCGAGCCATAGAGCAGATTGGAGAAGAAACGCATGGCGACCATAGCCAGCTTGTTGTATGTGCGTAGGAAGTCAGCATCGAAGATACCGCTTGACAGAATCAAGGCCACTGCATCAAGACCAGCGGCACTTGCAGCCGGGAATTCCTTTGCGGCAGCAGCGATGAAGCGTAGAAGGTCAAGCCCAGCTAACCGATTCGCAGGCGGTTGCCACTGAGTTGCAACCTTCAAGAGCACTGACGCCGCTGATTCGAGCTCTGATGAGGCCAGGGACGGTCTGCCTTGGAAGTTGTACTTCTCCAATTGCTGTGCCACAATCGTCAATATCTCAATGTCCGACTCTGACAAGCTCATGTCGCTTCCATTGTAGTCAGCGTTCTTCTTGGAGATCTGTGCCATTGCTGCACCTGGCTTTCCAATGACAACAGGCAGATACTCTTTCTGCGGTAGAATCTGCTTGGCAGGAGCCGGGGGTGGTTGATAGCCTGAAACTTCGCCCGGTCTGTATCTGTTTTCGGTACCCCAAGGATCTGCACCAGCAGGCTGGGATTGTCCGAGCGTGGCACCCTGAGTGTTCTTGATGATAAAGTTGGCCGTTTCTTCCAGATACGACAGGGGCAATTCGTTATCTTGAAGGAATTTGGTGGCGGCTTCGTAAGGATTCTGAGTAACATTGTAAGGCAGCTTGAGAGGAGGCTTGCCGTCTTCGATATCGATGTCAAATACGTAGTCGTACTCCTTTCCCTGGTAGGCCGTCTTGTTCCCACTTGAACCAGTCGAGTCCACGACCTGTCCAATCTTGACCCATGTTTGTTGGGACATTGACCATTGATATAGAGAAGCGCTACCGTCCTCCTCCTTGACGATCTGACTTTGACCCTCTTTCGTGCCGGCTTTTCGTTGTAAGAAGTCGGGACCTGGTAGGTCCGTCATGTTAATTTGTCCCATTTGCTGTTGTGGTACGCTCGAAGCTTGCAGCGATTCTTCAAATTCTTTCAGAGTTTCCGCATCAGCCATTCTTTCTGGGTCACGTGTAAATATTCGAGCCAGCTTGTCGCTAGATCCCACAATGATATCACCGTTAGGAGAGGTAGACACAGCCCAGACTGAGATGGCAGGAAGTGTGATGGCCTGAACACAATTCGTTCCCTGCCATATCCGAACCGATCTATCCTCTCCGGAACTGACAATCTCCCCAGAAGGCAGGACAGCCAGAGAGTAAATGAAGGCCTCGTGGCCAAACAGTTCGGCGACAAGGTCCCCTTTCAGAGTCCATAACCGAATGACACCGTCGTTGGATGCTGAGGCTATCTCGGCTCCTGTAGAGTGTCCCTTGGCTAGCTTTGCAAGGGCTCGGACAATATCTTTCCCATCCCACGAGACTAGCATCTTGCCGCGAACGTCAAATATTCGGATGGCACGATCGGCACATCCTGTGATGATTGTCTCCCGGTCGTAGGCCAGTACAGACCAGACCGTCGCCGTGTGACCCGGTAGATCGAATGCAGCTTCCCACCTGCCTATTTCCCATACTTTTGCTGTGCTGTCCCAGCTTCCGCTCACGAAGTAGTTCGCTTCGGCGCAAACATCCAATGAGCAAACTTGGTGACTGTGCCCAACCATGAGCGCATCTGCACTGACGTCCGCAGTTGAAGTGGGTTGCCTCGCTTCAATGAGCGTGTCTTGTCCGGACGAGAGAATGAGGCCATCTTGAAATTCTTTGGAGGGAGGAACATATGCTAAGCACGTCTTGAACTGTGCACCTTGGGATGATTCCGTGGGATCGTAGGTGGGAGGGCTGGTCGAAGTTCGTTTCCACACCTTTGTCGTGCCGTCGCGCGACGCTGTCACTGCAAAAGAAGGGTCGGGAAGGAGGACGGCTCGAACCTGTTCAGCGTTTAGTCTTCGCGCAAGGAACAAGTCTGGTTCTCTTACATCACTTTGGTGGCCCTTGAGGGTCGCACTCAGTCTGAACTCCGGCGCACTACCACTCATCGTATCGACACTTGTGGCTGCAACTTCATCTGAAAATTGTTCGCGACGAGGGAATCGTAGTAAATTTATAACTAGAAAACCGGAAGAAGTGGTCGGACTACACTTTAACTGACCTGCGGCGAAAGGTGCAATTCACTCAGCCTTGTCCTGACGTAGCACTTCAGCCTTGTCGCTTATGCGTCACTGGCATCCACTGGGTACTCAATGTTTGTTCGCTACTAAATTCCAATTGCAGACACATTTGCTAAACAAGAATAATGATCATTGCACAATTATAACCTTAATGAGAGGTCTCTGCCACCTGGCATACAGACGTGGTACTTTTCTATTTAGTCTACATGCTGTGTGGTTCTGTCATGAGTTTTGGCCTGTTCAGGGCTTGTGCCGCATGAGCAAAGCATATCCGGCCATCAATGCTTCGCCCTCAACGGAGTCTCTGGGGAAAGAGACTAGTCTGTAAACCGGCGCGAGGTAACATTCCCTGCTCACAAGGCTTGCAATAGCCCAGGCTTGACTTTTGCTTGAAAGACAAGGCAGGACTGGTACCCAAGTCATCAAGATGGCAATACCACTATCTGACCAAGTCAAGCCTTCATGTGGCTTTCAAGACCATTGCCAACGCTAGGAGCTATGCTGCTGCGGTGCGACGTCTGACTTGATATTCTCCGGCGAAGTCAGGTCAGCTACCCGACCGTCTTCGCGCCGACATTTCGTAGAGGGCGCTGGATTAACTTGAGGCTCACTAGGCCCAAGCTGCCAAGAAAGGTATACGTGAATATGCGTCCTGGAGACGTCTGTTCTCGCATCTTGTGCAACGGTGTTCGACCTATGCAGAGCATAATTGATTTCGCCAATGTCGACATCGACTCTCGGAAGTGGACTTCTTCTGGGTGGACTCGTAGACCAGGCGACCTCCATGCTCAATTCATGCCAATCAGAAATCCACATGCAGCAGCAGCAGCAGAGTGTTCTGGCAGCACTGAAGCCCAACTCTTGTTTCTGCTCCAGCTGTTTGAATGCTAGCAGGCGCATTCGTTCAGCGTTGATAATCGTTCAGGCGCAGAAAGCCTGCAATCTCCTGGCTGAAAACCGAAAGGCCCATCCATCTTCGAAATTTTTCCTGAAGGAGAAGAGCGCACCCAGAGGATCTTCCAGCCGCAGATGGGAAGACTGTGGTATGAACGTCAGATAGCTCGTTTATCCTTGCGTCCCGTATTACTAACTGTCCTCAGCGAGTCTCCAGACTCGGATTTGATAGTTGAGGCCGTCGACCATAAACATTATAACTATTGAAAGCGTTAGCCTTGAAATCCAGTCCCTGATCATCTGCTTGGTACCCACAAATAAACATAGGAATGGACATTGCGATCCATGATTTCTTTCCTCGTTTGCGCCAGGAGTATCTGCAACTCGTTCGGATCTCTGCCTAACAAGCCGACCGCACCCCTCTCAAACCCGGCTGACGAGTATTGCAAGAAGTTGGCGACTTCTAGAGCACCGATGGTTTTCAGCCTTTTCTCTTTCGGCCAACGATTGGTGGGTATCTTGAAAATTCTTTCGCGGACATCCTCAAAGCCTCGGGCCTCAAAGTAGGTCTTCCACTTCTTAGCGGCGTGCCCATCTATGCCCATTGCTTCGGCTATCTGGAAATGCATCCTGCTCATCTCTCGATAGCAAGACTCTGGAGGACAAGTGCCGTCATCACAGTTGACCTGGGGAACAGTGACGGCCAGCTCCAGGTACCCACCGGGTAGAAGATGGTCGTATGCTTGGGAGATGAGTCCTGGCCAGTCACGGATTGCAAAAATGAGCTCCCTGCCGTGGATCAGATCATATCTCGCCTTAGGGTACATCCACTCTGACTCGACGTCGAGGATTTCGAACGACAGGTTGGGCGGCACCCAGTTTGGCTGGACGGCTGCAAGGTCGACTCCAATGACCGAAGCCGATGGGTAGGTGTCGGCCATTTGTATTGCCCAAGTTCCATTACCTGTTCCCAGGTCGAGGATATTCTGAGGCTGTGCAGTCATCGGCGCAAGATGAAGTCGGCCTTCATACAGTAACAGGATCTTGCAGTGCTGCAGGTCATTCCGCTCCTGTTCTTGCTCGTCGATGGGAAGTCCATAGAAATGTTGTCCATATGCGGCATATCTCCGGCCGTACACTTCAATACCTTCCCGAATCTCACTCGCTATACTGTTGTCATGTCAGCGTGTCTTCCAAGGTGCTCAGGAGCAGTCACGGACCTCGTTACGTAGCTGGTGGTTGTGGACTGCGCATCGAACGCTTCGTCGGAGAAATTATCGTCTGCTTCCATCTCTTCCATGAATTCGCGATCGGGCGCACTCTCTTTTTCCGTGTGCTACAAGTGCCTCTCCAAGTTGTAGATAAAGACGAAGGACAATGAAGGGAAACAGAGAAGCGGGGAACGATGTACTTACTGTTCGCCCAGCCAGAAGAGGGTACGCAAGGAAGGTTGCAACGTGGTTCTCGCTCGCTTCTACTGAACTATTGTAGGAACGAACATCCACGTGGCGGGCTCCACTCGCAGAGCGCGAGACATTTGATGGAGGGAGGCCCGGGAGGGAGATTTGGGAGATCTCATGCTTGAGGGCGAGTGATGAGAGTTACCGCACCTCGCTTAGTGTGTGGGAAGTCCACGAAGTCACATACTACCCACTGTTCCCGGGTGGTCTGAACCCCGGTGAGATACCAGTTGATTAGTCCATGTAGGATTTTCAAGGCCGAGAAGTCCTCGGTCAGCGACTCAGATAGGCCCTAATCGAACCAACCACGGGGGAAACTGGATGCGCAATCCTTGGTAGGTGGTAGATGAGCTCGGTTGACATTTTTGGCGTGGATTTTGGGCCTTGTTGCGACAGTGGCTTGATGGAATACCACGTGGTGATCTCGCCCGGACCTTCTGCTGAACAGTGATGTACGTGATGTACCCTGAATGCCTGTGCCGAAATCGACGATGGTCGATCACAGATAAAGCACGCCGCACAGAGCCTGTGTGTATTTTGCCGATCCAACTGTTCCATTGACAGGCTGTGCAGGCTTGGGTTTGATTCAGGCGCCAAGTGAGCTGGTTCCATTTGTTGAAGTTCTGCATCTCGGAGCGGCACCACTGCCATGAGGGTGCCTAACACAGAACGCCGTAGGTCCAGAGGAAGCCTGGTGCTTATCTAGTGAGCCCACCGGGAGCGCCGTAGACAATGCACAAGACTGAGCCTATCACCACTGATGCCACCCATTGTGCTGGACAGGGTTTGGTCTATCCCGATATGATAATATAATCTTCACAGAGCTCCATCTTGAAGAGTCGACGGCTGTGCAGGTTGGGAAGCCACCTATTTCATCTTCAGGAGACTTGAGAACTCATGGCATCTTATATATCTTGACCGCCTCCAATTAATGCAATAGTTCATGATACGAGTCACATTTAAGACAAGAGCAAATCCTCTCCGGAGTACGAACATATGTCCCTTGCTTTTTCTTACATCCCTGCAAGACGCCCATGCTAGGTGCAGCTCTAGGCGATGAAACCCACCTCTTTTACCCATGCCCGCCAGAAATCATTGGCTGTGAACTTCACCATCAATAACTGCTGTTCTTCGCTTCCAGGCACGGCGCCAGTCGGAGGACGAGTTCACTGTAGGGAGCATGAATGCAGACAGCTGCAGCAATGCATACCTTAGTGAGCTGTCGATTGACATGACAGCTTCCAGTGCTACTGCCGACACCTCCTGTCACCTCCTGTAGCTCCCACCTGCAGCGAGGCAGGCTAAATATTGCACCCGCCAGTTATGGAATCGCGGATTGCGGCCATCTTTTCCTCTGTGGTTCCCGGTGCCCATTATCTCTCGTATAACTCGAGTCGACGAGAAATTGGAAACAATGTCTTCACCTACGCAGAATGATGGCGACAAGCTGCAACAGCTGGTTCAGCAGCTCTCCGAAGTCGCAAAGGGCTATGACCCAAGTCCAGGTGCTGCGGGCTACATCTCGCGGACAAGCGTCTCGCATGTAGCTAAGGAGATTGTTCGACTCATGATGGCTCCTTCTGACATGTCTATGCATCATGCTGCGAATGTATGCCAGTCTCGGAATCCCCAGTCCAGGTATTGACTGTCGCCAGATGCTGGAAATCGTGGCTCTCCGGACCATGCTGAGCCTAGGTGTGCTTGGAAAAATCCCTGATGAAGGTTCAATATCACTGGCCGATCTGTCAAAGGCGACCAACGTTCAAGATTCCCTTTTGGAACGCATGCTTCGAATGCTCGTTGGCACAGGATTCCTTGACCAGACGCCCGAGTACGAGTACGTCCATACGAAGTTCTCGAGAGCATACATCCAGGTACCCGGGCCTGGATATTTCTTCCAATTCTTGTAAGTCCTTTGACTCGCTTCGCCGGCGTTCTTCCTGAGTGAAAACCTATAAAAGGAACGACGAATGTCTTTCGACCCTCGTGCACTTCCACCAATACGTCAAAGACCGAGGAGAGGTGCCCGTTCACGAACCCGACGACCCTCTCCGCAATCCCTACACCCACCGCCATGGTCAGGATGGCGTACCAGTCTGGGCCATTATGGCTCAGTTCCCCGACCGTCTGAAAGCATTCCAACTCGGCCTGGCGTCCCAAGAAGACTCGGTCCCGATCATTGGCTTCTACGATTTCTCAAGCCTATACGACCCGGAGGATGACGGGGACAGAGCCACGCTCATCGACCTTGGAGGCGGCCAAGGCCAGTCGATTATGCAAATACTCAAAGCCTTCCCTACTCTCAAGCCGGAGCGGATGATCCTTCAAGACCTTCCTGAACCGATCCAGCAGGCGCAGACCAGCAAATTACTGCCTGATGGAGTACAGGCAATGGTGCATGATTTCTGGACCCCTCAACCCATCAAGGGCGCGAAGGCATATTTCTTCCGGCGTATCATGCACGACTATTCGGATGAGCACTGCTCCAAGATTCTATCACAGATCCGTGACGCAATGGCTCCCGATTCAAAGGTGCTCATTGCCGACATGGTCATGCCCAAGCGTGTGTCTGAAGCTGATCTGCCAGCTGCTGCGATGGACAACTGTGTAATGGTCATGGGAGGTAAGGAGCGTACAGCCGAAGGGTTTAGTAAAATTCTGGAAGACGCTGGGTTGAAGCTGGAAAAGATTTGGCAGAGCAGGGCAGGCGGCGCGGCTGGGAATATTGTCGAAGCCAGGTTGAAGGCGTAGGGCGTTCTCGTGCGCAAGACATTGTTGACGCAAATCCACAGAGAAAGGGACTTTCGGAAGTTAAAGGAAGGCCTCTACTATCATGGTGAAACGGGCTGTTTGACCGGTCAAGTCTTGTCTTTATACCATAGACGATTCGATTTCAATAGCTACAGTCCAGCGCCAACACGTAAAGTCAACATGAACTATCGTTGATCCAATACCTGTATTCTGTCTTTGCTGCAGGCTCTTTCCCGGCCTCCACACAGCTGCCGCCGTCCAACCAATGATCCTGAAACACCAGATGCTATGCCAGTTTGATGCTACTTTACATTATGATCGATCAAGCCTTCTTACCAGACTTGCCGGGCTTCTTTTTCGCCGTCCCATCACCGCCTCCAGCCTTCAGCTTGAGTTTCAACGTCGGCTCGCTGCTCGCATCTCTCGCACCTTTCGTCGGCGTGACTTGGATCGTGTCACCACTGGCGTCTTTCAGAGGACTCTGCTCTCCTTGATCATCCACGTTATTCGTTTCGCGCAGCTTGCTCGGACCACTTCCAGCCTTTTTGTCTTTCTTTCCATCGCCGATTTTCTGCTTTTTCTTTGTAGTGCCCGGACTGTCATCATCTGCCTTTCGCTTGACACCGTTGCTGGTCGGTTTCGGCGAGTTTGCTCGGCTGTCTCGTGGCGTACCGCCAATCTTTGCATTTGCTTCTCTACCGGCAGCACGGTCCTTTTTGAGATAACAGCTTCCGTTCAGGTGCGTGGCGAAGACGTTGACGGACTTCCAGTGGTCGCCAAGATGAGATTCTCGGTTCGGGCATTTCGCAGCCGGAAAGTCGATTTCTTTGAACTCAAAAGAGTCGTTGGGCTGGCCCGAAGCAGGGGTGAGTGGGTCGGAATTTTCAGAAGCCGGCGATGCGGGTTCATTCTTCTTCTTGTTCTTGCCTTTTGCTTGTCCCTTCATTTTGACTCCTTTCTTGCGTTGACCGTGGACGTCATGCTTGTCGAGAATGATCATAGGTTCAGTTTTACAGTACTGTTCATTTGGGTCCGGGACGGGACGCGAGTTGAAGCCGACTCTCGGATACAGAAGTCGACGAAGTCGGCAATTGGGACATCTGATGTACTTGACGGTCTTCATTGGGTTGCCTTTGAGTTGGACTTGTGAGCCTTGCAGCACGGCAGCGTCTGTTTCAATGACTTCTCCCTCATCGGGGGCTTCGCCATTTTGTTCGTCTTCGGCTAGTTTCTTGCCCATTTTCTCGGCACGTTGCTCGATCTCGACGACTGCTGTTTGCATACGAGCTATTTTCTCTTCCTGATGTATGTCGAGGAGTATGTCATGCAGAATGGTTTCAATGGATTGGTCCAACAAGTAAGAGATCTGAACCAGTCAGTATGAATACTTGGGACAAGCGCGAGCCTACGCACTGCTTGCTCCGTGTCGGAGGGAGATAGACTGATGGGTTTGGTGGTCGACATTGCTGGTGGATTCTTTGCTGGTGGTGGAACGTCAGCTGTGATGTCCTCATCTTCATAGAATCGCTTCCACAAGTCGACATCAAGAACACTATTAGGACACAAAGAACCATATGCTCTCGGTGGTGCCATTTTGAGTGAGGCAAAGAAGTAAGAATACAATCCAAGCCTGCAGTCCTCCATACAATGTGACCAACAAGAGTGTACCATGTACTGGAAGAGTCGCTGTAATGGAAGACTTGGAGGACTGTGTGCGCACCGCATGGCACTGTCAAACGCATGATGGGCAGAAAAGACAATAACATCTTGCGTATACTATTCGAACCAGCCCATTCACTTACTATTGTTGTAGTGAACTAGGTGCGTTCACACATGTGCTTTTCTATTCAGCTACCACGACTTTCTGCCGCACCCAGCAATTTTTCTCAAGGGCTAGCTAGCCATGTGTGCTCTTTTTTCTTATTTAAAAAAGGGATGTGGTTTTGATGTTGGAATCTAGCGATTCGTTCAACCCTGTATCGAGAGGCAGGTTTCCGCAACGAAGGACGAAGGTCTCGCAGGAAATCGAAGGGCTCGTGAGGACGAGATTTGTGGCCTCGGCGGCCGGATGGAGAGATATCGGGATTGCAGGGAAGCCCGCGCGTCGCAGCGGCCAGGCGTAACTCTTCAAGCCTATAGGTATAGATATTCTTACAGCCACGCAGCGGTCGCAAGGAGCAGGGTAAACAGGCGTGAGTACAAGTACGATTAAGCGAACAAAGGTGCAAGCAAACGCGGGACGAGTGCAAAAGGTTCATGGAGCCACCACCAGCCTTTGAGGCTTAACGCAGATCCAACTCTTCGATAAGCTACGCCTTAGCGCCGGCACGACCCGCGCTCGCATTACATCGTCGCGTAAAGTGGCTTCCTGTTTCTTCTCCATCTTCCTGAGCCTTGCACTGTGCTTGATTTCTGGTCTACACAGCAGAAGATGGGGGCTAAGATGACGAAAAGAATATGTACCTGTTAAGAGACCCTATGGGCATACCTTGCGAAAAATGCCGCAGGCCACTCTCTTCTCTTACTTTCCCAAACCTACAGCTACCTCCCCTTCCTCGCGTGATCATTCGAACACGAATGGCCAAACGTCCGTTAACGAGAAAGAATCTGCGTCTTGCCTTGCTCCTCTGGTAGCGACGGACAGATTGAACATCATCAGCAAACTAGAAGAGCAGTGTTCCAGCATAGGAACTACAAGTCCGACAGCTCTCGGATCGAGCGTCCAGAACGAAGAGGACGCGGAGTTCAATAGCACGGAAATCGAGCCTGCTTGCAAAACACCTCTCATCAACGCTGGCAAAGGCTTCAGTAACACCGAAAACTTCTCGCAGATCATTACCGTCCCGCATCTCCCAGAAGCCATCATCACCCCAATCCAGCAATCACATCTTCCAGCCATTCAACGTCTGACCAGCACTACTCTACCTGTACACTACAGCCAATCATTCTTCACATCGACCCTCACCGATCAGGCTGTAGCCCAGTCGTCACGGGTCGTTCTCTACTCCTCAGCGCCTGTGGGTTGGATCAGATGTCGTCTGGAGCCCTGCTCGCCAAACACTGACACGTCGATCGCTAGGCCAATGCCGTCCCAGATCTACATACATGCGCTGGCTCTTCTGGCGCCATACAGGAGCCTGGGACTGGCCACGATCTTGCTGGACATAGTTTTGTCGACTCCGATCGCAATGAGTCCAGAAATGACCTGCATTTATGCGCACGTCTGGGAGAAGAACGAGGATGCATTGGAGTGGTATGCGAAAAGGGGCTTCAAGCGCGTTATATTTTTCGAGCGATACTACAGAAAGCTTAGGCCTGGCGGAGCGTGGGTTGTACGAATGGAGCTGAACGGACCCCGAAGCCATCCGTGAAGGTGATGAACATGAATACCCGCTCAACACCCCCTCTTGGAAGAAGCCTGTGGCTCACAGTCTCCTGAACCGACAGCGTTCCAATTCGACGGTTCAGAGACGAAGTGGCAGGAAAGGCAGCCCACCTAAAGCTTTTGGCCATGCATGCCCAACGGTGTTCCAATATAAGCAAGTCACGCGATCACGAATGACGACGTACAGAAGCTTCGCTGAGACGGTGTGCCAGCCACGGCAAGTCCAGAAAAGCTCACGCTGTCGGCTCGAGCTCGCTCACGAAGCAAGCAACCAGCATGTTCGGTTCCGAGCGCTCACAGCATCGGACGAAGCAGGATAACTTGAGAGCGGAGGGTGTCGGGTGAAGAGAAAGAGTACTGCGGTAGTTGGAAAGAATATCCGGCCATTCTGTCCCATTCTCTCTAGGTATATACACAGTTTTTCGTTCCTCTGCGAGCCGGGCGAACCATCCTGCGTCCCAGGAACGTCTCATAGTACTGAAGCAACATAATTCTCTTCCATTTGCCGGACCGCCCGCTTGAAAACTTCCACCTCTTTCCAACAATCGAGTGGTTTCCGGTCGTTTATCCGCAAGCAAGAAATAACATCTTGTCTCCTGTCGCACGGTTAATCAGACGTGGTCCTTGATGCTTTTGCTTTCGCGCAAGTGGTTATACATACGCCGACTCCACCTCGTTCGGCAACTCCTTCAGCACTTTCCTCTGGCCGAGTGTCTGTTTTAACTTTTCAATCTCTTGCTGCACTTTTGCCGAGGTCTGGGACTTCCTCTGTTTCTCGTCGCTACTTTCTAGCAGGTCTTTGGGAGATATGGAGGGGATTTGTAGCAGCGAGTGCTCTGAGGAGTCTGAGGAGCCGGTCTGCTCATTTGCGGCGGTGATCTTCTTCCGGGCTTCTTCGAGAGCGGATGACTCGTGGTTTCGGATCTTCTCGAGCTCGGCAGCTACACGCTGGGCGATGTGGAGCTCTAATGTCTTTGCGCGGGTGGAATTGGTCTGTAGAGTTGAGAAATCGTGAGCATGTCTGTCCCAGTAGCAGTCCTGGCACAAGGGGCTTCGGGACATACCTCTGCGGATGCTTGTAGAGAGTCGATGAGCCTGTAAAGCTACGTCAGCCATGTCTGGCAAGTGTGATCGGGAGGAGCATACTCTTGTGAGAATTGTATGGGCGTATCGCTGGCAAAAACATGCTTGGTTGACTCGTCCGGCTTGGACTGACCTGCACCCATAGTTGTGGTCGCGCTCGAGACGACTTCAAATATCGTCCCCGGTAGAATAGCTTTATGACATATCCTTGACAAGCGCAGTAGGTGGACGGTAGCGGCCTTCGAGGTTTCGGAGGGTTGTTGTCACTCCGCGAAAGCTCCAATGCTTTGCTTGGTCGCGGAAAATTTCGGTTACTGTGGTCCGCACCAGCCAGCAACGGCGGAGCATTCAGTTAGTAGTTGGCATATCGACGCTCCCACCCAGCTCCAAGACGTCCTGTCGCTTGTCCGTCCATTGTTGCAACACACTTCTCCCTCGATATCAGTGCACTTCTGACCTCAATGCAGCAGATTCTGCCATCCACATGGCGCAGGTACGACAATCACAAAAACCGAGGTAGAAGAGCCTTTGATTCACGCACTTCACTTGCTTCTCCAGAAGGCTGGACAACGTAACTACTCATGGATGCCATATTCCTTGCCCTGTCCAACGGCAAACCTGTCCATTAGAGGTCAAGAGTACGCATACAATCCCCTCTGCCATCTCTCTGCAGTGACCTCCCGTTCTTTCCGCGTCCTTCCACTGTCTAGTATCCCCCAGCACCAGAATCATTCAACCTTGCCGTTCTACAGTGGTAAACGCCGCCCTCTCACCCTTTATGTCTTCCAATGCGGTCACAGTCTTAACCACTCTTGCCGGACTTCCCATCGCAACACTCCAATCGGGGATATCCCTACTCACCACGCTCCCGGCCCCAATCGTACAACCCTTACCGATCGTCACGCCGGGCAAAATGACCGTGTGCCCTCCAATCCAGCAATCATCCCCGATCGTGACTCGACGCGCGAACTCGATGTTCTCCCTCCTCGAAGCGACTTCAGTCTCGTGCGTCGCGGCGAAAATGCTTACGAAGGGGCCCAGCATGACCCGGTCGCCGATCGTAACCAGGGAACAGTCGAGAATCACTAGACTAATCCCCCATTCGAAAAGCCGTCAGTCGACGCCTATGGGCAAACCACGGGCTGATCCATGCAAAAATAGGAAGATAGAAAACGTAGAGAGCCACTCACTTGACACCAGCATAAAACCTCTCACCCAAAAGTACATTACATCCATAGTCCAGGTAGAAAGGCGGCTCGATGAACGCGTCGTCTCCCACACGTCCCAGAATCCCCTGGAGCATCATGTACCGTGTCTGCCCTGCCTGTTGCATCGTCGACTCCGGGTCATCGAGGCCAGGAAATTCGGTGTTGTACCGGTGACACCATTTTCGCGCGCGCCAGCGGGACGATTCGAGTTCAGGTACGAATGAGTTGTACAACATGCCCGAGATCATCCTCTCATAGTCCTCGCACCAGGGGATATGGTCGAGGCCCTTGGCGATATGAATAAGCTCTTGGTCTTTCTCTGTCGCCGCCATCGTGATTGTCTTCCCTGCTTTCTCAGGATGGACTTAGCAATGATCGACCAGCTTCCCTCGTGGGTCGCGATGGCCGTGTCAATGCTTCAAAATGCGTGATAACGCCTACGGCGAGCCAGAAGCAGGCCCTTCTACCCCCGACCTGGAGAAACAATTTTGTAATCGAAGCAAGAGAAGATGATTCGGGGCGAAATAGAGTCAGAACAGATAGACAGGGACTGACACAATATATACAACCGTTCCATGTCGGCAAGCGGCTACGATGCTCGTCGGAATTCACCAATTAGGAAATCTATCCATCCCCGATGGCATTTCGACAACAACGACGTCGAGATTATTGCAGACGACATTCGACATTCATTCCAGCGCTATGAGCGGAGGAGCAACATCATATACACGCTCACCTTTTGAGCCTCAAGCATATTAAAACGTGGGCGCTTTTCTATCTGCGTAGTACTTTACAAAACCCAATGCTGAAAAGCTGTCGCCAATACCTCTTCCTGGAATTGCTTCCAATAATATGCACGAAAAGCCCTGGGTACCAGTCCGCATCCAATGTATGTCCTGATCACAACAATCTTCTCCAAGAATGATCAGCGAATGTACACGAGACGTTGAGCGAGCTGCTCAAGCCCAAAAATACTCGGTATGTTACAGTCCAATTCTCTTATCAGAGACCGGCATCTTTGAGACTCTTCTCGATACCCTTCTTCTTCTGCGCGTCTAGCACAACGAGATCTCGCTCCTTCAAGACCGCTTCAAGAGTGTCGACAACCTTGTAGAAGCTGCTGGCTGCTCCCTTCTCTTGTGTGAATTTCAGAATGCTCAGATTGGCTTTCCGACCATGTTCGAGGACAGAATATAGGTAGGCGTGGAAATGTACCGGCTTGAGCTGGAGATCTAGGTTCATGTTAGCACAGCCTGCAACCGCCCGGGCAAAACTCACAATTCGATGCGTCCACGCGACCACGAACTACATCTCCACCCGTTCTGCGCTCCGAAATTACATCTTTGATCCCGTATTTTCGCCATTCCTTGAGTATCTTGAGGAGCTCTTTCCTAGCTTTGCCCTTGCTGATCTGAAGACAAATAACGCGAGTTGCTGGCTTGATGTGGAAGAATTTGGCAAACCAATTTTGATTGATCTCAATGGGACCAAGGGCAGCCGCCGCTGCAGCAGCGTCAACACTCGTTGCTGGAGGAAAGCACTTGCGAGCCGTAGCCTTGTCGTCACCAGGTTCGTTGGTAATTTCATCTCTTGTCTCCGAGTCTGTCGCACTAGATAGATCCCGAACAATGCGATGTTCGACCACGGTAGTGTTCGATAAGTTGTCCTCAGCTTTCGACTTACCGAACATCTTCTGGAACCAGCGTTTTTTCTTCTCGACGTTCAACTCGATGTCACCTGATTCGGGCTCACTATCCTTACCCCTTGAAGGGATCGAGGAATGCGTCGACTCACTCGGTTGAACAACCTCGGAAGCCCGAGAGTCGACACTTTGCTTGACTTCTCCTGTAGAATGTATAGCTTCCAGTAAATCATGCCCTCCCGAACCACGTTTACCAAGCCATGACCACTTTCGGGGAGCCTTCTTCGGAGACGCTGGGTCTTCCTCGATTGTGTCCAGTCCCGTCTTTGTATAGAGGCGTTGGTCGTAGCCAACACGCTCATTTTGAGCATCTGTCATATTGACTGGTCCACCCCTCAATGAGTTGATCGGCATTGCCTTGTTTTTCCGAACCTTGAGAGGCTCGAGTCGAGCTAGTGGCGACGTTGGATCGGGAGTAACTAGACGAATGGTATTTTCCTGGCGGGCATAAGGTGTTTTGAATTTTAGAGGATCGGAAGCTGCTCGATTCTTTTCACGGCCACGCTTGAGGTCTTCCATTGTGTTTGTAGGCGAGATATTTCCCTGGCGGCCAGTGATAGTGCCTTGAGTGGGATCGGAGGCGGCTCGTTTATCCAGACTCAGTTGCTTGTCAATTTCAGCATCGATTCGGTTGTCCAGAGCGGCAAGAATCTCATTCAACACAATTTTGTCAGCATCGCCCCAAGTTTCGATGATCTTGTGGCGACGGCCGATCAACTCTTGAAGCACCGGTGTTGCCGGCAGAGGGCGATTTCGGATGCTCTCGAGCACTCCACGATTGTGCGCCGATATTGACGTGGCCGAAGAATCCAGAGGCACTTGTGGACTTGCGTCGCTCATCGTAGTAGACATAGAAGATCGATTGAAGGCCTCTTCGCAAATCTTCCCTAACTCAGCACTCACTTTACGAGTCTCATCCTTCCAGTAATGACTGGTAACACGAGTCTTCTTAATATCCATCTCTGAGCTCGATTTTCGAGGCTGGTACGGCTGAGAGGGCGTAGCTAGACTAGGTGTGCTCTGTGACTCGGTTCTTGGATCACTCGAGCTGCGAGTTTGAGGCCGGTCACTTGAGCCACTGTCATAGCGCACCCTAAGATTGGTGTTCGCACGTCCGTAGGAGGTCTGGCGTCGATGGAGAAAACTGACTTGCCGCTTATAGCTTAACGACTTCCTGATTCCGGGCCGACGTCTAGTGCTGGTGGAAAGGGAGCTCTTAGATGTCGCTGTCGAATATGATGCTCGCTTCTTCTGAATGATCCGTTCAAGGTCTTCAGACGTGAAGCTTGGCAGAGCGGGCACATCGTTGTCCTGGATTCGATCTAGTGCTCTATGTCTGACGCTTCCGGCTGAACTGCCTGGTCGGTGTCGGACAACGACTGTAGTAGAATCGGGGTTGGCTTCAGTAATTGGTGTTCTGGAAGCTCGATAAGGGTCATAGCTGCTTTGCGTGGCCTTGCTGGCTGCTGTTGCTGGGTTTTTGTAATAGCTATCGCGATGGGTAGCTTCATCACTTATGATTGAGAACTGGGAAGCACGGCGATTGTGACCACGGCCGTTCGCAGCTCGCTTGTTTGACTTTGGCGCCGGTCTGCTGACGTGGTGATAATCACTTGCCGAATACTGAAGAGGCTCGCCAGGATAGTTTTCAAGTTGGTCTTCCCTAAACTTGATCAATGCCCAGTAGAACAACTTCTCATGGTTCGGTTCTTCACTAAGAAGTCTCTTCACAAGCTCCTCAGCCTTCAGCCCGTGCCACAGAGTAGAGAGATTGCTTAATATCTCTTGGTCGATGTCGGAGCGCTTTGTGATACGTTTGGTCTGCGCTTCAATACTCAGTGGTGGAGCAGGACCGATCAGAGCATCGGGTGCAACCAGGCTTGCGTGATACTTTTCATACTTGCGCAGAAGTGGGTGAGGCCAGATATGGTCCATGCTGATCCTCTTCTCTGGTCGCTTCTGCAAGATTCGTTGGATAAGATCTGAAGCTTCGATACTCAGATTTGGGGGTAGGTAATATTCTCCTTTTTTGACGAGACGGAGTGTATTCTGGACTGTGCCGCCATCGAAAGGCAGAAAGCCGTTGAGCATGGCAAAGAGGATGATTCCGGTGCTCCAGATGTCAGCCATATCACCTCTGTATTGCTGGCCGAGAATGATTTCAGGTGCGGCATAGTGTGGACTTCCGCATGAGGTGTTGAGCCAGGTCCCGTTCGGTTGGAGTGCTGCCATTCCGAAATCTGCCAATTTGATATTTCTCTCACTATCGAGCAGGATGTTTTCGGGCTTGAGATCTCGATGACAGATGTTGAAGCGGTGACAGTATGACAAGCCTGCAATGATCTGACGGAAGAGTCTGACTGCTTCTCCCTCAGGTAGTGCTCCATTGCTTGAGACGTAGTCAAAGAGTTCACCACCAGAGACATACTCTAGGACAAGATACAGCTCGCCACGATTTTCCCAGATATCGTAGAGATTGATGATATTGGGATGTGCAATTAGCTTCATAATGACAACCTCACGTTCAATCCCAAAGGGCATTGTACGTGGGCCTGCTGCAACCATGGCCGTGGTGTCTTCTTTGTCCATACGAGCCATACTCGCACTTTGGACCAACGCAGCTGATTTTTTGGACACGATTTTGACTGCCGCGACTTGGCCTGTCATCGAATGTTTCGCTAGACGAACTCTTCCAGTCGCTCCCTTTCCTAGAGTCTTACCCAGTTGCCATGGGCCAACATGAGTCTTTCTTTTGCCTTTTCCAGCGCCTGATGAGTTTGTGGAAACATGCGAGTCTCGTTTGGCCTCAGCCGCGACCTCATTAGCAATGGTAGATATGCGTTTGTTTTCAATCGCAGAGATTTTACCGACCACCTTTTCCCGGACTGACAAATTGGCTTCAGGCTTCAGAGATTCATGGTGGGGTAGTCGAGGCGAGGAGGAACCGCAGCGAGGTGCCATATTTCGTGGATGAGGGGCACTCGTAGGATGTCCTCTGGCTTGAGTCTCGCCCAGAACATTTCTCTTGACAAGGATCTTCTCATTCTTAGAATGGTTGGTTGTGGTGTTTCTGGCTGTGTGATCAGAGACGTTCTGAGGTGTGGACATCTTTGCCGTCATGGCCCAGACAATCCTTCACTTTCACCAGCAGGTCCGGCCAAGTGACAGCTTTGTGAAAGTCAGTCAAGGTCACAGAAAGCTTCACGGCCAAGGAGCACCTACCTTTCAGCATTCAGTAGGGGTATAGTAATGGAATATCGGGAGAGCATTCGTGGTGATATGTCCAACTATGATGCGCGGTGATTTTGAAAAGGAATATTCGGCGCAGTTGACGCGATAGCGGTGTTGACCCGATTCTGCCGTTCCCTCTCAGACCTTGATCCTCTGCGAGGGCCAAACGGCCACGGCTTCACCCAAACCACGCTTGTTCTCCTCACCTTGTGCACAACGCTTTTCGAATGACATATATGTCTGAATGGCCTCCACCGATCCAGGAACTAGGAGAGGTTTATGTTGCCGAATTCCGGTTTTTCTTGTCCACATCCGAATAGGATCGGGCCTGGCTGAGGAATGCTGACGCACTGGGCATTGAAGAATGCTGCTTTGGGTAAGTCCAAAAGGAGACCAAAACCAAAAAGGGCGCAAGAATCCAAAAAAGAACGACTTGCAGAAGCGAAGAATCCTCAACCTCGTCTTGTTCGCATGGTCATCGAGGTAGATGGAGAGCGGAGAGAGGTTGCCCAGTGAGTTGAGATGTCTTCTTTTGTGGCAGGCACCATTCTCTCGGCGTTGCTCTTTCGTCGACGACATCATCGCGCGTGCGACGTGAAAGAACGAAGTATGTTATTGTCGATGAGCACGGAAGGAAGAGATGTGATCGAGACTATACCTACCTTGCCGTGCGTCTGGAAGCGCTCCTTGAACAATCCTGCGTGGATTGCTTCCATCTGAACTATGCTGTCCGACGTCTGAAAGCAGCCAGTAAGTGTCACAATGCACGCCAATGTCCGTTTGCGGACACGACATAGTGTTACTGAAGTTGCCTACTTATTATGGTAGATTCACAAGTCAACATCTCTTTGTCGTCAATGAATCAGCTAGAAGGCCATATATTGAGCTGTCTGCCGTCTGCCGTTGTTTGGTCCAGGTCGGAACGGAAGCTACAGACATCCGAAAGCTCACCCATCAGCCAACGTCACCTCGCCCTTCAGGAGCACACGCACTAACTAATGTCGTTAATAGTGGCCTGAGTGGAACAGAACTGTGGAAGCTAGAGCTCATCAGGGCTTAAAGCTAGAGCTCTTTGTGGGGGATCACAGGGATCAAACCATTCAGAAACAGCCCCCATCACCCCCAAGCGTGGCTCGCCTGGAAACGACCGCCACCATCTCCACTAGTAGCCAGTGGTGAGATCGTCGTGCCGCAGTCTTACGTTGACCAGCCTCTTCATTCGGGCTGCCGCGCAACACTCTGCATGTCATAGACTTGACCATCTTCGACTGCACTTGCGAGTACGATACTATTGACTTCTGCCTGGTGAATACTTCAGATTTCCCTCTATTCTTCCACTATACCGTCCATCTGAGAGTTTTCCACACTCTCAACCTCAACTCCGCCATCATGAGAGTCCTCTCAATCCTCTCAGCCGCCGCCATGGCCTCGGCCTTCGTTCTACCCGATCAAGCGACACTCGAATCGCTAGCGATTGAAGAGCAGAAGGTAGATAAGCCTCAAGAGCACCCTTTCTGGAACAGAGTACACAAAGCAGAAACGTTCTGGGAGGATCTCGAAGAAGAATTCACAAAGTTTACACACTGTGCAAAGCACAAGTTCGAAGAGGTGGTCGAGTCGACCCAGGAAACCGCCGTCAAGTATGGCGAACAATTCCACAACGCCTTCGCTGGTGACGCATGGTTAGAAAGTGCAGAACAAGATCTCGACCTGCTAGAGCATCCTCCTCACCATGGTCCGCCACATCATCCTCCAGGCAAGAAGCCCAAGAGACCACACCATCCACCTCATCATGGACCTCCCAATCAGACTGTCTACCAGTTGATCTCAAAGAGCAAATATACTACCAAGCTAGCTGCAGCCATTGATGAGTTCCCGGATCTTGTCGATCTACTCAACGGCACCAAGGCGAATTACACCCTATTTGCGCCGACGGACCATGCATTTGAGAAGATCCCCAAGCATGCCCCCAAGCCACCCAAGGAATTCTTGAAGAAGCTCCTCACCTACCACGTCTCAGAAGAGTTCTACCCTGCAGGGCGTGTTTTGGTCAGCCGTACCATCCCAACAGCCCTTCAGGCCGAATACATTGGCAAGGTCCCGCAACGAATCTCGAGTCAGATCTCATTGAGAGGGCTCACCCTCAATTTCTATGCTCGCGTCGTGGCGATTGATATCTTTGGCACCAACGGCGTCGTTCATGGTATTGATAGCTTCCTGCTTCCTCCTCCAAAGGTGGTTGACATCCTTTCTGCGCTTCCTGGCGAGTTCAGCACCCTCGATCTTGCCCTGGAGAAGACCGGGTTGTTCTCTGCCTTCAACGACACTTCCAGTCACAAAGGAGGCACCCTGTTTGCTCCATCCAATTTTGCCTTTAAACGTCTAGGTCCAAGAATCAATGCCTTCCTTTTCAGCAGATTTGGCCTGAAATATCTCAAGGCGTTGGTGTTGTACCATGCTGGCGACAACATTACTCTATACTCTGACGCCATCTACAAGATTGACACTGACGCACACCCACCACATCATAAGGTACCAAAGGGCTTCATCCATGTCGACATGCCTACTGGCCTGGAGGACAAGAGCTTGAGCATTGATATTGCTCGATACGGTCGGCTCATCACGATGAAGATCAATGGCTTTACTCGCGTCAGCGTTCTTGATGGCATTGCTGCTGACGGCGTTCTTCACATTGTACCCAACGTGTTGATCCCGCCAAAGACCCCCGGTGGTCCAGGTGTGGCAGAGGACAACATGGACCTGGAAGAATTCAAGGCAAGGCTGGCTCCTTTTGTCGAGGAGGAGGAACCACGACACGCTTCATTCTTTATTGCGGAAGACCCCGAACTATGAACGTCGCAATTACCTCCAAGAAGAGTTTGGGTGTTAAAACCATGGGGCACGCGAGCCCTCCAATCATGTATTTAGCGATGTGATATATGACCTGACGATCCTTACTGAGATTTATGCCTCGATTGATGTTGATTGGAGTTTGGGAAATGAACATAGCCACATAGTAGTAGTATTGAGATGCAACTCAATTGACCAACTGACGCATCTTTGTCGAAGTCTCTTCTTGCTTTTGGCCTTTTCCACTACCAGTGAGCCTCAGTGATCTTTTGAGTCACCATGTCATCATCAACGTCGACACCATCCGTGTACCACCGTCCCTGGATTCCTTCTTCAGGCACAGCAACCCCGTCACCATTCCTTCCTAGAACAATATCATTCCCGCTCATCTGTCGCTTTCTCATTTTGCCAGTTTCACGATCATAGGTCCAGTCCTCAAGACCATAGCAGCGCTTCCACTTCATCCCGTCATATCTGTCGCGGTATTCATACCAGAATTGGACGGCGATTTTGTCGTCAGTGAAAGCGAATAGCTCCTTTCGCAGGCGATAATCCGCTTCCTTTTCCCACTTCTTGGACAGGAATTCGATGATCTTCTCAGTGCCTTGGAAGAAATGGTCTCGGTTGCGCCAGATACAGTCGGGCGAGTATCCGTTGGAGACTTGCTTTGGGTTCTGACTGTTCCACATGTTCTGGGCGAATTTGACCTTTTCCCTTGCTGTTTCGAGGGTGAAAGGCGGTTTTAGAGAGGCCATTCCGTCTGATATTCTGAGTGGGCTTATTCTCTGGGACACAAGGTTAAAGGCCCGTCAGCAGCGGGGGAGCTTGCGTCTTTCTATGGTCCGGAAATGAAATACTAAGTACAGATCCAGAGAGAGTGCAGTGACAGCGTCAGAACGGTGCCGTCTTTGGGCATTTTTATACGTCAAGGACCTTGGATGATGCTTCAGGGCTTGAGGGCCATCTTTTCGCCATCTGCACTCGTGTGCCGTGGGGTCCCTCACTCAACTAAGCACTTCCATCCTTGTGCCGCGCCCTGGTGATTGCATCAGAGCTCTCTTTCAATATCCCAGCCCTCATCTAACTCCACCAATAAACATGGTCGGAACTGACTCCATCCTCGCTGCTCAAGCGGCATGACAAACTCTGCAGTGAAATCAACCAGGCTAGCCGGAATTAGGGCATCAAGGCTTCCCGACTTGGAAATCATTGAGCCATAAAGGGGTCAAGGGCGGCAATTGTATTTGCCGCTTCAGAAGTCTAGGGGATAGAGACGCAGACTGGCAGGTCATGCAGATACATAAGTCAGATGGCAAGGGTCCCCGGTGGAAGGGCGCGGAGTCGAATGAAGCGGGAAATCGATCCCTGCCGTGCTTCGCTAAAGCAGCATCAGGAGGAAAAGCGGCATCATTGCTTCTACTGATTGCGAATGAACAGTTGCAGAGGTATGAGATAAGATTAGATCCTTGCCAACATCTGCCGGGAGCCGTCGGTGAACGTGTAGTCAAACCGTGCTTCCTTAGGCACCTTAGGCACCTTAGGCACACAGGATGAAAGAGTTGTGTATCAGAAAGGACCATCTACCGACAAGACAAAAGTCAACCTTCATGTGCCATTCGCGATGAACCTTCAGGACGAGCTCTAGCCAGCCTGCCCCGGACTCAAGACTTAAGCCTGGACATCTGGGGTGTTCTCCACACCCTATTGTCTCTTTTTGTTCGGCCTTTACTTTTCAAGGGGGTTGAACACATGAGAAGGTATAGCTTTGCGTTGGCAAGTCGATCGGGGAGCCGCGGAGAGCAGTCTTGGGGAGATGCCTTGAGCGTGAATTCGCAAGTTAATGTCCAGAGATGCTTTTATCAACAGCGGAACACGGTTCTGAGTTCGATTCCGAAACAATTGATAGATCCTACGGCATGATGCAAGGAGCCTCTACGATCGGCATCTTACAAGACGCCGGAGTTTTACACCAAGATGCCGAAGCCGTGCTCGAGCCGTGCTGTGCTGCTGAAGCTTCAAGTCTCTCCTTTAACCGAGGTTCTCCACTCCTCGGCACACCCTCAGCTCTAACCATGAACTGTGAGCGAGCTGCGAAAAGGTAGGTTCAGATCTCGATGGGCCGGCTGTGGGAGCCTCAGATTGAAGACCTTGTGTCTCCGCAGGGAACGATGTTGATCCTGAGGAGCCGTGTAACTACTTGACACTCTAACGCGAAAGAGTCGCATCACGGCGTTTTCTGGTTCTTTATCTCGCTTGTATCCCGTTCTCTGCTCTATATCAACGCTTTTGAGAGAATTCTAGCCCTTCGCATACAATCAGAATGGGTTCCTTAAGCACTCGCCGACCGGTGCGAATTGGCAATGCCATGGGCGCTGTCACTGACCTTCCCGAGAACATGAGCGTCCTTGCTGAACGCAGAGACATCGACTTCATCGTCGGTGACTGGATGTCCGAGTATAATATGTCATCGCGTGGGTCGCTGAAGGCAGCAAGAACTGGACAAATCAGTACGGAGTCGGAAGACGCCTTTGAAGTCAACTTTCTGGAATCCGTGGAGCCGGCGTTGGCCGACATTGCGCGGAACGGAATTAAATTGGCCGTGAATGCTGGAGCTAGCGACACGGAGAGGTTGCATGACCGGCTCGTCGAGCTGATTTCTCAGAAGAATCTGGACCTGAAGGTCGGTTGGGTGGAGGGCGACGAAGTCTATGAGGCCATCTTGAAATGTCGGAAAGAGGGCTACAAGTTCCGCAACATCACCACTGGTATGTACTTGGTTCAATACAGTACTGACCACAACGAGTAACATGCTGTTCCAGGCCAACAACTGGATTCCTGGGAGTTCGACCCGATCTATGCACAATGCTATCTAGGTTGCTGGGGTATTGTCGAAGCCTTCCGCAACGGCGCAGACATTGTGGTCTGCGGTCGGGTGGCTGATGCAGCACCGACAATGGCTGCTGCGGCGTTTTGGCACGGCTGGACGCGTGACTCTTACGCTGAGCTCGCCCATGCTCTCGTCGCAGGCCACATGATTGAGTGCTCATTCTATGTTACGGGAGGGAATTTCACAGGCTTCAAATCCTTGCGCAGATCGACCACCCCTCTCCTAAGCCTACCGATTGCGTCCGTACAGCACGATGGCACATTCCACATAGGAATGGAGGATCGTCCAGACCGTGGAGGTGAAGTCTCCCTTGACACATGTCGGTCACAGCTGCTTTACGAACTTCAGGGGAAACGGTACTACAATTCAGACGTGGTCGCCATTCTTGACCAGATCAAAATGGAGCAAGCGGCTCCTAATTCCGTTTACGTTTACAACATTGGCTTCGAGAAACCGCCCCCTACTACCAAAGTAGGCATCACTGCAAAGGGGGGATATCAGGCAGAGGTTCATTACTACCTGGCCGGACTGGACATTGCTCAAAAGGCGAGCATGCTCGAGGAGCAATTGCGGTATTGCTTGGACACGGAGAAGTTTCACACTCTGAAATTCACGACCACAGGAAGTTGTGCCCAGAATCCAGGCAGCCAGGATGCTGCGACAGTTGATTTGCGCATCTTTGCGCAGGCACGCACCGAGGAGGCTCTTGCCCCGGCCAAGTTCTTGAAACCGTGCCTATGTATTGTCATGTCGGCCTACCCTGGCGCCACTTTCGGCATGGAACACAGACCGGGTCTACCCAAGCCGTACTACGAATACTTCGTCACCACTGTGCCACAAAGTCTGATCAAGCACGTTGCGCACTTACCTTTTGCGGACAAGTCGATCGCGATTGACACTCCGACAGACACCGTGGACTATGTGCCTGAACAGGAAATCGAAGAGGCGGTCGACCCAATGCCACTCGAGAGCTTCGGTCCCACCGTCACACTTCCCTTAGGCACCATCGTCCATGCACGATCCGGCGACAAGGGCTCCGATGCGAACGTCGGCTTCTTCGTACATTCCGAGGACGAATACGAGTGGCTGAGATCTTTGCTGTCCGTCCAGTGTCTGAAGAGCCTCCTGCAAAACAGCTACAATGGCAAACGCGTTGAACGCTTCGAGCTGCCTCATATCAAATGTACGTATTTTCACCGTCTTTCAGTAACTACTTCTAGTCTATGTTTCGCTGACTTGTGAGTTTTTATAGCCGTTCACTTCCTCCTGAAGGATCATCTGGATCGTGGTGTTGCAGCCAGCTCATCGTATGATGCACTCGGGAAAAACTTGGCTGAGTATCTACGGGCGAAGCACGTACAGATCCCCATGGTCTTCGTGTCTCGAGGATCGATATGACGTTCGTCTTGGGAGCAACGGTGGGGACATACTGTACTATAGTCTCATGGGTGAATCGTGTAATTTGGCGCTAAGGTGCCATTCGACGACCAACAGCAGCGAGGACAATTTGTGTAGTAAGAGGGCCTCCTGCTCAAGCGGTGCCCAACTGCTGCTTCGCCGATTCAACCGGCAGCTGTTTTGCACCCGGGCTAAGCGAGTTTCATTACACGATTTACCCATGAGACCGTAGTACGAAGTAACTAGGATATTCAACGTGCTAGAAACAACTATCTGTAGCATGCCTCATAACGACGACATTTAGTGGCCAGCTCCTATCTAGATTATACACATACCTTCGCTACTGTTGTTGTCGTGGTAGCTCAGAACACCACCCACAGTCAACCGTGCGTCGGACGATGGCCGTCGTCTTATTTCCAATCGTCCCATACAGACAACAATGCTCATAGAAGGTCTCAGCTCAGATAAGACCATAGATGCGGAGTACCCGGCTCTCGCGAATGCGCAAAATCAAGGGACCGGAAAAAGTTGTCCTGGTCCGAAATGCTGCCAGCAAATGTATCATCAAAGGCAAACATATTAGGTATCAACTCGTCGTAGTCTTCGAAATTTACGGACCAAGGTAGTGCCGACCACTCCGAGGGAGCGGAAGAAGCCTCATTTCCAGGGTGCGCAGTACTTGGTTCTCTGTTGCTGGGATGCGGGTTCTCGTTTTGCCAGGAGGGATGCCCGTGCGTCGTCGAAGGCGACGGTATACTTGCTGGGAGGGATAAAGCAGGTTCGTGCCTCAGTTCGTCGACTTCTCGAGTCTCTGAGAGGCTTCTGCTTCTGTTGGGCGCAGAAGCTCCCCGTGGGGAGCGTTTCAGCTTCTTCATGATGTTAACGAAGAGCTTGAGAACCCAGCCACTGACCGGCCAGGACTTTTGAAGCGCGGTGAGTCCGAGCATGCATATTCGGGCACGAGTTTCTGCGAGCTCCCTCCCGATGGCATTGGAATTGCACATGGCGTGCACATGTACGGCAAGCGCATTGAAGAGAGCTGGGATTCTAGAAGCAGACCGAGCCTAAGTCAACCGGGCAAAAGGCCGATATGACTGTTTACTCACGTATGAACCTGACACAACCTGACCATTGACACAGCTAGCATGTCTTCCATAGTGCGGGTGATCACATTGGCTGCGCTGATAGCTTTCGATTCATTTCCCCATTCCTCGACTTGTCCTTCTCCGCGAGCACTGCGACTGGGACGGCATAGTAAGAGCACGGCGTAGCTGAAATGGTAACTTTAGCAGTGGGCCATACGTGGCTCTTTCCGGTGCTTACATACTTGTAGGCCATGGTCAACATCGAAGGCCATAGTTGCTGTCCGAACTCAGGGCTAACGCCGTCGTATCGCAGAGAAGGGGGAATATCTTTGTAAAATTGAGACAAGGTTTGTTCCAAGCTGACACAGTTGTCCCTGGGCTTCTCTGCGCCAGGTGTAGCATATCTCGAAGTTATGATGCGACTCACTAAATACGTCAGAAAAGACACTCAATCAGACAAACATCCACCGACTGATGGCGCAGAGCTTGGCTACTTGACTGAAGTAATCTAAGCTGCCTGGGACTCGGCCAGGGAGCTCATCGGCCACATCTGCTGGTTCTGGAAGTTCGACATCGCAGTCATTATCGCAAACATGCTGCGGGCGACCAATTGAACCACTGACGAGGATGTCTCGTATCTGTGTGCACTAGATCAGTATAACTCACTTGGTATTCCCACAGGATTGCTACCAACACGCAAAGACCACCAGTTTAACTTCCAGCGACTTGCCGTTCTCGAGTCAATGTTGGAGTTTTTCGTCCTGAAAGAGCAAAGTCAGTGATCAAACATTCTCGGTGAAGCAACAAAGCTCACGTCCGGTGGAGTCCAAGACTCTGAGCGAGACCTATCGCTATTCCCAGCCAGTGCCACGAGTCCTTTTGGTCATTCGGCCCTCCCCACCAGAAGCTCATCAAAAAAACGCCGCAGATGTTGTTGATTTTATGAGGTTCTGCATCTGCGTCATACAAGGCTCTGGCCTGCTTGAAGAAAGTGGTCCTTGCGACGTGGCGATCGTCACAACCAAGTATCTTCAGGGTCTCAGAGTCGCATAATGTGACTGCGATCATGAGTACCGCGTTCAAGACTAGATGTGATTGTCGCTGCGCCTGCCGGGCGCTGGAAAAGTCTGTTCTCTCAATGACAGGGAAAGCAGGATGGAAATGCTCGAGATACGCGACCAGCAGCCGCTCAAGTGCTTCATCCGGAGGTTTATAGAAAAGACCTTGAGCTTTGAGAAGCTCCATTTGACTGTTGACTGTGTTGTCATCTGAATAGATGGCTCGAGACTTACTGAGAGCCCCGTCAAAAATGGGAAAATGTAGCCTCTTCTTATAATGCATGGAGCTCGTTAGATGTGGCGCAAGCACGTCGTGGACCACATATGTCAAGCTGAAAGCCTCCCCAAGGAAAACAGATTGATCGGCAGGCCGAATTAGTGCATCGTTTGCGGTCACGCTTCGTTCAGCTATTTGTGCGTAGAGCATTTCAGGGGACTCTGACAGCCCTGGACTGCAGTCCATTGACGAGAGGCCTGGTTGGGGTGGCCATGTTGGACCTCCTGGGGGCAAATCAGTCTGAGCTCGGGGTGCGGATGCACGTGTTGTTTGCAAAATGTTGTGATGAGGTTCCGAGGCACCGTGGAGGGCACCATCTGTAGCACTATGGTCGGTTGTGGTGGCGTCAACGGCGATGTCAGTCGCTCCATCCTGGTTGGCTTGAACCATTGAGAGGGAGCGACGACGTGTGTCGGATTTTCGAGACTTTCGCGCATATCTGTCCAGGTCAGCAAGCATCGATATGCTCCGATATGGTACACATACCTGCCCCGCTGAGAGTCGATAGGGACACATTCTATACTGGTGCGCGCACAGCCAGAGCATGGCCCGGTATTTGAGCTATTGCATCGGATCTTTTTCTTGTGGCAACGCCAGCAAGCAACGCGAGCACGGTCACGCCGAAGAGGACGCGGAATTGCGGTATCATGGTCGGCACCGATCATGGCGGAAGCCGTGCGACAAGTCTTAGAACGCAACCGAACGGCCTTTAGATGCCTCCCTGTCGCGGCATTTAGATGGTTAAAAAGCCGTGGGCATCCACGAGGGGGAGAAGGAGGGGACAAGCCAAGGGTTTGAAATGCGGAGATGCTGTGGACGGCGGACAAGTGCGGGCACGGCTGGACACGGAGTCGATTGACTCTTGAGCTGCCAGTGCAGTGCGGTCCTTGTCTGGAGAAGGTACCTAGGCATAGCCTTGCCGAGGGCAGCACGCAATACACTCGGCTTCTCAACAACATGCGCGTGTCTGGCAATTCAGAGAGGTCAGATCTCATAATGCACATCAGCGGCTGCACAATCGAATCCACCTCTCTTGTGTGGTTACATTAACGTGAGGTATAACCCCCGTCGACCATCAACGCTGTACCTGTCACGTAGGAGCTCCTACCACCAGCTAGGAATACCACAGCATCAGCGACCTCGTTCGCAGTCCCAAACCGACGCATTGGAGTCCAGACCCGTGTTTTCTCGAGCGCTACTTGGGCAACCACACCGGGCGTGATTATGGGCGTGTCTATATACCCAGGACAAACTGCGTTGATTCGAAGTCCTTCACTGGAGTAGTCTTCCGAGGCTGTCCGTGTCAGGCCAATGACGGCATGTTTACTGGCACAATAAGCCGTCGACAAAGGCACGCCAACAACACCCAAGATAGAGGCGATGTTGATGATTGAGCCACGTTGCAGTGGCCGTTGGTCCACCGAGGACTGCAAGTGGTCCTGTCTCAACATGATCTTGGCAGCAGCGCGGTAGACGTAAAATGTGCCGTTGAGGTTAACGTCCAGAACCCGATGCCAGTCTGATGAAGCTGCCTCAGCCGAGCCCCCAGCGTGTTTGAATGCGATTCCAGCACTGTTAACCACGTAGTCAATTCGGCCGAATTCTTTGGCCGTGGCATTGACCGCGTGCGTGACTGCATCTTCATCGACGACGTCAACCGCTTGAACCAGGATTCGACAGCGCCTCGCGGGGTGAGATGCTGCTTCTTGCTCGAGGTCTTTCTGAACATCTTCCAGAGCCCGTGCGTTGAGGTCGAACAATGCAACTCCTCCTGCGCCTTCTTTGACAAAAGCCGAAGCACAAGCCCTGCCAATGCCACTTGCAGCCCCTGTGATGAGCGCGAATCCTGTGATGTCCATTTGGTCTTGCTTGGGTGACGTCGCCGGTCCGGTGATCTGGTTTGGCCTGGGAGTGGACGTTGAAAATGTTATACCTGTACAAGTTGGAGGGAGCTGTCTGCGGCATCGATGTCGAACATGTTGTGCGCCTTGGTGTGCAAACCCCTCAGGACCCCGCCCCTGGGGACCGGCTTCTTGTTGAATTTACATAACCTTGACAAGACCTCCAACTCCAAGGTGGGAGCCAGACTTTCGACACTGCGACTACCAGGTCTTGCAGCATACGACAGAGGTACCTCGGGTATGAATCCTATGGGGAAGTAGCAAGCCTCCTCGCGAGTTATCTTACTGCTTAGGGCGGCGACCTGAGTGACAGAGCGGCGTGAGATAAGATTAGATCCGCAACTCTATCCTCCGGCATCGGGAAACGGAAACGAGGGGTCGACATCATGTTGGGCGCAGTTCGCGATTTGCAAGACCATACGGCGAGGACGGCACACGGAGTACAGCGAGTCTCAATTTCTTACCCTGTGCAACTCCTCTCCTTGTCCTACCGAACTCCCTACAAAACTTCCTGCATCCTGCTGCAACCCAACAGATCCTGTCACGCCCCAACTGACCAGTCGACATGTCCGGACTCAAGGCAGGGGACAGCTTCCCTGACGACGTGGTCTTCTCGTAAGCAACCCTCCGCCTACGCTCTCCTCGAGTGCCGCGTGCATCTATTCATGCTGAGTTCCCGGCTCAGATACGTACCCTACACCGAAGAAAGCGCCGCCATAACGGCCTGCGGCATTCCACAGAACTACGCGGCCTCGAAAGAGTGGAAGGACAAGAAAGTCGTCCTGTTCGCCGTGCCTGGCGCTTTCACACCGGGATGCTCCGTGCGCCATCTGCCCGGATACATTGAGAATCTAGAGAAGATCAGGGGCAAGAAAGTCGATATCGTCGCCGTGCTGGCCTTCAATGATGCTTGGGTCATGGATGCATGGAGCAAGGCCAATGGGATTAAGAACCGGGAGGAAGATATTGTAAGTCATTACCCCGAGGGCCCTCTACTTGGCGGTCCTAGGGCTGGCAGGAGTATCTGCACCCGCAAGCGGTGTGTCAAGAGGCACAGGATGGCTGACCTGGCTTATCTGGACAGCTCTTCCTCAGCGACCCTGAAGCCAAATTCTCCAAGTCGATAGGCTGGAACCTTGGTGAGCGGACCGCCAGATATGCTATGATAATCGACCATGGCAAGGTCGTCTACGCGGAGAAGGAGCCCGGCAGAGACGTTACGGTGAGTCAGCACCTCGTTGTACCTTCTATCGTACCACCTTTCTGGTTGTTCGATGTACGGAGCACCAGCGCATTACCAGGGGGTGTTTTCCATATTCGGGGGATGGGTCATACTTTGACTGTGTCTCCGTCTGATATGAGTTTTTGTCAAAATGCCTTGCTGACACATCCTGCTTGGGAACAGGTTTCGGGTGCACTGGCCGTGCTCGCTAAGCTATGATGGTATCAAGTCTAGTGTGCCCGGTGCGAAGTATCGCAAGCTTCTGCCTCCTGCGAGCAAGCTGCAGAGTTTATCCGTACAGCCCGGGGAGAACTCTGTGCATCAGATCAAAATCAATCATAGAAGAAGAATATAAAATAGAGATGCCCAGCGATATGTTTCATACACTGTTTCTTTTGTGCACAATATGGGAAATCATGCTGGCTATCCTATCTCCGAAGGAGGTCCTCCTCGAGAGCAAGTGGCCCCTTGAAATGTCCATTTTCCTGCCTCCTCGGACAATCACATCGACACTCAGTCAAAGTCATCCCGAACGCTCAAATGTATGTCAAATTGCCTAAATCATGAATTTCGTGAGCTTAACTGTCACGGTAGACGCAGCAGATCTTCGAATAATGGCAGACTTTCACTTCCGACTGATTTCGACTTGAATGTGTCTGCACCGCTTTCCTCCAAACCGAAATCCTCTCCGCTGTACAGCATGGGCCCCGGATTGCCGCCAAATGCGAATGCGTCGAAGCTGTCAGGTGATAGCTTAGAATTAGATGGATGAGGAGGAGGAGTTTGGCCGTTGGCTGTCTTGACTGCTTTGATCTGTGCCTGCAATTCGGTGATGCGTCTGTACAACTGTGCAACGCTGCTTGCTTGTTTCGAATATGAAGCCAGTAGATCCTGGTGTTTCTCGTTTAGAGTCTCGAGTTGATATTCTAGACCTTTGACATGTCGTTCTTTGCGTTCGCGAAATGCTCGCTGCGAGGCGCGATTCTGTGCTCTCCGTCTTGCTTTGGAAAGTGGGACTGATCCTGCTTTGGGGCTATGGAGCGGCGTCTGCTGCTCTGCTTGGGTCGAGAACTGACTGTAATCGGCATATGTTTCGAACAGATCGAAATCCACGGAATCCCATGTTTGACTTGTGGGATCAAAGCCTGTTGGAGCCATGTTTCCGAATTGTAGTGGATTGTTGAGACTCTGATTAGCCATGGTCAGCCACCAAATGCCCAGAACCTCGGCAGCTCGTATTGTTACATACATCAGGTGAGCTCGAGGAGGAATCTGATGGTAGCTTGTAATCGAAGTATGAGGTATTTGTAGCTGTAGCCTTCATTTGGCCTAGGCTCAACGTGAATTCCATTGCGGCTGAAGCTCAAAGTTATTCTCAACGTCCCCGAGATGGTCGTACTCGATTCGTCTTTCTCACGTTCGGCACTGTGAAGATTTTAGATGTAAACTTGAGGCCAGGATGCCTTTTTTTGAATCGAGTGTATATTTTCAGTGATATGAAGAAGCGTGAAGATCTTGGGCAGAAACGGCAAGCAGTGAATTTACATAAGCTTGTGACCGGAGTCCTTCAGTCCATTCGGTCTTCCAATTCCAAATGCAACTGTAACTGCATGGTGGACGGGATTGGACCAGTGGTATGCTGGATGTAGCTTGGGCCACCTCCCGTGGCTGTCGGAGGCGTGGATGTCAAGCACAAGTGTCCAATCGGCTGGCGACTCTGTATTACCCCAAAGAAGATAGCTTCTCCTTACCAAATCACTGCACGAAACAGTCGGCAGAGATGCGAGCGAAGAGCTTCACATCGTGCTTCTCGCTGGAAAGCTTCATCTCCGCTTAGCCCTTGGCTATTGGGAGGCCAATATTGGTACGGAGTGCGAGGTAGCATTTGCGTGCAATTGCATCGTACCTCTGTGTAGATTTGGAGTTCTTGACCCGTTCGAACGCGGTGATTACTGACTTTGGTTGATGGATCTTCCAGTACCTATGGATCTCTTTGGCTAGTGTCGGATTAAGATTGTAAGTCCTTAACGTTCCTGTTATACGAGAGGGTAAGATGTCTGGGGAAGGCGGAAGTGGAGGTTGTCATGATGATGATGAAGAGACGAAGACCCTGAAAATCGAAAAATGCGCTTGTTCGGTTAGAGAAGTCGACTATTCCTCATTTGGTCGTCTAATTCATTTAGTCATCCGGCTAGACGTACTCTAGAGGATTGGTGGGAACTAACTGAAATCAGCTATTGACGAGTCAACTTCCACTTCCTCGGTGACTGCTGCATGTTTCAACCTCCACCCGGTCCTTTCAATTGCAGGGCATCTTCTGCATCCCAGCATCCCAGCATCCCAGCTTACCGGCGAGTCCGGCCCTGTTCGCCAATCAGCCTCCACAGACGTCGCCGACCCCAATACGAACACATCCTTTCTGTCGCAAGAACCGAAGTCTGCGGGGGAAGTCTTCGAGGCGTCGGACGCTTACCAGTCTCTTCTTGGACCCTGCAGGTTTCGCGGCCTAATCTTGGAAGCACATACGGGGTGCTGGACGACAATCAAACAATGTCCTCGTACCTTTCTCTGCCTTGCTCCCGATTTGTCCTTTGATCTATTTGCATGCTATCTTGGCCGTAGACGAGCACATTGTGTCGGGGTTGGCTTCCAATTGGTCACACCACGTCAGGAATTTCCTTTGTCGCCACTACGGACAATCCCCCAATAACTTTTCAACACGTCCTATGCTTTAGCAGCTTTCATCAATGAGTCGGCTGTTTAGCGAAAGCATGGTCAGAACCATCGGTCCCATCAAATGGCTAATTCAGACGACAACGCGGCCAACAGCTTCACATTTGTAGATTATCACGACACTCCAAACCACAACGCATCGCATCGACGTGCCGTCAAATCGCACATTTCGAGCAAATACAGGACCTCGGTGCGCCAGCAGACACAACCTCGCTATGCATTACCTCAACGTGCTCCTCTCGGCGCCACTGCGACTAACGGTGTGGGCGGCGAAGGTTCTGTGGTCGTACGAAGACGACCAAGAACATCACGCACGACCTCTACAATAACACCACAGGGACATACACTGCCGCCGGTGCCGTCGCCTGTTGAAATCAACTTCAATGGATTCCGCAACGATCCGCTCAATGCTTTTCCTGGTAAGCATACAAATTGCGTGCCTGGGGCGCTCGACTATTATACGCAAGTTCTGGGTCCGCTACACGAGCCGTTGTTGGTAGCCGTCAATATGGTCAACCCCATGATGACTTGGATGTTTCCCTTGCTACTCAAGCATGAAAGCGCTTTCCACGGAGCTATTGCTTTATCTCAGGCGTACTTGGAAAAACGCCAAAACCCCGCCGCGGAGCTATCTCAAGAAGTCGCATTTCATCGGCGGAGAGCTGTGCATGTTTTGCATGATCATCTTTCAACTGTGGAAGGGCCTCCAGATGATGCCACTGTCATGACTGTATTGGCTCTGGCATCCCTTGACGTCCTGGAAAGGGCCGACCAGATGACACATCGCAACGGCTTGGCCTTAGTGGTGGCTAAAAAGGGTGGACTTGATAACCTCGGAGGCCGTGGATTGGTCAAGGCTTATCTGATTCAGTTTGACTACTTCTGGATGCTCGAGACTGGATCAAAACCCTTATTCCCGCTCGCCAAGCGAAAGAAGAACAGGACATATCCACGGCAGCCATTCGACCCAGATATGCTCGCATTGATCGGAACTCTGCCTGCTGGGTTTGCAGCATTAGCAAACCAACGATGTCTGGGAGTTGACGTACTCGAAATCTTGTCCAGGGTGAACAGATTTGCGATGGCAAAAGCAGCAAACCTCCACCTGCCGTTGATCAACGACCCTATACCCGAAGGACAGGACTATCAGGACATTTTTGATACATGCTCCTGTCTTCACGCTTCAGCTTCTACCGAGCATAGCCTCGAGAAGAACATCTGTCTCGCCATTATACTTTTTTGTTTCGACATTCACAGTCCGGCTGGAGTGTCGGCCAAAATCACGCCATATCGCGGAGCACGGCAAGAATTGACCAGGTCACTCCAATTCACTCCTTCCAGCAATATCGCGGAAAGAGCTTGTCTGATCTGGATCTGGATGATTGTGATTGCATCCTGGAAGCGAGATCATGATCTATGCCATGAGAGTCTCTGGTTATATCAGGCTTTCTTCGAGAGGTTTGAGGAAGCCAGGTCGTGGCAGGCTGTCAGCCATGCGATGCGGCAATTCTTATGGTACGAACCTTTAGCACAGCCGTGGCAAACGAGCTGGCGGGAAGCGTTCAATGATTACCAGAGGATGCAACAGAATCCTCGCCTGGTTGAAATCGCATCAGGCGAAGAAGATCAGCTTAGCCCTTTGAGTTCGCCTGGGACCAAGCATTCGACTCGAGAGTCAACGCCGGCGTCGGCTAGCTCGGGAGGGTTTGGAGAAGACTGGGCGAGGGCGAGGAGTCTGCCTAGTAGGACAAGACGAACCAGTCAAGCCACCGACGCCTTCGAAGACGGCACCCCCGGACCTTCGCGGCCGAATGTCGTCCTTCCTCCCATGTTTACGCTGGATACATATCTCGGAGAAATCAAATGACCCCAGAAAGCCAATAGACGTCTAACAGATATTCACTACAACAAGATGTCTGGTCGTCAGCCTGCCAAGAATGCCGATACGTCCCAGGACCTTCAATCCCGCCGTGGCGCCACTCTGCAATGACCACCAATTCAAGGAGCTTCCAGCACAGTCACTCGGGGTACAATAGGTGAGCCACTGGCACACTTCCTTGACAAGCTCGGATCTGTGCCACAATATGTCTCTCGCAAAGGAAGATTCGTGTACGAGAATGTCACTTTAGTTCCGCGACACCTACATCTCGAGAAAGCTAGCCTTGCTGGCCACCCCGATCCAGAAAATGTGTCGAGAACCTGCAGGAGGATGCTGTTGGTCTTTAAGCAGTGCATGCATGTGTGATCTAACCGGGTATTCCAAAGCGTAATTTTGCATCTCCTCTTGAAGGTTTGCTGGTCAAAGCTACGTTCTTTGGACTACGAAAGCGTTTTGGGAGCGGAAAGGATCGATTGCTCCTTGCCACATTGTGAGCGATATATATAGGGCGAGAGGCCAATGTGAGATGACGGGATGTATCGTATCCATCGATACTTAGCATCTAGACTCTCAGAGAATGATACATGTACGTCGCAGATCCCACCAATGTGACAATATTTAGCAGACGAGGCAAAAGACAGTCACGGACGATATTTCCGGGTCAGGAGTGTCGAAGAAGATAGTGCACTGTATGATAGCTACAGGATATTCTGTATACCCGCCGAATCAAGCCTCTCTGTCCATTCTGATGCAGCTTCTCACAGGTACAGCCCCTTTTGCCACCAAGCGCACCTCACATTGGCTGTTGGATCCTTCTGCACCATGATATTCGGCGTGACGCCAGTCGCCGATATGGACACGTTCAACCCCATCTGCGTGGCGTTGTTGCCTTGCACAGGGAAATACGGCAGTCCAGGACCGTTCGGATTGCCCGTCATGGCGAAGTTGACCAGGTAGCTCTGCATGGTCTGTGCCACTGGAGCGAAGAGGTCTGCCGTGATGTTCGTCTGTTGGCCGTTGTAGAAGGAGTACTGCACGTCGTAGCCGTGCAAAGCCGGAGGGACCTCGAATTCGTAATTGTACGTCCTGTTGCCATAGGCCCGGGCGACGTAGTTCGTGTTACATTGGAAGAACGCCTCATTGACGATGGCTAAAGTGCGGTAAATCGGCGCGGGATAGTTCGACAGCGGGTACAGTGTGTGGATGATGTAGTTGAGTGCTGGCGTCGTGATGCCCGGAAACGCCTGCTCGAGGTATGCAGCGAAGTCTGCGTCGGTTTCGAGGAAAGGAGGAGAGAAACCAGGCGCTTCGTTGGTGTTGTGGCCCGCCATGACCGTGACGTTCTTGGCGAAGGCGCCGTTCAAGAATGCTACGCCAGGTACAGTCGGGATGAAGACGCCGTCAGCGACAGGATTAAATCGAAACGAGCCGTAAGGAGCTAAGCCGACGTACTCGTAGTTGGCGGCCATGACGGCGAGCGAGGAAGCGTTGCGTGCCTCTTCGATTGATGAAACATTCAACGTCTTCAGGAATGACTGGGTGGTGTTTTCCTGTAGATAGAGAGAATATGTCGGGAGAAAGCCTGGAGATTGGAGGATAGCGCGGGAGAAAGGAACGGGCTTTTGGCCGCCATAGGCAATGATTTGGTGTTCGACACTGCCTCCGCCAGCAGATTCCCCCATCACTGTGACCTTTTTCGGATCACCACCAAAAAGGTGGATGTACTTCTGGACCCATTCGAGCGCGAGACGTTGGTCGTAAAGACCGGCGTTGGATACCCCTCCTTCGGATTGTAGTGTTGGCCCAGAGAGCCAACCGAAAGCACCAACGCGGTAATTCATTGCGACATAGATAATGCCGGGATCACCATTGGCCTGACTGGCTTTGATGAGGCCAGAAGGGTTCCCGGTGTTGATTGAGGCCTTGGAGCCCCCTACGTATCCTCCGCCATAAATCCTGACCAAACAGTAAGCTAAGCTCAAGTGTTTCAACACAGAGACATACCAAACTAGTACATTAGCGCCACCACTTTGTCGTCGCCTTCGAGGGCTATTAGCAGCGTCGAAGACAGTCTTGGGAACAATGACGTCCAAGAACAGGCAATCTTCTGTCTCTTGAGGGCCGGGCTTGTACGTCGTATTTGCACTGGCTGCCAAGAATTGTTGTAATTCTAGCTCAGCTTCGGTGTAGTTGAAGGTACTGGCGTTACCGGCCAAGTAGGAAGTGACAAATGCTTGAGAAATCAACCCCCAGGCTGGAGCTGCTTGCGGACAAACAGGTCCGAAACTGCCATTTTGGACAGCCGGATTGCGACCTGCTGGTGGCACAGGAGCGGCGAACCGCAGCTCGCCTACGGGAGGCTGAGCATATCTGATATTGCTGAAGTTGTAGGTCTGGCCTGATTGCTGATTGTCCTTGTTAGAATAAAGGGCTGCAGAAGTGACGGAGCCCATACGTTGAAAGCGATTGCCTGGTGAATCTCGTACTCAAGGTCAACCTGGGGCAAACTTTGGGCAACAGTGAACTGTGAAATCGAGTTCAGAAGTAGCAAGGCTGTGAACCCGAAGCTGAGGCTGGACATCTTGTTGGGCAGCATATTCCTCGAGAAAGAAGCCACAGGCAGAAACTCGACGACAAGACAGGCCTCTCAAATAGCTCGGAGTTCATTTTGAGAGCGCAGGCACCGAAACCAGTAAATTTCTCCCGGGCGAGAGACCTACCTCGGCATGTAGAGATGGTTAGCGGACACTCCGGATGCTGTCTGGTATACACCGTCATTGACTTGTTATGAGGGGTTTTGTGGATCGATCCAGATAGCCTGAACTTCAATAGGACCTGGGTCGATTGGTCCATCCATTATTCCCCAGAAAAAGGCGTCAATGGGATCTGCCGATACGTGGACACGCAACTTCAAGGCCTTCCAAAGTGGTTGTTTAACTTGAGGGAAGAAGCAGTGGCCTGAATAAGGTCTAGCAGGCTGTAACTTACATCCCACCTGCTGTTTTGAAGTTGGCTTTGCCGCCAACATTCAGTTGACATGGCATCAATGTGTGAAGGAAACACGTTTGTTCGAAGCCAGTCAAGACGTAAGCACCCAGGTGTAGATGCTGATCATATTTGTGACCGGATTGACAGCAGTGGACAAGATTTTGAATGAAAGAGTTGATGGTTGTAGGTCGAGGGCCCATCATGCCCAGCGCCGAGGATGACATAATACAGTCACGTGTACATTTACCCCGGATTCCCATCACCCACTCATTTGATGGCTTGAAAAAAAACGCGGTGGTCGATCCAGATTCAACCAGACAACATTTTACCATGTTGTGACAATGGCTCCCCCACCTCCTTCGGCTGGTCAAAAACGCAAGGTAGCCTTCGACAGGCATGCAAATGCCTCACATACGCGTAAACGACAAAAATTCCAAGATGCTCGGACTATCTCTGTCCAGCCCGCCAATGCTGCGCCCTCCACTAATGGAAATCTCAATGTCGCATCCTTTATCAAAGCGAGAGAGTTCGAGATTGGTGCTCTTGAAAGGAGTATGCGTAGAACAAGGAAAGCCTTAAACACAAGAGCCTTTCAGCAGGTCCCAAGGCACATGCGTCGAAGGACTGCGAGTCACAATGCCAAAAAAGTGCCCAGGCGACTGCGGAAACGGGCAGAACGCGAGGTTGGTCCCAGATTTCTCGGCCAGGAGCGCTGTGAACTGACGGAGCTGACTAGGTTGGGTAGATGAAGGAAGACAACACTCCTACCGTCACAAAACGAACGCGAACACCATCGAGACGTCTGAGACTTCGGCTAGGGACCGCGAAACTCATCAAGCAGCTGAACCAGAAGAGGAAAACCGTGCGTCAGAAGAAAAAGGAGGCCATCTCGAATGCTAGACAATCCGACCCTGAAAACCATATTTCCAGCACAAGGATACCAAGATTGAAGAAGAACACTTTGGTAGAGCCTCCGAAGGCGACAGTAAAGTACAAAAAGAGACAAGTCAACAAGACGTGGCTGCCTACGCATCTCTGGCATACCAAGAGAGCACATATGACACGGCCAACGGAGCCCTTGTGGAGGATGGCGATACCATTGAGTCCGACAGAGAAGAGCTACCGACCGAGCCATCGAGCAGCGGGTGCGCATGGTTGCATAGCTTGGGATACGAGTTATATGTCGACAGTGGCATGCCAGGGCACTACATCTGGATTGGAAAGCTTGCTCAAGGCGTTGGGCTTCTCTCCACATAATCTTTCCTCAAGCCTGCAAAAGAAATGGACTGCCGGGACACGGTTTGCGGAGGGTTGGGTCTATGAGCGAGACAACGCGAGACAAGCTATTGCTCCAGTCAAGATCATATGGTGCATTCAGCCCGAGAAGGGGGCGTCGAGTGAAGAAGCTCTTCAATCCGCAGACAAGATGAACGTGGACGAGAATAGCCAAGCTCCGACCTCAGAACCCCAGGCTCAGACCAAGCCGAAGACCAGACTCGACCATCGAATTTTGATACGGATACACCCTTCAGCATTCCATCAGTTCTGGCAAGAGCTGTTGAAAGTCGCGAAGATGCAGAAACCGCAAGTACTGGTGGAAGATTTACGCTTCGAGATTGGCAGCATTGACATCCAGGGCCCAGGATCAACAGAATCCTTGCTAGGGGTCCTAAGACCGTTCTCCGATACCGCCGACTCCATTGCAGCTGCTTGGACTTTGCTGGCTGGATTGAATAATCCTGCTGCCTTGCCACAAAATGCGCTGCTTGCATTTGACATGAAAGATCCGCGACTCAATCATCCTCCGAAACAGGTGAAGATTTCACAAAGCCCCGATACCAGCCAGCTTGAAGAGTTGTTAGTATCTTGGCCCGTGGACGAACAGTTGACATCCTCTCGACTTACATCACACAAGGAGCGTTGGCGGGTGAGCGAGTCATTACCGTCACAAAAAGCGATCAATCGTCGAAGAGCACTTGCACCACCGGGTCAAACACCAGCTATCTCGGCTAAGGATCCGCGGATACCTGTCATTGTTATCGCGTCGAGATCAGAAGATCGCTCCAACTCCAAAGCCTCCAATTCTCAGGGAATGTGGACTGTCCTCCTGCCATGGACTTGCGTTGATCCGGTATGGCGCTCGCTGATGTACTATCCACTTTCATCTGGCGGGACGCCGCGTTTTGGAGGCATGAAGCAGAAGCAGCAAATGGCTTTCGAACAGAAAATACCATGGTTTCCAGGCGATCTTCCTGGCACCGAAGCTGGGAGGGCATGGGAGCGCACTGAAAGCGAGAACAGGTTCGACGAGTGGATCCGTAGACCACCAAAGAACAGGATTGCTTGGGACAGGGTGGATCTAGGCCTGGGCAAGCACGGAGAAGTCGGGCAAGGCTGGACTTGCGACTGGGAATTTCTGTTTGAAAGTCCAAAAGAGCATGCTGATCAAGATTTCAAGCCTGGTTCTGAGCACGCGAAGGCTAAGTCCAACCAGCAGAAGCCACTACTGTTGACGCAACGGCAACGCAAGGCCGCAAAAGCAGAAGCAGAAGCAGAAGCAGAAGCAATGGCGAAAGAAGATGGAGCACGTCGACGCGACACCTCCAGTCCTGAAAGCGACGAAGAGGACATTCATCCGCCGACACTTATCTCCGAACCACAATACACTCAGCTCTCTGGTGGCGCAAGTATTTCTCTTCTGAAGACGCTCTCCTCGACCAGTCTGCCCTCTATCCCTGCCCTGATGACGATCCGCATCACGCTGCTCGATAAAGGCACCCCCGCACCTGCAGCTCGAATATACAGACTTCCATCACTTCCCAAACCCGCCGCCAAACCTACCGTCACAGCAACCACGGAACCGAAGCTTGCCTCGCAAGACCAATCTCAAAGTTGGTCCACCGAACCACCGCCAGCACAGCATCCTCCCGCCACGAGCACGACAGATTCGTCCGTCTTCTCCAGCGCCAGCGCAATGCATGACCTGCGCAGTCGTTGGCTCGCTCTCGACACCAAATCCGACAGCATCTCCAACTCGAAAAGTCGTCTTTCCAAACAAAAGACCAACAAGTTCGGATTACCTCGCCAACAGCGCGTCTATCCCCGAGAATCACTCGCTCGAATCAACGTTCTGCCCAAGAATGCCCCACAAGAGATTGTGGACAAGTTTGGTCCGAACAGTGCGTTTGGCCGCGGTGACGGTGAGATCCCGAAAGAGAAGCCTCCGGCGCCGAAAACGACGCAAAATAAGAAACGTGGTGGCAAGACGAGCGATCCATCTGTCAAGACTACCACCAATGATCATTCTTCGTCGGAAAAGAACGCAAACGAAGCCGGCTACCTCGATCCGGACGACGGCCCTGCTCCATCGGCGCCCCTGCAAGAGTTTCAAAAGCTTCTCAATGCATCGCCTCCCGAGCATGAGTGGTCGAAACACCCACCCTGCCCTGATGTGTGTGACTTGATCGGCTTCGTCACTTCCGGTGGATACAACCTGGCCGAGGGCTGTGGGACGGCGGTGGGATCAATCTGGGTGCAAAGGCTGGTTGAAGGCTGGAAGCAAGAGGATGGCGAAAACAAGACGCAGACGGACAGGCAGAGGAGATTGTGCATCGTGCGCAACGCGGGTGAAAGTATAGGACGGTTGGGCGTCTGGGAGGTCTGCAGTTGATCGATCGATCATCACTACATCGTATCTAGAGGAGCAGAACGCGCACCGGTGTGGGTATACAACAGGGGTACTGTGCCTGGGCTGTCTTTTGTGTCTAATGTAGCCTGTAAGAGTTGGATCCAAAGCAGAGTTTCCGGAAGATGCTCGATAGGACAAACGTAGTAGAGCAAATAGGACCTTGGGAAAGTTATCATCATCGTCATCAGCTTTTTCGGAAGTCTAGCTGTACAAAAGAGCTATACTATATCCCTCGCCGAAACGGCTCTTCCGAGTGCCAAAGGCACATTCACATCCCACACCGCTAAGAAAACGCAACAAGAAAAAGGGGGTATCGCGAGTGAATTGAGCCGAGCCCAGCTGAGAACCCAGCACCAAAAAGGAGAAACCACGGATTCCAAATGCGATGAGAGGAACTTCTTCTCTGGTCCTCATCTTGGGCCCATCCATGATCATGATGGTCAAGCGCCATAAACTTGGTAAAATTATTAAAGTCCTTCGTCATCTTGCCAACTCCTCGCTTGCTACCGTAGGCATGTGTTGTAGGATTTGTACATACTCTCCACTTAGACCATCCTTGCATGAGATCCGATCAGAGAGCATAATTCTCCGCATGCAGGAAAATCTCATCTTTCCCACTGTCACTCCAGATGTCGCGCTGCAGTCGGGCGACCGTGTTGGTGACGTCGGTCCTCATCTCTGGCGGCCCGCAGACGTACACGCACGTCCGTCGTCCGAATTCCTTACTCAGCCCCTTCAGCATGTAAGGGATGTCCGGCCGGCCGTACTCCGTTCGCCAACCGTCACGACGACTGGAAACGTTGGTCGGCAAGAACGCGAAGCGCATGAGGTTCTTCTGGAATTTGGTCGGGGTCTGGGGGAAGCCGAAATCAAATGCGCGTGTGGCTTCGATTTGAGCCTGCGAGATGGTCGACATCCTGGCCTCCTTGGGCGGAGGCGGGTAATATGTCTGCAGTTGCTCTGCGCTGGACGGAGACAGGTGTCGCGGTGGTGCGAGGTACGCTTGTGGGAGGGCGGTGATTTGGTCTTCAAGTTCCTTTTTCAAGTCCGGTTCGCCTTCCATCACCATGGCCGAGTTGCGCTTGCTTCCGGCGTTGTGGATGGCATCGGAGATCTTGTCGCGGATCCCGCCAAGGCGGTGTTCTTTGACTTCGGGAAGAGGTTCGTAGCGTCTGGAAGCGGTGATGTAGAAATGGCACTGTACGGATCCGGGAGGGGCACATTCTCTGCAGATGCGGAGCTCCTCCTTGAACCACTCCATGATATCGGGACGCTTCATGGCCCAAATGACATGGACCTTGGACGTTGTGGCTTTGCCGTCGCGCATACGCTTGATCAGGTCGAGAAGTTGACTGGCAATGGCCGTGATGCCACTACCACCAGCGAAGAAGACAACCTGGTCGAAAGACGCCATTTGGCGTTGCATGCCGCCATAAGGTCCTTCGACGAATGCTCTGTACGTCTTGTATGGTCCCTTCTTGATGGCGGTGTCCATCACTTTGCGTGTAAAACCTGAAAAGGGGCGGAAGACCAAGGTCATATCTCGATATTGCTCGCCATACTGAGAGGGGAAGTCCTCGCTGCACAATGAAGCAATGGTGAATGGATGGTTCTCTAGAATGGAGATCCCCGGCATTCGCAGGTATGCGTACTGGCCAGGCCGCCACCTCTTCTGGGTTGGAATGGTAACCTTGATGGCATTTTCGGGCAAGATGGTTACAGCAGACTCTTCGCCAATGAGCCAAGAAGACCGGAACGGGTTTGTCCAGTTCAAGAAGACGAGCCGCGCAAACAAAGACACAGACATCAGTGCTATGGTCGAGTAGAGGTAAGCCCATGATGTTAGGTAGTTGTTACAATGCCAGAAGAGCAGTCCGATGAAAGCCCAAGCAACTGGGATGTGGAGGATGACAAACAGCTCGTACATCTTGGCACGGAGGATTGGTAGAGAGTGCAACGTCAAGAACAGTAGAGGTGCAATGGCGGCTATCCCAGTTGTAAACACATAGTACTGCTGGTTAAAGTAGAGCTTGAATGTTGCGTAGCCATCAGGGTCGTTAACCGACTGATACCAATAAGGTACAGCATGGATGATGGCGAAGATGACGCATAGATATGCTGTCCAGCGATGAAGGACGATAAGTCGATCATGGCCAATTCCGGTCATCCATGAAACTGGATTTGCTTTGGTGGCCAGCACAACGCACCAGGGGATGAGAGATACCGACATCATACCTGCTCGGATCGCCAGGGGAGGTGAACCATATGACATTGAGGCGTAGAACAACGGTCGAGGTAGGAAGCAGTAGAGTAACGACGCCAGCAAGGCGATTGTTACGATCACAAGGACCCCAAGAGATGGAAAGGTAAAAGTGAACTTGCCAATCCGAAGCGCCGGCATTGGGCGGTAGAAGATCCATCTGAAGAAGGCAATGGTGTTGTTCAGTGGTGCAATGGCCGACACAGCTGCTTGCTGTCTCGTCTTCTCTGCAATTAGCGGTCCTTTGCTTGGAAAGAAGTGCCTTGTCGATCCATCGGTCTGCGCACTGATTGCGCTGGGTAATTCATAGTCGACATATCCGTGCATTGGTGAGAAGCCCATGGGAGTGGTTGCTGACGCGGAGTTGATGACTTCTTCCTTGTACAGCGCCGTGCGGATCTTATCGCCCCAGTAGTAGTACAGTCGCATCAATGTCGCGCTGAGTAGGAGGATGATTCCAACGTAGACGAACAGTAACCCATACTTCGCGGCATGGCTGAACGGATCTTGTTGAATTGCTTGCACCAGCGCTGGAGGGGTTGTGCTGTTGATGGGAATATTCACTCTCTTCACAAGTCCGTCTGCTATTCGGTCCCATGAGTCCTCTTCTCTTTTGGCTAACTGCGCCAATGCCTCAGTCGCCATTGAGGACATCTTGAACGCAGTATGTCCTTCACCGAGGTCCGTCTGTGCAAGTTAAGAAGGGTCGCAGATTGCTGATGAGAGTTCAGGTCGGGGATCTGGTCGCACCGAGGCCTTGCGGTCGAGAGGGCTAAATCTGTTGGACCCCTGATAACCTGTTTCTGAAGTGGTCGTATGCTCCACGGCCAGTCAATGGCCCTCGGCGAGAATCGCAGATTCTTGTGTTGTTACAATGAGAAAGCCGGCTTTCTCAGAGGGAATGAGTGAATAGCGAATGTAGAGAACGTAGAAACGGAGGACCTCATGCCTCTTGGACAGCAAGGAGGACAAGGGAGGAGGGCGAAACATGCGATATAGACGGGCATCGAGCAGTCGCAGCAGATAGCACGAGGTGACGAAGAGCGAGCCCGCGGTTGGAAGAGTTGATTCACCCCGCTACTCACCGTGATATTGACCGAAAGAGTGAAGATGCAAGCAGTCCCCAAGCCTTGGGGGCGATAGTAACACATGCATCGAGGACATTCTGCCGGATCTTACAGGCTGGCCAGAGTCAGCGGTAGAGTCAGCGCTTCGAAGAGAGCTTGCATTGGTTTGTGGCAGATCGACTGCAGAATGAGCGGGTGGACCTGGAGCGGACCGAGAATTCGGAGGAAAGTCACGCAAATCGCAGGACAGCAGTTGGCTCGAATGAAGAGGAGAAGCAGGATGAAAATGCCAGCGATGAGAAGACGATTGGATGGACGAGTGTGATGGACAGGATGGAAACAATTAGCAGAAGAATCAACTGGTAAGCGAGTCCAACGAGGGAGACAGTACGAGGTAATGGGAGGCAGATATGTGTCCAATAAGATGCTCGAGTAGCCGCCCAGCTTCGACGGTGGCACCTTCGTGCATCTCTAGCTGCATCTTCACCCACGAACCATCTCTCAGACATCGCTCAAGCCTCGACAGGGTCTATCCCCACAGAGCCGACTTTCCAGCACAAGGAACAGACCTCTACTCGTACTTGGGGACACGCAATCCTTTCCCGAATGGTCCGAAATTCGAACTTCTCGAGATGACCTAAGCGAAGCACTGTTGATCAGGCAAGACGTGATGAGCGTTATCATACCTACGTGCACGGAGTATGCTGGGGTCATTGATCAACGTGTCAGCTGCACCCCAAGTCTCTACAGGATGCAACGTGAAGAGGGGGGGCTCTCTTGCCGCTGGAAGGTCACTGATTTGTATAGTTTATTGACATCTTCAGTTCTTTCTAGCACCATCTGTGCATGCCTATGCCGTATTCTGATCCCCTTGATCAGCCTCTTCGTCATCAAATGTGGCTTCCCTCATAAACGGACTTCGTGCTCGGATGGCCCGGCCCTTCATCAACAATACGACAGGCACGAAACTCAATGCCAGTCCGATGAATCCAAGTAGACTGCCCGCCCATCCGTAACAGAGGTTCTAGAACAGTTGATAAGAAGCAAGAGGCAGGAAAGCACCAAAGCCGTTTCGTCCCAGACTCGCCGCTGAAAGTTCTGATGCAGCATACTTCTCGTATGCATCGGTGAGGTAGTTAACCACTGCCACATAGATGCTGTAAATGCCAACACCAACACATGCCACGCCGCAAGTCGGCACGATCCAGTGAATGCCAGGTCGACTTGTCCAGCCGTACCAGAAAATGCCTGCCGAAAATAACAATGAGCCTGGGACCGCAAAGAGCAGTCGGTGCTCGGGAATCGGCTTTCCAGGTTTCTCAGTATTCTTCCCGGCACTGCGAAGATAGAGCCAATCTTGAGCGGGGTTGATGACCGTGCCAATGAGCGCGCCAACGCTGATGGCCAATTGTATAAGACCGGTCTGAAACACATCCATGTTGTAGTTGGTCGAGAACGTCTGAGGTACGCTCATGAAGAAGAGAAAGAGGATTCCCCAAGCGAAGCTTACCCATAGCGTGAAGAAGGTAACCACCGGTTCTGTGAGCAACATTCTCACTGGTCTTCGGAAGCTGGTTTTCAACATGTTCAAGGTTGATTCCTTCTCGAGTTCGGATTTGGCATAGATTGGTTTGCTCGTCTCCTTTCGCATTTTCTTGGCCCTCTTGCCCAGAATCACGTCTCCACGGGTTTCTCGTAGAATGAAGTAGAACAGAGGAATCAAACCTGCATTGAAGATGATCTGAATGTAGAAGGTCTGGTGGCGCTAAGTTAGTAGAAGAGGGAAGAGGGCACACGATTTACGGTATGACATACCCATCTCCAAGGCTGCTCCTTGTGAATCTGCACAATGCTGCTGCCAACGAATGGTCCGAGAGCGATCCCTGTGACAGACGTGAATCCTTGGACGGTCAAACATCAGCAACGGACCATGAACCTTGCACGCTCGAGCAGATGATGGGAGGCAAGGGATGAGAAATTACCAAAGAGGCTCATTGGGATACTGCGAGCCTTGTCGTCTTTCCATATATCGGCGATGCTGCCTCCAACTAGGTTGATAGCGACGCTCGAGGCGCCTCCGCCGAAGAATCTGGTGACCACCAGAGTGGCAAAGTTTTGAGCGAAAGCTGACGGGAACAGCCAGATTACGAACAGAATGTAAGATATGAAATACCTGCCTGGGAGTAAGTCATTGTCTCTTGCATTAGCAATGGTTGCAATAGCTACCCTGGCATTCGCCCGCTGTGCTCGGTCAATGGCACAAACAGCAACGGGAATAAGGCTGCTCCCATATTCCAAGAAGTTGTTGCCCAGTACAGGTTCGAAAATGGCCTATTCTGGACGTTGAACATCTGGGAGTAGTATTCGTTTCCGGAACCGTAACTGCCAGCTGGCAGTCCCGTCAATATCGAGATGAAGCAGACCGTAAACGTCACCAGCCATTTGTATGTCGTGGACCAACTGAAGGGATTATCGGGGTCGTTAGGGCCATTCCAGTCGTGGATGATCTTGCCATCAGGAGTTCTCTCCTCCTTGTCGTTGCTGGCTGAGCCAACGTCCTGACCATGTTCGGGAACCGCTGTTGGTGTGGAAGACTGCGAATCGTGGGAAGATGAAGCAGAATTTCCAGAAGACCGCTCTTCTCCACCCTCTTTGCTGCCGCCATGATGTGTGAATAAATACAATTGTGTGAAATCTGACCCCTATGAGTGTCGAGGACGAGGAGCATGATGTCCCAGTAGTTGCGGGCTTTCTTCTTGGGGGTGTTATCAATATGTAAAGCAATATTCCAAAGTTTGTGTATGCAGATGACGTTGGTACCACAGATTGTTCCCAGTTACTCCATATCATGCAAACATCGTCGTCATGAGATCCGGGAAGTTTCCATAAAATTTTCACTCGATGACATCTCTGCAAGGCTGTATCTGGGAGCTCAAGGTCGCCAATGATCAGTACTCGGCCTCGAATATTCGTTCGCCAGAGTCTCAAACCCCTGTCGCTGATCACAATTAATGATCGACACAACCTTGTTATTAAGCAAGCCGGAACAATGCAAATCGGGTACATTTGAATCCTTGATATATCAACACCGAACCCGTCAGGGAGAGACACGTGGGAAAAAAAGGAGGAGTTGCGCAGACGAAAATACATCCATGGCGGTATGAGAGCTGAACCGATCAGAGCAAGAGCAAAGGAATAATTCGACCCAGAGGGCCACGAACAGGTCTTGCCAGATCTTAGTCTGAAAGGAGAAGGCAGGCACCACAGGTTTTGATGAGCGTTGGCTGCATTCGCATTTTACCGTGTCCGCTCTCGATACGTCGATTGAGTCTCGGCCAATGGCTGCAAAGATGCCTTGTCAAGGAGGGTAACTGCAGCGAAAGAGCGATAAATTCTTTCCCAGTCTCTGTTCCATGGTACCGTTCGACCTCGCATCGATCTCCACCGAGCAACTGTCTCTGGCCACAGATAACCGGATATGTCGAGACAACACTGACTCGACGATGTTCGCCTCTTCTGTAAGCTTTTCGTGGACAATGTAATGTAGGACATCATCGACATAAGCCCTCCAATAGGCTGCTTTTCCCCAACCTTTACCGTAAGGGCGAGTATCATGCAAAATCGCTGCCTCGTAAAATACCTGTAGTCTGCATTGACAACGATCGTGCTGATGTGGCCTCATCCATCAGTCGTGTAACAGAAGGCTTCTCTACCATGCCCCGTCGCTAAATGCAAGACTTAATATAATCAGCTGCTGCTTATTTTGCGACGATCGCAATATCCGCAGCATTTGTCGCATTTCGCTTGTAGTGCGATAAGTGTCGGTTCAACAGACGCTCCTCCTCAATCGCCCTCTGAAGGATCAACGACTCGCGCACGTATGATCTTGAGCTCATCCAACGGTCTGTCCTCGCTGTTCGTCTTGACCAGTCCCATTCGCTGCACGATTTTCATCCCACTCTTTACACGGCCGAATATGGTATGCTTACCGTCGAGCCACGGTGTTGGAGCCAATGTGATGAAGAATTGACTGCCATTCGTATCCTTTCCACTATTGGCCATGCTCAATATGCCAGCGCCCGTGTGTTTGAGTGAAGGATGTAGCTCGTCTGCGAACTTCTCTCCATAGATGCTTGAGCCGCCACGTCCAGTACCTGTAGGATCACCTCCTTGCACCATGAAATTCGGTATGACGCGGTGGAAGATCACATTGTTGTAGTAGCCTCGTTGAGCCAGGGTCGAAAAGTTCTTGCAGGTCTTTGGGGCATGGTCATTGTAGAGCTCGACGGTTACAACACCCTGAAGAAAGTTGTTAACGGAGAAATCCAGGCAGAAACGAGCGGAAGGAACGCTTACCATGGTCGTCTCGAGCACAACATCGGTAGCCATGTCGAAGAGTTCTGCGTAGAGCCACTCTCTGATCACATGCCACTGATATAAAATGCACAGCACGAGCAAACGTGAAATGGTGTTGGGCGCGCTTGTATTCGTGCCGCTTTAAGAACGACAAGTGCTAGCTGCGCCATATCCACATTAGACACCTAGAACGAGGGATCTGCACTTAAGTTAGTACGGATAGTGGGACACTCCTCGAACTCGTACCAGATTTAGATTAAGGGATTAGGGCCACCCAAACAGCGAATACATAGTACACCCTCCCACGTCCTTTTGTCAGAAAACTATTCATATCAAGACTGTAAAGTCCACCTTGCGTCAAATGCTTAGTATATTCATATCTTAGAGACCCGTCTCCATGGCCACTGGTTGACGCCGGGCTTAAGATCAGCTCCACCTCCGGCGCTCAGCGGCTGTCTCTCGACTGCCTTGCAGATTTATCTGGCTCAGCAGCGGTTACCGCAGGACATTTCGCTACATAGATATGGAGTACGTCAAAGGGCGGGCAACTCCTGGTTGTTGCGAAGTGACTCGCTGATCCAGATGCGCAGAGCACCGACAGTGAAATATGGAAATTAACATGTCCCGACATGGTATCGAGAGTACCGCAAGCGACAAACCACCTGGCGTCCATACCAGCGATTCTGCATACAACGGTGCCTTTCGATCTCCAGATGACTCGGTGGTCGAGGAACGCCAAAACCGGCGCATGACCGGGCTCTCGGACGCAGAACTCAGTCATCAAGTCTCTATGGCGATTCATCTTGAGCCCCCACCTGTGGTCGTCAGACCTCCCAAGATCAAAAACGATGGCTTCAGTCATCATGCATTTTCCTGGCTCTCCTGGAGTCGAAACGAGCAAAAGGACAGATCCCGTTGCGCAAGATCCACACGCCATTCGTACTCGTACGAAGAGACTTTTCGGTTTCTCGGCCTCACCATATCGAAAGCTATCACATATAAGACGTCCGAGAACGGGATCGATACCGCCAGGGCAACTACTCGCTTGGTAGGTCAACCGAGTCGTTGGCAACAACATGAGGGTGGTCTGCTAACACGTACTGGTCGATCAGGGATGGCGGGGCACTGAAACCACGTGGTTAGATGACAAGGTACCGAAAGCACGCCAAAGACTTCAGAAATACTCCAGGAGCGAACCACTCGACCCATCCACTGGTGCTCCAAGCCAGGAGACCGGTGCTACTGTGACGGACATAGAAAGACAAAAATCTCCCAAGGACTCAGGGCGTCCACGGACGATACCGAGCGGAGCGCACCCGTGGCTTCATGACTACTATTACGTTGTAGTAGGGTTCATGGGCGATGAAAGTGTGCCCAAGGAAACACTGCGTCGTGTTGTGCATACGGAGGGATTGTTCCAGGAAATCCGAAAAGCGCACAGGCACTTGCGCAATCCATTTCGTAGGGCGTTGTCACTCAAAGAAGTCTCTGGCTTCGGCATCTACGAATGCGACTCGAGCAAAGGCTATCACAGAGAGGTGGATCTGGATAAAGAAACACACAGAGCGCTCGCGGAGCTCTGGCGAAATTTCAGCGGCAACAAGCTCGATTACGAGGGCCGTTGGCTGATGTGGATCCATCAACATTTCAACAATGGATCCAAGAACCCGGAAATGGGCAGGTTGACCCTGGAGTTCAAACTTCGTTGGTCGGTCTACAAGGTCGTCTTCTGGGGAGTGGTGCCCATCTTGCTAAGCTTGGCTGTTGGCTTCTGGTACATGTTTTCAGATCATGGAGAAGTCGACGGTGTTGCAGTTGCAGAGGCCGCCTGGGTCATTGCTACTTACATTATCACCACATCAGCGTGTGAGTACACTCCTTTCCAATGGACGCGCGGGGCAATATTTGACTCCGCATACATAGTACTCCTCGCCCTTCTCGCTGTTATCACGCAGCTGGGCAATATCTGAGCTTGCAGTGGGAACTACATGGACTTTGGGTCCACACGTTCGTTTTCTGATGGCAGGAATCATGAATGAGGCGGGTTTCTTTGGACACCTGCAACAGACGTACACGTCTTGGAGGCTGCGACGATACCGAAGGCGCCTGACTGGTTGTAGGATATCTTAACCAGGAAGCAATCCAGAGTCAAATCTTTCTCTCGCCTAGACTTGGTGATCCCAGGCGAACCAATCGCCCTTCCGATTGTCATAGGCTATCGGACAGCAGTCGTAAGGCTTCGGGCTTTCAATGCCTCAACCTACTTGAGCACTGCGGCTAAGGACCGAGGAGTTTTAGCACAAATCTATCACGGAGGGAACGTCAGGACAGCGGACGTTTTTAGTAAGGTTGGAAGGGTGGATATATGCCTGAGCACCCTTCTGAGTTCTTAAACGTGTCTTGAAATGAACGTCCCGGTAGGTGTCGATATAGTAGCGCTCAAAAACCTACCATCCTCAAAGGCTACCTTTTTGGACTTCCTTTGCAGGGACATGAACGACAGCCACATTCTTCAAGTCCTTCGCCCCTCTCAGGAGATGAATGTTGTCCTTGAAAGTCTGAGTCTCCCTGTATTTCAGGTGAGCTTCAACACTGGTCCACCCAATCAGCGCCACATAGCCCACACATGGCTCAGAGCTTTTTGGGTCAATGACTTCTTCCTCGATGAAACCACCAATCGCAGCCTTGAAACCCTCTGCAGTACTTTCAACCACACCGACAAACTTCTTCATATTGTCGGTGAACGTTTTCTGGTCCTCAGCAGAGTACCCCTTTGGGAAGTATGCGGTGATGAATTCGGTGACGTGAGCGCTGGTGTCGACGAGCGCTTTTGTTGGTGGATGAGGGTCAAAATGAACATGATACATGTTGAGATCACCGGCGACCATGCTGCCAATCTCTTGCACGAACGGCCCGTATTTACTGCTATGGTGTCAGTTGGGATCAATCGGAAGTGACCTGTTCTCACTCACTCTGTGGCCATAAACTTCTTGTGGTGATCGACACTGTCCCAATCAATGAAGAGGGTCAATGTACCAGGATTCTCAACTTGTCGGCCCCAGTAAAGTCTTTGACAGCCATCCTGCGCCAAGATCGTTGCAAGAATGTCCTTGAACTTTTTACCAGGAGCGCTGTTGAAGTCGTCGGGGTAGTTCTCCTCCGACATGGGGATAAACACAACCTCGGTAGCGGGCGCCATATTGCACTGTTACTTCTTAGGCTAACGATTGATTGATGTCTGGTCTGGGAGATGTGAATGAGGTTGACGGTTAATCACTAGTGGTAGCTCCGTAGATTCAAGGTACAAGTGCGGGCTCGATGGAGATATAAGTAAGTCCGGGATGGTGGATGCACCAGGTGGGTGCCAGGCTCAAAGCCGAGGTCGGATTTGGAGATGCGGGATCTGACTCGAGCGCTCTACTTAACTCGTACCTTAGACTGAAAGACATCTGGGCCCGGGCTGGACACTGCTTACCTTGTCAGCGTGCCCTGAATGTTCGGTTCCATTCAGACATGCGAACTGGCATCCAATTCGACATATAATCACTCAGTCTGACTTGAGAATGAGAAAACACGTCAGGTAGATAAGTGTGTGATTGCGTGCATGTGAGGCGGCTTAGTCATGATGCGGATGATTAGATATGCCATGTAGCTCAAGCACTTCACAAATGGCTCCTAGGAACTTGAGATGAAGAAGAGCTTGTGGCGATACTGCACCTCACAAGCACCTGACAGCAGAGGATTACTCCCAATGTAGCCACAATGATGAACAGAGCGAGAGTAATCGACCCTCCGAGCATCCCACCAGTGGCTCTATGCTTCACTGTATACTTGCTACGTCGGAGCAGTAAGCCAAGTAATCCCATGCTTGCGGTTACCCTCGGCGTGCCTCGGTTAAGACGCTGCAGCAATCAACACCGCAGTCCTCAATGTAAAGGGTGCCCATTGCCCATCCTCGACCGCCAGCTTCTTCTCTGTGAGACATCTGTCCAGTTCTTCCTTGCCTCGTGGAGGAGCTCTCCGATATGCCTCCGAATTACTCGCCAACGCCTTCCCTTTTACGCAGCCTTTGCCGCGTCCTTCGAGAACCGACCTCCCTCCCTTCGAGGTCTCACCTCCGAGTACGAGCACGCTCGGCAGCGACATTCACCCACCCTCGCCATGCCCAAGCCATTTCCGTCCTTCCGACACTGGTGGACAAGACCAGCCAGGAATACAAAGACAACGCAACCCAAGTCAATGCTATAATGGCCAAATACGCCGACTTACACCAGAAGATCTCCAATGGCGGCCCACAAAAGGCAAGGGACAAGCACGTCCAGCGCGGCAAGATGCTGGCAAGAGACCGAGTCACAGCACTCGTCGATCCAGGAAGCCCGTTCCTCGAACTCTCCCCGCTCGCCGCACACGAGGTTTACGAGGACGAAATTCCGGCCGCAGGCGTTGTCGCAGGAATCGGTACAGTCGAGGGCGTAACATGCATGATCGTCGCCAACGATGCAACTGTGAAGGGCGGCACATATTACCCCCTGACTGTGAAGAAACACTTAAGGGCCCAGGAAATCGCACAGCAGAACAGACTACCTTGTATATACCTCGTCGACTCGGGCGGCGCGAATCTGCCCAACCAAGCCAACGTCTTCCCCGACCGCGACCATTTCGGACGCATCTTCTTCAACCAGGCGCGCATGAGCAGCATGGGGATCCCACAGATCGCTGTCGTGATGGGCCCTTGTACAGCAGGCGGTGCCTACGTGCCCGCCATGTGCGACGAGTCAATCATCGTCGAGAAACAAGGCACGATTTTCCTCGCAGGCCCGCCCCTTGTCAAGGCAGCAACAGGCGAAGTCGTGTCCGCCGAAGACCTTGGCGGCGGCCAGCTTCACAGCAGCATTTCTGGCGTGACAGATTACCTTGCCGTCGACGACGCGCACGCCATTGTCCTCGCCCGTCGCTCGGTGGCTAACCTAAACTACCCAAAGGAGCAGCCTGCGCCAGTCGAAGTCCGCGAACCGCTCTACGATTCCGAAGAGCTCCCTGGCGTCGTGGGAACGAACCTGCGTAAGCAGATCCACATGCACGAGATCATCGCGCGAATCGTGGACGGCAGCGAATTCGCCGAGTTCAAGAAAGATTACGGTACGACGCTTGTTACCGGCTTCGCACGCATCTACGGGTACCAGGTCGGCATCGTGGCGAACAATGGCATCCTGTTCTCCGAATCGTCGCTCAAGGGCGCGCATTTCATCGAACTGTGCTGCCAGCGCAACATCCCGCTCGTCTTTCTGCAAAATATCAGCGGATTCATGGTCGGGGCGGATGCCGAGAAAGGCGGCATTGCCAAAAACGGCGCCAAGCTCGTCACGGCGGTCGCATGCGCGGATGTGCCCAAGTTCACCGTCGTTGTAGGGTCGAGCGCCGGCGCAGGAAACTACGGCATGTGCGGGAGAGCGTACTCGCCACGGTTCCTGTGGATGTGGCCCAATGCGAAGATTGGAGTCATGGGCCCTGAGCAGTTGACGGCCGTCATGGAGACGGTGGGAAAATCAGTCGACCCGGAGTTGCGAGACCGCATCGAGAGAGAAAGTGACGCCGCGTTCTCGTCTGCTCGATTATGGGATGATGGTGTCATCCCGCCTGCGCAGACAAGGCATGTGCTTGGACTGGGATTGAAGGCAGCGTTGGGCGGTAGCGCCGAGAAGACCAGTACCAAGTTTGGCGTTTTCAGGATGTAAACGAACAGGAGCGTCGGGCATAGAACGACGCGGGTTTTATGTGCTGGCATATTTTGGGTATTTGGTACGTCAGCACGGAAAAGCGAGAGACAGGCAGCCACAACAATTGAAAGCTGGATTATGATATGTCGACGTGAGTCGGTAAGTCTAGATCTTTGTCCTTCCATGATACCACACTTTTTCTTAGCTACAATTGACGCCCGATGATGTTGGTATCTCATTTCCGATCACCGAAATGCATATTTGCTGACACAAACGAGAATCTCACAAGATGACACATCGATCACGATTGCGGGTCCTTCTGCCTCGTCGATCGTGTCGATTCGGTCGGTCGCGGCGACGAGTTGCCAATTGCTGCTCGTACTGCTGACTTCGGTTCGTGTCCTTCTGGATGATCTGCGAGCAGAGATTGAGAAAGACTTCGTCGACATTCGTCCGCCTCCGCGCTGACGTTTCGTAATACGGCTTCTGGCCCCATGACTGGGTGAGTTGGAAGGCTCGGGCTCGTGGCACGACTCGTTCGTCTTCCATGTCGGATTTGTTGCCGACCACCACCAATGGAATGTTTTCGTCGTCCTTGATGCGGATGATTTGTTCGCGCAGCTCGGCCAGTTCGTAGAAGGAGTTCATGTTGCAGATGGAGAAGACCAGCAGGAAGCCTTGTCCTTGTTTCATGTAGAGTTCTCGCATGGCGGTAAACTGCTCGGTGCCTGCTGTGTCGAGGCTGCAGCCGGAGACAAAGGTTAACATGGCATTGGACAGCAAAGGATTTGCCTGGGAATTGTTGAAAGGGCAGTACATACATTTCGAGCATGACCTGTCGGCCATCCACGTTGACCTGCTTGCGGTACGAGTCCTCGATTGTAGGGTCATAACTCTCGATCCAGACATTCTGGACGAATTGGGCCGTGAGACAACTTTTGCCTACGCCGCCTGTTGCGAGCACAAAGAAAGGAATCAGTTCTCGGGACTGCGGAAGAAGATGGCTACTGCAGGGCATGCATAGAGTCCATACGTACCAGCACCAAGCACAACAATGTGATACTCTCGCCTGTTGAAAAGCAACAGGTCATGTTAGCCAGAGATCTCATGTAAAGTCGTACAAGGCGGCTAAAGCAGTCGTTTCTCGAACTCACCTAGGCTGTAAACTCATCCTTCCGTCTCTATCCACCCCCAAAGAGGCCCTCCAGCGTCTGCAACGGTGGCTTCTTCCGCAGCTTCTTCTCTCACACACACCACAATAAAATGGGGGTTGGAAAAGGTCACACTTGGTCGCTGTTGCGACTACATCTCAGAACCCCCCTCAATCTGTGCCGTCTTCTGTGACCTTCTGCTATGCAGAAGTACCTTCGAGACAGATAATCCCACAAGATCCAGGGTAAAGAATAGTGTTGTTGTGCTTCTTGACCGAGGTGGTAGTGGTGGTGTGAGCAAAGTACAAGTAGTTGAAATCCGTGGTCCTGAGATTCTGGGTTTGTGTGGTGTGGTGCGGTAACGTAAAGTAAAGCGGGAGGACGGTTCGCTACGAGATTTAGTGAAATGTCTCACTCCAGTCGAAAGTCTCCCTCTTATACTTACGAGGTAGGCAGAAAAGATGACTTGGCCTGGGGACGGGCGAGCTTGATGCCTCACAGTAAGAAGACCCGTCAGATGGGCTCGGTGACAGCCGTGGTGGTTGGTGACAGGTGCTCTGACTGGTTTGATCGCAATGCCTGGGCTGTGACTTTAGGGCCAATGGCAGGGTATCTTTCAGCTGCTTTCGTAAAGTGTCTGGCAGCCTTTTCGTGGAGGCCAGTCAGCGGCGAAAGACGAGGGTGTGATTGATGACTGTTGCGTCGGTGAGGCGACAGCGAAAAATACCTAGGTAGGTTGATGGATGGTGGTGGCAATGAAGTCGTTGGATGGGCTTTGTCTCGGTGAACAATCTGGCTGGATCAAGTGGGCGCCTTGTCCTGGGTACCAGCGACCAGGTATATTTAAGGCTACGACGATGGTTGGTATAGTACGAGTATCCGTAGCTGGGCAGAAATCCAGATGCAGCTTTGTCGAGATCTACGCCTTCATCCTGTGGTCGGTGCACCGGTGATATGTCAAGCGAGTAAGTTGATGGTCCAGTGGGTATCTGGGTATCGTCGACTTCGAATGAGGGACCGGCGGAGCTTTTCTTTTTTCCCTTTCGATTCCCGATCGATATCGGCGGACCGTGGTCTTGGGAAGGAAGTTTTGAGACTAGATCATGCTCTCGTACCTGGTAGCTCTGCTCCAGTTGTCTAAAAAGAGTGTACCGTCACGTACTATGCAGTAGTCTGGGTTGATCGATGTTGGTTGTGTGGGATGAAATACTCGTATTCGTGGATCCCTGTCGTCCGATGACCGCAGTGGCTGCGTCCCTGGCTTCTTCTTGTCTTCTTGACCATTCCAATGTTCCAATAGCCGTGCATGCATGGCCCTGGGTTTCCCCTGCAGACCACGAGCCTACCAGCCCTTCCAAGGCGACTTATCGCAACTTGTTTGAACGGACTGTCTTCCCCGCTGGCCGCGGAAGTGGAAACGTGGCCATGTCCCGTTCTCCTGGCATTGTTAGTGCCTCCTTTACGGCACCTACTTGTCCGCCTATACCGTTTCCACTGGAATCTGGTACAAGTAGGTTTTCAGGCACACTGCGTCTCTTACCACTGGCTCTCCACCTACCCACTACTGTTTACGTCTGGGCATCCATTGCGACCATTTCCGTTGTTGCAGCCAACAGGAGACCCCGACATGCCAAAAATTATCCAGCGCTGCAACATTCCGAAAATGGTCCTATCATATGTCGCGGAGGAGCTTCGTTGTCTCTATAAGTATTACAGTCGGCCCTCGACAGCCTATGTGACACTGATAACTTAACAGGTCTTAGATCTTGGGCACCTGGGGTCACGCAGGCGAAGAGAGGCCTGGAGCACCTCTGGCCCCTTCCATTTCCAGGTCCATACTGCCGAACACCATCTCCTGCGGCTGACCTCAAGCCTCTAGTCGTAAACGACGGCAGTCTTCTGCTCTGAAATCCGTCGGGCATTTGACACCGGCTGAAGGAAGATCGTCGCACACTATCCTTGCAGGGTACCCTTCAATGACGAGTGAGGCTTGAACATGCGAGCTTCGAGATCGGCAGGGACATCCTCTTTTGATTCAAGTACGGAAAATATCCGTTGTTTCCTAGTACTTGACCACGAACAGGACGCCATGGCGCAAGCCCAAAACGCCTGTTTGGAAGTCTTGTAACGTCGATCAAGTTTCATGCTCTCGGTAGCTTGATGAGTGATGCAATTCCTAGGCTAAGGGTGTGACACAGCTCGCGTGGATGCGCATCTTTGCGGGTTGGAATCATTCCGAGACCATCTTTCTAGACGGTTTTCGAGGAGCCTTCTGGACGCACGGGGTCAGTCTCGGGACATGGCAACCTCGAGAGGTGCGCCCTTCGATGAGAATTATGATTCTACACCTCCCAAGATGACCAGGTACTCGCACAGAGAATTGGGTTAACGTGTCGAACCTCTCTCGCCTTGTCACCGCTACTTAGCGCTTGCACACGATCTCACAGTTGTTGAATTTGAGACAAGCTCATAGTGAAGGTGTTTGTCCATCCACGAGATGCTGTTCCGCCCCTGCATTGCATTCAAGCTCGTCTGCAACGCACCAAGCTCGAATTGTTGAATCACAGCACAGTACGCTAATCGCAGCCTGGAGCCTACATCCGAGGCGCTGTCACAGCTGTTCCGAAATCTTGAGCAGACCGCACGTGCTAATCCTCCCGACTACAGTACGACACTGCGAATGTGGCGTTTGACTAAAGTTCTCGAGGCCTTCTAGAAGCTGCAATTGCGCACAAGGATTCCACAGATCGAGGCGCTGATCGTCGTTCCAGGCGTGTCGATCCAACGATCATCCCCTTACCGTCTCGCCCTCAACTTGAATCGTCGGTTAATGAGACACTTGAAACTCGTGGCCGCATTGCCGATGGGTGTCTCCACCTATTGTCAACGACAGGGAGTTTTCAGGCCTGGTTTGCTGTGTCTACTCCTTCCTCTTCAAACTCGACCAGTTCAACCCCACTGCCAACGACCTCGCCTTCAGCATGTACGACACGTTTGACCACGACACCCTCAGCAGGGCTTCGGATCACTGTCTCCATTTTCATGCTCTCAATGACAAGGAGTGGCTGGTCCTTGGTCACAGTATCGCCTGGCTTCACTAGTACTCTCAAGATCTTGGCCGGCATCGGTGACACTAACGAATTGGCCTTCTCGGTGACACCAAGCGCTTTGGCCAGCCATGGCGGTTGGGGTGCCGTCAGGCGGAAAGCACCATGAGGTGTGAAAAGATGAATCGTACCAGCGGATATGGTCATCGATGGCGCAAAGATAATGCGCGAAGTATGGCGCGTATGGGGGAAGTAGGTGGTCAAAATGTTGGTCGGGGGATCGAGAGAGGCAGAGACCTCGATAGGTGCTGGAGAGGATGGTGTCATTACTGAAAACTGGCCTGGAGCCATTTGCTGGATCTCAACAGTGTGGATTTCCGCTGTCTTGCCTGGACCTGGCTCGAAATCTGCGGACTGGAACTGGAATGTTCGACGCTGGAAGTCGGACGATGTATTTAGCCATGATGGTGAGGATAATGGTTGAAGCGACGGGTTTGCCGTAACTGTCTTCTTGCTTGTTGATTGCAAATACGAAGCTATGGCGGCTTCAGCTAGTACTTCCGATGTGATAGTTGTCTGCGGGAAGAGCTCCTGCCGATGCTTCTCAATGTACCCGGTTTCAACGGCGCCGGTCATAAAGTCCTCAGATTTGCAAATCCTTTTGAGAAAGTCAATGTTCGTGACTGGGCCAGCCACTTCATAATCTTGCAGAGCCACTGCCAGCTTACGTAGCGCGTCCAATCTGTCCTCACCTCGAACGATCAGTTTGGCGATCATAGGGTCATAGTGGCTGGAGACCTCGTCGCCCTGCACAAAGCCACTGTCGATACGGACGTCAGTCGTTTCTTCAGGTAGTCTAACATGCAGGAGCCTGCCAGAGTCTGGTATGAAGCCTTTATCTGGGTTCTCGGCGTAAATTCGAGCTTCGATTGCGTGCCCGCGTTCAGAGATCTGCTGCTCGACTTCCGCCTGAGTCAACGGTAGCGGCCTGCCTTCGGCGATCAAGATCTGCCAATGTACCAGATCGAGGCCTGTCACCATTTCTGTCACGGGATGCTCGACTTGGAGCCTTGTATTCATTTCCATGAAATAGAAGTCTCCCGTATCGTTATCGAAGATGAATTCGACCGTACCAGCACCTTCATACTTGACGGCAAGTGCAGCAGCACACGCCTTTTCCCATATATCCTTCCGGACAGAATCATCAAGATTTGGAGCTGGTGATTCCTCGAGGATCTTCTGATGTCTTCTTTGAATAGAGCAATCTCGCTCGCCAAGGGCAACACAATTGCCATGTTTGTCCGCGAATACTTGGACCTCGATATGCCGTGGCGTTGTGATGTACTTCTCTACGAGAACCTCATCATTACCGAAAGAGTTACGTGCCTCGCTTTTTGCGCTTTCGAGCATGTCGGAGAATTCTTGGGCAGACGTGACGATCCGCATACCCTTTCCTCCTCCGCCTCTTACGGCTTTGATCAGAACAGGATAGCCAATGTTCTCCGCCTCTCGCGCAAGTGTTTCGGGAGCTTGGTCGCTACCATGATATCCGGGTACACAGGGTACTCCAGCCGAGTTCATGATCTCTTTACTTCTCGCCTTGTCGCCCATATCCTCGATTGCGCCGGCTGGGGGTCCAATGAAAGTGACCCCTTCTTCTGCACATCTTCTGGCGAAGTCGGCATTCTCTGATAGGAAACCATAGCCGGGATGTATAGCCTGGCAGCCTTGTTGTTTAGCTATAGACAGGATCTTCTCTTGGTCGAGGTAAGCTGCGGTTGGGCCGAGGTTGAAAGCGAAGGGAGAAGAATGAGCATGTTGTGAGAGAGCGTCGGGACTCGTGTAGAGTGTCGTCGTCCGGATACCATGTTTGGCAGCAGTACGGTTTACTCTTATGGCTATCTCGCCCCGATTTGCGATCAGAATCGAATCTAGGGACTTTGTACTGTGTTGGTCTGTTTGGAGGCCTCGAAGTTGGGTCTTGAGGGGAGGACGGAGGGCTGAGCTTGCGCTACGAGCGGCAGCTCGAGGTAAACGACAATGCGGCATAACTTTGCTAACTGTGCATAGATTTCATATTCTTATGAAGTAGATCATCCGCAAAGTGGTCAGTCGTTTGTCAAGTACCAGTCAGTCCTTCACTGAAAGACATTCAAGTGTTCGGTTATCGACGCATTGGCCCGGCGAGCTGGACTGCGGAGAAGCCACGCCCCTGTGCCTGTTCCCCGACTTCACTAAGTCGGCACTGAACCACGCGTTCTCAGCTGTTAGAGACAATCGACTTGTCACATTTTGGCCAACACCTTTACTGGACCCGACGGTGCTGCACTTCAATTACGCAGACGGACCATGTTCGGGTCTCTAGCGCATACCACTAATCGAATCTCTTTTTAAGTTTGCTGTGTGATTTGCCCATGCGAACAAACAGTTGACGCCGTCTCAATTACGTTCCTCCTGTTCACTCTTTTCGAACTTGAGAGTCCCTCTGCCGCGTCTGGCCACTTCTACCCTGACAATGATTTGATGACCTTCTCAAAATGTCCGACATCGAGGACTACGCGTACTCTCCCTATGATGACCTCGACGACATCTTGTACGACGCAGATCCTGCCCCAGAGTTAGCAGACGACCTCGCAGGTCATGCCGTCCCTAGTCCTGTTTATCAGGATGAGATTGCTGGATATGAGCTTCAAGACTATTTCAGTGACTGGGAATACTACTCTGATGATTACATGGACGATGATCCGGCGCTCCTCAAGAAAAATCCCCAGGATGGCAGTAATCCTAAAAAGTCTCGAAAAGCCAAGGACGAGGCGAAAGTCGGAAAGAGAGGGATGAAAAGGAAGTTTACGGAGACATTGAACGTTCAACCGGCTGATGAGGAATTGTTGATCCGGAACATAAAGGGAACTTTGTGGGCGACGCCTCCACAACCAAGAACACCACCATATAACAAAGGTCACGAAGTCAAAGTTGCACTTATGAAGAATTGGAAGGAGCTGTTTGCAATCACAGATGATGGCTGGGGTCGAAGTACTGGCGAGGCTGAGGAGGATGAATCCTGGGCCAAGGACATGAGTCTGGCGGATATGGGTTTGCAGAATATGCAGGGAATGTCACGGGATCACAATGTTGAGCAGGACAATTCTGAGGCCGAGGAGGAGGAGGAGGAAGAGGATGATGCTGATGCCGATCTTGAAGAGGAAAGAACGGAAGCCGCTGAAGTTGATGAAGGCGACGAGATTGATGTTGTCCCGGAAATGGAGCCAAAACCACCACCCAGTGAAACAGAGTCAGCTGCATATGCCGAGGGACTTGTCGATGAGGAAGATCTTCCTCGAAAGCGACGTCGACTGAGTGCCGACCTCTCAAAATCTTCGGCTTCACCTGGCGCTGCTATTGTACAAGTGGCCGACTCCCATGCTAGGTCAGCAACGCCAGGCTCACACACCCTAAGTAGCGCCACGGACAAGAACACGAGAGGCCCAGTGGAGCAGAGCGTGTCCGAGCAAATCATAAACTCAACAGCAAATGGTTCAACTTCCACCACAAACAGGAAAAGGAAAGCAACGGAAGAACCAGAGGAAAGCGGTTTGTCTAGGTCTACCGCGAGCAGTCGTGCAAAACGAATTGCATCGACAGAGTCGAGGACTACCGCAAATGTGATGGATACCACTCGTCGGACTCGCAACTCGAAGAAATGATTTGGTTCTATGGTGACCAGGATACCTGACCGGGAGATAGGTATTCACTACCTATCCACTGCACAACCTGGGACAGGTGCGAGCTTCTTTGACGAGACCATGATGACTATTAGCTGGAGGACTATTGGGTAGACAGGCTTGAAATCCATAAATGTAGTTGAGTTGACAGATGCGCCAGAAGCCATCGTCATCATTCATGGTGAAGGAGGCCATCAATCTCTTACCGCAGACCCTGAGACCCAACTGATTGCGAGACAACAACAGTCAGAAATATAGGTAGATCCACAGACAGGTGGATGAAGAGCATTGAGGCTTTGGCCAGGCTTGGCGTTAGTGGACTTGAGACTGCGCTCTGCACGATTGCAGCATTTCAAGAAGCTTTCCATCATCTCCAATTGCCCGTCAACGTCGACCTTCCAATTGACTTTGAGCACATCAATTGGATATTCCTCAATCCTTCTCAAGCTATCAATAAACCCCGTCGATACTGCGCGGAAAGACATTGCCATTACATGGTCGTGCTTCAAGAGTGTCCAGATTTGGCTGAATAATTCACACGGGGGTACGTTCATATCGATGAATCCACTTTGCACAATGCCATTGTGTCCTCCGAATGTGGCAAAAGGAGGCCGTTTTTGATCCAAGGATACTTTTCTATCTTCGATCTTTGAAGTCTTCGCTAACAGGAGAACTTGACTAGGGGATAGACCATCGGATCAGCCAGTCCTGTTTGGATGGGGCGGAGAAAATCTTTGTCGGTTGGATAGAAGAAAGAGGAAGAGTCACAAGATGGCAGGCACTACATCTCCTGGTGCGGTAGAAACAAGTACTCACAGCCAGCCTTGCACATGGAGAGAGAAACTGACATTGGCCACCTAGGTAATGCCTATCTATCGTCGCCCGATACTCCTTCAACCGTTTTCCCCGAGCGATTGATTCGACCTCTTCCCAAGAGATCCCTCAAGTCTCGCTTGTCCCAAGAAGCCGCCGACGCCATCACATATCCTCCCACCCTACCCTCGACGAGTCTACCCACATACTCTCATTATGGTGAGAACGGAGAATATCCAAACGACAGCAAGGTCCTAGTCCACCATCATAGTGACGGGTATGATCACGACCACGACCACGACCACGACCATGACCATGACCATGACCATGATTCGGACAGTCATGACCATGACTGTCCACATCACCACCATCATTGTCACCATGACGATTATGATGATGATCTGGACGACCTTGATAGCATGGTACCCGTGTCTCATTACATATCTTCGTCTCCGACAAGTGGCCGTCATCCTAGATATACCAAGGGCGGTCTTTCTGGACCCGATGGATATGAAGCATTTGAAAACACAAACAATAAAAAGAAACGAAAAATACCTACATCAGGCAATTTGAATCTACATCACTCAACCCTGACGAGAGAATTTGCGCATATGGGTATCAACAATGACGGTTCTGCTGAGGATGCTCATTACCTTGCGAAAGGTGCAGGCGTCAATCCAGGCCTCGGTGTACAAGGTGCTGGTAGGGGGCGTAATGGAAGGAAACTACCAGGCCGGAATCCTCTTGGTGTTTCGGTGAACGGCTCAAATGTTCGCACTGCACCTTCGAAGTATGACCAGAATATGAGCACCAATGCTAAAGGTATGGGTCAAATATATCCGAGACATGACACGACTGACGCATTTGTAGCCGAAGATTCAAAGGATCAAGGAATTATTTCTGCAGCAATAGCAAATGCCACGGCGTTGTTGAGAAAGCCACTCAGTAAAGGTCAGGAGAATGTGGGTGTTCTCGATCAGGAGGCCAAGCAAGCACATTCGAACTCTCAGTTCACGTTTACCTGCGAGACTGAAGCCAAAGGGGTGACCTTTCCAGAACAGAGCCTGTATTCTCCGGGATATCATCAGCGCAGTGTAGCGCCGCCGCCTCAGTCGACCACCAACCCGAAAGCCCCACAGAGGACACATACCAGTGCGGCCACTCCTAACGCTCATCAAGCACAGGCCGCGGCCCCAAATGCTACAAATGCCAATGCTCAAGGGCAGAAACATCGAAGAAGGAGAGGGGACGTGTATGTGCTGGCTGCCCGGCAGAGGAGACTTCAACAAGAGTACAATAATCTCCAGCATCCTCCAGCGCCCGAGGATATCTGGATATGCGAGTTTTGTGAATATGAGAGCATATTCGGAGAGCCACCGCACGCTCTTATTCGCCAGTACGAGATCAAGGATCGAAAGGAACGACGCCGACTGGCCGAAAAGAGACGTTTGTTGGAAAAGGCCAAACTCAAGGGCAGGAAGGGACACAGGAAACTGAAGAAAACCTCAGCACCTCAACAAGCAACGCCGCCGGAAGAACCTCTTCCAGAGTTTGGAGACAACCATCTGGACAGACTTGTGGATGATGGCTTAGAAGATGCCTACGATGACCCAGTGCCAGCGGCAGCGCCACCTCCAACAGCGTCCAACAACCAAGTACGAGCAGGAGACACGAATGTAAATACCGATAAGGCTGGTGGAACAGGAGACGGTGGGGGAATACGATGACGATGGGCCGGTTTGAGGCTTTGTCCGTTTCCTCACGTTTCTGGATCGTTTCTCTCATCGGCATTGGTTGCATTGGACATCCGTTTGGTTTTTCTTTTGTGTTGTTGGATTAGTTTCTTTTCTTTCATAGCCCACCTTACCAGCCCCGATTAGCATAGCCTGCACATACTCCCCTCTCTCCCAAACAATACCGCTGTCAAGATAAAACCAGGTCAAGCTCCACTACGTATGCACAGTGATGGGTTTACTTTCTTGCCCGGAACCACGGCTCGAATGAAAGGGATGATGGGGAAGATCCGTCGATGCATTGGTAGGAAGACCAATCACCAGCTTACAGCCACGCCCGTCAGCCGCCTTCTCTTCTCAAAAGACCCCTGATCTTCCCCGCAAATTCAGGGCACAGCATACCAAATGACGCACATGCAAACAAGCCTGCGAGCCAGGTTTGAACCCATGGGCAATGCAAGCCGTATCTCGTTATTTAATTACCTCTTGATTGTTGAGCTGTTTGATGCCGAGCTACATTTGTTGTGATTACCCTTGACTCTTTGGCTGGAAATCTGACCGCTATCACACTTGTTGAATTACCAATAGTAGCACTTCAATCAAAGCAGCGTCAAGGCAGACAAAGCACTTATCCAAGCATGTCACCATCCTTGTGGAAGTGACAAAGTGACACAAAGTAAGTGCCTAGCAGCTTCATTGTCCAAATCCACGAGTCAGTGGTTGTTCATTGTCCATTGTCCACTGTCCATTGTACTTAGGTACTTGCCTGGTAATTCTCGACTGGCTGCCCCGGAACACATATCTTTCGTCGATCTCAGCCGACTCCGACGATTTGTCTCAGATTCATTCATACAAACATTCGCAAACGCAACAGCAAGCACTTAAATCAAACCTTTGAAGGCCCTGTAGGCTAGTCAACAGTACGCACATTCAACACATCGTTCTTACCCTCATTCTTACCATCATTCTTACCATCATTCTTCCAGACCAACCGCTTACACTACTACAGTCGCCAGAATGGTCGCCTTTTTCAACAACTTTCGCAAATCAAATCTGCTCAATCTATGTCTTCGCACACTACAACTCGTCCAAGGTCTGGTAATCATTGGATTGTATGGCGTCGATCTGAACAGAGCGAATCGCGAACACAAATACTCTGATGGCAAATGGGCACGTTCTACCACCGATCCAATTTCTCTCCCGGTTGAGGTAGCGAGATTACTGACTACCATTCAGGTGTACGCCGTCGTCTGCGGAACCATGTCTGCAGTCACTGCAGTCGCATATGGACTTGTCAGTGTCTTCATGCAATACTACACCGTGGCCATCTTGTTCGCCTGGGACTGGGTTCTGGTGCTTCTTTGGGCAGCCTTATCCGGGATCTTTGGTAGCATGTATATCGGAGAAAAGGTCGAAATGGAAGCTGGCATCCACCGCATGAAGGTCGCCGTTGGTTTCGATTTGGCCGGCTTGATCCTCTGGTTCATTACCGGCTCAATGGGGCTTTGGTGGTTCTTCGCAGAGAGACGGGGTGCTGGCCGGGTCGTGAGGGGCAAAGCTTGAGCCCGCACTGGATTGGACGGCGAAGACGAGAAGTTGATCAGTAGCGAGAGTACTAGGAATGCGGGCGACAGAGCGGCCGTGGTTTTAAAGGCTGGAGGGAAGCATGGAGATCAAGTCCAGCTGAAATGGGATCATTAGATTCCGTTTGGCATCTAAATGGGCCATGTCCTTCGGCTGCTTAAAGTCCAGCTTTTCTGGCCTACATTGTTTAATAAGCTGATATTCGCATCTGTGGCATATACAGGTAGTGCACGTAGTGACAAGTACGAGTATTCGAGCGTATCGCCTCTCCAATCACATCGACCGCGCGCGAGTCCTTAAAGGATAAAATATACTGTAGTGCGAAGGTTGCCCTAAGTCACCCTGCCGAGCGCCGATATAGATCTTACGCATTATTTTGATTTTGCATTGGGAATGATCAATCGGAGAAGCGTTTCGCCTAACGAATCAGATCCGCGGATTTCTTGTTGATTTTGCTCGCTTATACTGCTTCGCTGCGCTCAGCAGGGTGAACTGGAGAGCCTGAGCAGGCTCCCTTTCGGCAGCAGTACCGATAGCCGCAAGCTCGCCTAAGCTGACCGCCAGACCAACGATGGGCTTCAAGCCTGGTTTAACGGCTTCAGGCAGTGATAGTGAGGTGTCGTGGGTCTGTATTCAGGGTCCGGAAGGCAACGTCATTGCCGGATGGCCATTCAACAATTATTGCTACAAGTACTCTCGACATTTTATCTACAGGACTGTGGTACGAGTATGCCACAATAACTCGCTCTTGGGCGTAGCAGGATCAACTGTTCAGACTTGTTTCAAATGTAAGCTACATATCATTTCGTTTACGAGGTTCCCTGAAACACGGTTGCGAAAATCGCATGTGCTCAGAGGGTAGAAGTACCTGGTTGAGCTACTGATCTGAGAAAGGTACCCGATCTATGCACATCTCAACCCACGTCTTCTCCACTGTCCCACCTTCTGCAAGCCTATGAGCCTATGGGTTCTGTCTTTATCTTGACGCTTCTGGGTATACCGAGCCGTGGGAGCCCCCAGAAAGCCCCTCTGTGACATCAACCCTGTCGTCGCGTTGATTTTGAGGGTTCGATTCTTCTTTTTTCCTGACAAGTGAGAGAACAGCTTTCCATTGAGCATTTCGAGCTCGACTTTATCAGCATTTCTCCTACCCAAGAACCAAACTCCTGTCCGTGCCGCCGACTTTCTTCTGTGGTACTCAGCCTAGCTCGCACCCACCGTCTTTTTGTACCTGCATATCCGAGAGACTCCGTTACATCCACGACTAGTCCCCGTTCTGGTCTCGACGCGCCCATATTCCTGTGACCAGACTTGTTGGGGAAAAAATACCTCACAAAAGTTGATAAGAGTGTGATTGCTGTCGACAGCGTTCACTCCCATACTCCCCAAAAAGTTTAGAAGCTGGCACCGTGCAAAGAACAAGGAAAAGCAAAATGACTGCCTCAAAATCCCTCCGGTTTTTGCGGCACACGACTCGCTACGCTCCGGGCTTGACGAAACCTACCTCAAGCACAATCAGACCTCAATTCCGCTCAGTCAGTACGAGTTCGTCCAAACCCATCTCCCACACTCCCCGCCGCAAGGATTCCTCAGACCCCTACCACAAAGCCAGTACCGAAGCCACAGGCACATCCGCCGGCCCCCACGAAGGCTCTGCCTCGCGAACAGACAAAGAGATCGTGGTAGAGTACCCTGACGATGAGAAGGACTTGCCTCCAGAGCGCCCGTTGCGCGGAAGAGGAGGTGTACAATACGTGCGAACACTACCGACCTTCTCGCTCGAAGGTCGCACCGCAGTTGTGACAGGAGGTGCTAGAGGTCTGGGTTTGGTCATGGGCCAGGCACTGGTCAGCTCCGGCGCCGACCTGGCTATTGTTGACTTGAACAGTAAGCTCCACCACCAGAACTAATCAATCTTCACAGCCTGACTGTCAATGTGTAGAAGAAGAAGGCGATAAGCAAGCCATCGAGCTCGTCGAAATGTTCCGCCGTGAGAATCCAGACAACCCGGAGGTACTGCCCAAGATCACAGCACATTACTGCGACGTCTCCGACCCAACCAGCGTCGACTCGTGTCTCTCAGAAATCCTTAACAAGCACGGCAAGATTGACCACCTGGTCACCTCGGCCGGCTTCACCGAGAACTTCTCCGCAGAGACATACCCATACGAGCGGATAAAGAAGCTGTGGGGCGTCAATGTCGATGGCACATACCTCTTCTCGACAGGTGTCGCCCGTCACCTGATGGCTCGCAATATCACACACGGCAGCATCGTCATGATTGGAAGTATGTCCGGTGCTATCGTCAATGTGCCTCAACCCCAGGCACCGTACAACGCAGCCAAGGCGGCGGTCAGACACCTTGCTGCCAGTTTGGCGGTTGAGTGGGCACATGCGCACATCAGAGTCAACTGTATCAGCCCTGGATATATGTTGACTGCTTTGTAAGTAGCTCCTCAGCATTGGCAGAGCCGTGGCGCATGAAATGTACTGACATGTCTCGTAGGACGCGTAAGATCTTGGACGACAACCCGGAACTCAATCAGAAATGGACTTCACTAATTCCTGTCGGTAAAATGGGTTCGCCCGAAGATCTGCAAGGTGCTGTCGTTTATTTGCTCAGTGATGCCAGTCGCTATGTCACAGGAGCCGACTTGAGAGTGGATGGAGGGTAAGTCTTTAATACCTTCGGCCTCCGGATTCGACACCAGTTCAAGGCCATACATCTCTCACTGAATTTTGAAACCGCTGACGCTTGGAAACAGGTACACTTGCACGTAAACAATATGCGCAGCAGTTCGAGGTGGTGGACTTGGTATTTGAGTCAAGTCCAGACTGGCCAAAGGTAATGTATGTCTGTGTGACAGACTTTTTGTTTGACGATAAAGGAGATAGATCCGTTTATTGGGAGGGCTTGCGAATATAGACTGGATTCAATAAACCTACCTTAATCAATCCCGGGCATTCCTCGATCCTCACCACTGACTTATCTGAACACATGATACAGACCACGTCTGCTGCTGCAATTTCTGACTTCAGACGAGACTTGGTACACCGAAGCATTCAATGTTTGAACAGAGTTCTATGACTGTCACGGAAGCCTACTATACACAGGCGCGAGATAGCGCAGCATCAGGTGGTGCACTTCTCGAGTGACCAGGGCGGTCGACCTGCAGCCATCTCCACTCCAATCTCGGGTTAGGCTCAGACGCCGTCCGTCTCATCGTCTCTCGTATGCCTGTCACATACTACTACCACAGGTGCACCGCCTATAATGCCTTGTTATTCAGGTATTAGCGATTTTCAGACCCGAGTTTTGCGTATTCTCTCCGACTCATCATGGCTCTCCAGACATCTGTACAAGTTCCAATCCAGCTACTCCGGCGCTTGACCTTTAGTCTTTGTCTCGGGAGGATCCTCACCAGCCGCTACCTCCCCAATCGCTTGTCGAATGATGCCCAAACCCTTCGCCATATCCTCCTTGGTGATGTTTAATGGTGGGATAAACCGCAGCGTATCGTAGATCGAAGTAGTCAGGATCAGCATGTCGTTCTCCATGCACTTGGCCTGCACCTTTGACGCAAAGCTCTTGCCAGCGACAAATTCGCACGCCAGCATCAGGCCCAGCCCTCTCACGTCGTAGACCACATTTGGGAAGTCGGATTTCGCTTTCTTCAGCATATCCATCATCTCCTTCCCTCGGGCATTGACGTTGTCCAGAATCTTCTCGTCCTTGAATGCTTGCGCCACGGCAATTCCAGCCGCACACGAAACTGCATTGCCGGCGTACGTGCCACCCATCGAGCCAGGCTTCTGCAGGTCCATCAATTCCTTTCGTGAGACGATGCCCGACAGGGGAAAGCCGTTTGCAATGCCCTTGGCCATGACCAAGATATCCGGGCGGACGCCGTAGTGCTCGATGGCGAACATCTTACCGGTCCGACCGAATCCGGACTGTACCTCGTCCGCGACCAGCAGGATGTTGTTCTTGTCGCAGATTTCTCTCAGGCGTTTCAGGTAAGCTGGGACTACCGGGACATAGCCTCCTTCGCCCAGCACAGGCTCAATAAAGATAGCTGCCGTGTCGGACGGGGCGCTCTCGCGCTTAAGCAAAAGCTCCAGCTGGTCTACGGGATCCATGCAACAGTTTTCGGCGTTGTACTTTCCGTCGCTTCGGGTTGCGATCGAACATTGCGCACAGTATGGGAATGGGACTGCAAACACGCCCGGCGGAAGCGGTCCGTAGCCCTCACTGTATATCGTCTTTGAGCGCGTCATTTGCATGGTTTGAGCAGTACGCCCGTGGTAAGAGCCTTGCATCACAATTATGTTCTGCTTCTTGGTGGCATGTCGGGCGAGTTTCACGGCGGCTTCGACGGCTTCGGAGCCAGAGTTCCAGAAGAAGAATGTGTCCAGTGATTTGTGCGGCATGAGCGGTAAGAGTGATTGGATCAGCTCGAGATATGGCTTCTGAAATGCAATGTTTACCTGTTTTGTCTTCATTAGCCCTCGGCGACGTCAACAGTACTAGGAACTCGCCTGCGCGTGGACCATCTTGCCGACTTGGGCTTGAGCGGCTTTGGTGACGGCCGGATGGCAGTGACCCAGATTAGCGACACCAATGCCGCAGGTGAAGTCGAGCATCTTCCTGCCGCTCATCATGGTCACATAACTCCCACTGCCGCTTTCAATGACCTCAGTGGCCAGTCGTCCGATGCCTTTGGCGACATGGCGGGTGCCGAATTCTGCTAGCTTGGAGAGGCTCATGATGGGATGTTGTACCGACTGAAGCTGGAGCCGACACTTGGAACTTGACCGGCAGCGAAAGGATTCTGCTCTGGGACTACGAGTACGAGCTTCACGACAACTTGGACATCATGGTGGTCATGTCCGTGCATACTTGCCTTGATTACGTAGAGGACAAATAAGTGGCATGTCATTGGCCGACAGGGAGACAAACGACGAGCGTCACTGGACTCAAAAGGGGCGTTGTCTGACAGGAGGGCTCTTGTTCTATTCGGTACGAGTACTCCTCTTCACATTTGATGCCGCACCTCTCTCGAATGTAAGAACCAGGCTTGCGATAATATATCAACGTCTACCTCAATGTCAACTGGCACTTCTTCTGTCAGTAACTTGACGACATCTCGCATGAAGCACTGTAATCTTCATGTAATTGAGCAGAAAAGTTACAGCTCGTCTGGTCTCTCTCCTTTTTGTCACCCATGTGAGAACTTATCTGAAACAATTTCTCAATGAAGAATGGTACCGATACTTCTGTTTGCATTTCATGAATTCATCTGAGTGTTTCTCATTCTCGCTTCCGTCAGCTCCAGGATCGTCCACCTCCGATGGAATTAAACTGCAACTTCATAGCCCGGTGCATGCGCGCTCGGTTGTCGACGTCTTCTTCCTTGCTCATGCTCGACTTGCCCTACTCGCCCTGCCCAGCCTATTCTTGAACCTTCTCAGCATGACTCTTCTTGAGTCCAAGAAGATGAGCCTCGCTATCGACTGCGATTGGTAGCTCGTCCAGAATACTGCCCATCTTGGGTTTCCAGCCAAGGAGTTTCTTCCCTCGTATGGACACCCCCCGAGAGTTCGTGCCGATGGAGTAAGCTGTGAAGGGCATGATTTCGTCGGCTTCTTGGGCAGTATAGCTTTTCAGAGTGGCGCTGGGTAGAAGGCCTTCCTTGTGCGCAATATTGGCGACTGTCTGCAAAACCTCCCCCCAGACGAATGAGCCGTCCTCGGCCAAGTAGTATCCCTCCTCGTTCCATGTGGCTGGTGGCCCGCCATTGACAGCGGCTTCGCCCAGTAACAGGAACAGCTCGGAGAGATCTTGCACATTGACATAGTGCCAGATATTCTCACCTTTGCCGACTTTGAATCCTTGCTTGTTCTTCAGGAACGCTTCGGTGGATCGGTAAAGTTGTACGGAGCGTCTGTTATCAGGGCCACGGCCAGCACCTATAATCGTCGGAGGGCAAACAATGGCGGTCTTGACCTTGTCGGAGCCGGCGGCCAATACGACCTTGTCTACGTCTCTAGTCATCAGGTTAGTAAGCGTTTGACGCCTTCTTTTCCTCGGCTCACCTGTGTGGTGCTGGGTCGGGATGAGATGTCAACTCCTTGACATTGTCCCAATCATCGAAGACCTTGTCAAGGCGCTCGCCGAATGCGCTTTTGACCATCGTCTCATACCCCAAAATCAAAGATCCAGAGGTATGAATCCAGTAGCCAGGTCCATCCCGTTGGCGCCGCGCAAGTCCTTTGGCAATAGCCTCTGCAGAGGGCACATGGTCGCAATTTGCGAAGTGGTAGACGATGTCGGTGTTGGCAGCTTCTTCTTCGATCAGCTCAACAGCATCGAGGTCTCCGTACACAAGTCGGACTTTGGAATAGGATTTGGCAATCTTGGCGCCTTTGTCACTGTTCCGCACGAGGCAAGTGAGTTCCCATTCAGGGTGTTTCTCAGAGACTAGATAGAGGAAGTCTCCGCCGATGTAGCCTGTCGTTCCGGTGCTGTAAGACGTGTTAGGTAGAAGTACTACTCAGGAACGGCGGGACTGCTGAACGTACAGAAAGACCTTGGGTGCCATGACGATTTACTCTGTAAAGAAAAGTGCCGCCTCAGTGGTAGTCAAAGAGTCCGTACGGAGGTTGAGTTCATCAGGTTTGGTCTTGAGGTTTGTTTGAAGTGGCTCGATCTTATGAGATCACCGGCTCTTATGCACAATTTATAATCGCCCAGTCACCCAACCAGTCTCCGGAGAACTCCAACTTCTGTCCGGTGCAATCGTATTGAGAGTGTCGGGTCTTCTGCTACAGCGCAGTGATCATTCTCGCGCGGTCCAGGAGGTCAAGACTATAGCGAAGCAACAAGCTGTGATCCTCAAGTGATAATTGTAAATGAAAGGCTAGCCTGCCACGAGTTTCACTTGGTTGGCTGTAACAGCCTCGCCATGAAGACTCAGCCTTGTCATGTGATTGAATCACGGGATCACGGGACTCGTCGCGGAGCAATTTGGCCCTCATTTTGAATGCATACATCGATGTGAAAAGAACATCAACACCATTACTATCACTCTGCTTTGCGGCGGGTCTGGAAGACTTTACCTAGCTGTATCACACGCCAAGTGCGCTCTTGGTCGCCGAAGTCTTCATTTTTCCTTCTAGATCAAATTTTCCTCCATCGCGTTCGGATGTCGCAGCCTGCCTCATGATAGAAGTGACAGCAAGATCATCTCAATCCTCCCCACCGCCACCATTTGTGAAGAGAGCAAGGCATGCCCCCTCCAGGTGGAGGTAAGAGGAAGAGAGGGGATCGCACATACTCTGACGATCAACAATATTCACGTCCTTCGCCGCATCGCCCAGGAAGTCTCAACTTAGCCCAGCAGGGCAACTTCCACTCACCGAGCAATGAGCGCGACTATACGCAGTCGCGAGGCAGAGGTGGAAGAAGATCCAGTAGGGGTGGTCGAGGTGGTGCCAGCGCGTCTAGCCCGGTCAACAATACCGACGAGAGCGCCGCCACGACTGTAAAGGCGCCCTCCGCAGACAAAGAGTTGAGCAGTATGAACGGCATCATGTCTACGACCCAGGCTCCTACGCCTTCCGTTGCTACGTTGACGAGCCCTCCTGCCGAGACTCAGCCCTACAGTTACACTTATTTCACGGTCGAAGTCTGCGATTCGTGGCAGACCGGCGGGATGGAGGATGTCTTACGGCAGGGCCTGGCCGCACTACAGGAGCATGACACAGCCAAAAGCTCCGCCATAATGCAGGAACTATGCCACTCCGTTATCTACGGACGACTAGACCCCTTCGATGCCGGCAAGTTGGTGAAAACAATGATCGAAACAGAGGCTCCTGCGAAAGGCGCCCAGGCTGCGTCCAGGCCGACACCCCTTCAGACCGTACTCCTCGACTCAATATCCATCATCTTCGAAGCCACGTCCAACCTCCCCACCGATCGCTTGTCTGCCTTCCTGCTTACCGCAGAGATTCCCTATGAACTACTTCGCCTGGAGTTGGACGCACCTCTGCTCGAAAAATTGGACTTGATAAGAAACACGTTCAGTCGCATGAATATCAGAAAGCAGACCAACTTGCTATACCGTCAAGCCAATTTCAATCTGATGCGAGAAGAGTCTGAAGGGTTTGCTAAGTTGATGACTGAGCTGTTCACCACGAGCGGAAATGAGCCTCCCACCGCCGAAATTGTTGAAGAAACGGTCGAAAAGGTCAAAGCAATGATTGGAGCCTTTGACCTCGATGTCGGCCGGAGTCTTGACGTCGTTCTTGATGTCTTTGGTGCGGTCCTTGTCAAACAGTTTCGATTCTTTGTCAAGTTTCTCCGTGCTAGTCCCTGGTGGCCTCGGCCTGCGCTCCATTCCAAAAACAATCCTTCCCTGGCTGGTCTCCCTCTGTGGGCGCTTCCGGGCTCTTCTGATTGGCATCTAACAGAGGAGCAAAAGGACATGGTTGCTGCACAAACTCAGGCACGTGACGAAGACTTCTGGCCTCAGGCACGGGAAAAAGGCCTACAAGCATTTCACCTCCTCGGCCGAACAGGAGTCACCCAAGAGCAGATGATTTCGGCATCTGCAGCCTCTGGCGACGATCTTTTGGCGCAGTGGATACGAGAGACCGGGATTGTACCACCACCAGGAAATCGTGACGCTGCACAGCTCCTCGGTTTCAAACTCCGCTTCTATTCGTCTTCTCCAGCACGCGACGAGACGGATGTGCTTCCTGACAACCTCATCTATCTGTCCGCTCTTCTGATCAAAATTGGGTTCATCTCTCTGAAAGACCTGTACCCTCACATCTGGAGAAGTGACGAAGAAATGGAGGAGCTGAAACAACAAAAGACAAAGGAAAAGGCTGAGAGAGAACGGGCTGCAAGGCCTGGCGCAGGTGCAAAAAATGCATTGTTGATGGCCGGTGCTCTTGCAGATGATACAGCGCCTGTTCCTGCCCGCCTGAAAGATTCAACTACTCGCGCCAGTACTCCGTCCAGAGAAGCTGACACCGAGAAAGTCGCTCCGAGGGACGCAAACGAGCCAGCGGATCAAAAGGTCCTTTTGCTGAAAAGTCTCCTCGCCATTGGAGCACTTCCTGAGGCTCTGTTCATTTTAGGCCGATTTCCTTGGTTGATGGACCTCTTTCCAGATCTCCCGGAATATGTTCACCGCATCTTGCACCACTGCCTAGGCAAAGTCTATGGCGATATTCAGCCGTTGCGAGATCGTCACACTCTGCGTGCACGAAACCCCAGCTACGAGACTGATGTACCTGGCTTTCAAAAGGGCCAAGTGAAGATTGTCGATACACCAGAGCGGAAACTTCTCAGATGGGCCTTGCTTGACCGCAATGACAGTGTGGATGGAACTGATTATCGCTTCTACTGGGACGAGTGGAATGACAACATTCCAGTCTGTCAGTCGGTCGACGATGTCTTTACACTCTGTGAGACTCTCCTACCTTTAGTGGGTGTGAAAATCGGTCACGATCCTGGCCTGCTCCTTAAGATCGCCCGCATCGGCAAACACAGTCTGCAGGCCGATCGGTCGGAGCGCAATCGCTCGCGCTGGTTGGATCTGAGTAAACGCATTCTGCTGCCCTCACTCAGTTTGACAAAGTCCAACGCAGGAGTGGTCAATGAGGTCTTTGAACTGATCAGCAACTTCCCAGTTAGTGTACGGTACTTGATGTATCTGGAGTGGCTTTCTGGAAGAACGTCTCGAAACCCGGATATCAAAGCGGCTTTCGATCAAGCGCGGGCGGAGACAAAAGACATCTTGAAGCGTATTTCCAACACGAATGTACGGCCAATGGCTCGAGCTCTTGCCAAAATTGCATTCGCCAATCCTCATATCGTCATCACCACTGCTCTGACTCAAATCGAGGTGTACGACAGCATTGCAGAAGTCTTTGTAGAAGGCGCCCGGTACTTCACTGACCTTGGGTACGATGTCCTCACTTGGGCAATCGTTAGCTCGATGGCAAAGGCCGGAAGAAGTCGTACCCAAGAGGGCGGCATGTTCACCAGCCGCTGGCTTTCGGCTCTCGCTCATTTCGCTGGCAAGATCTACAAACGGTACGGCATGATGAGGCCGGGCCCGATTTTGCAGTATGTTGTGGAGCAGCTTGAACACGGCAACACAACAGATCTCAAAATGTTGGAGCAAATCGTTCTCGCCATGGGTGGAATTGCAACGGACACAAATTACAATGACGCACAATTACAAGCAATGGGCGGTGGTCCATTGCTGCAATCTCAGACAATACTCCAACTCCTTGACCGGCGTCATGATTCGAAAAAGACCTCGGAACGACTGGTGAAATCACTTCAAGACACTGGGCTGGCAGCCAAGTTCTTGATATCCATGGCTCAACAACGGCAGGTTTGTGTGTTTGAGGAGGGTGACGTGCCACTGAAGGCTATCGGAAATACCTACGATGAAGTACATCGAGTGATGATCCAGTACCTCGACTTGCTGCGTACTAACCTCTCCGCCGAAGATTTCAGGTCAACCATACCTGATGTGGTCAGTCTCCTTGTTGACTATGAGATTCGCCCTGAAATCGCATTCTGGATTAGTCGACCGACCATCTCAAAGCAAATTGTCGAGTTCGACAGGGAGAATGCCAAAGATCAGCGGGCTGACGATATCGGAGAGAAGGCAGTCGGTGGCGACGTCGAAATGTCAGATCATATCAACGGCGGCTCGGAAGAGGACGGCGAAGCTGTCGAGACCGATATTGCGGCTGGCGGTCCATCGAGCGAAGTCGATTTCAATGGTCCGAGTCTCGATCCAGACTCAAGTTGTAAGACTCCTGGCCCTTCCGACACACCCGCAGAAAATTGTTGGCATCCTGTTATGCGAGACGTGATGACAGCCATCCAGCCATCATTACCCGAGGAGGTGGTTGAGCAAATTGGCACTGGCTTCTACGCCACCTTCTGGCAACTTTCGCTATATGACATTACAATCCCAGGCAAATCATACGAGGATGAGCTGTCCCGACAACACAAGAAGATCGCTGCCATCTCCGCAGATCGCTCGGACGTGAGCGTGTCCGGCACGAAGAAGAAAGAACTTGCAAAGAAGGAGATCGCGGATCTTATCGATAAGCTGCTAGCCGAGAACAAGCAACATCTGAAGGCATTTGCTGAAAGCAAGGCCCGACTTCAGCGCGAAAAGGATCAATGGTTCCTTGGAATGGCCAGAAGGGACAAGGACCTTAACACGGCCTTGATCGAGCACTGTTTTCTTCCTCGGCTCCTTTCCTCGCCACTGGATGCCTACTTCTGCTTCAAGTTTGTCAAGTTCTTGCACGGAGCTGGAACACCCAACTTCAGGACGCTTGGTTTTTACGACTTGATTTTCAAGACGCCACGGCTCGTATCGCTGGTATTCACGTGCACTTCCAAAGAGGCAGACAATCTCGGAAGATTTCTCAACGAGGTGCTCAAAGATCTCTCTCGCTGGCACAGCGCCAAAACAACTTATGAAAGAGAAGCTTGGGGTAGCAAGAAAAATCTGCCCGGTTTCGCCATGAAGGTGGAGAGTGGAAAGGTAGTCTCTCTGCTGGATTTCGAGAGTTTCCGCAGAGTGCTTTATAAATGGCACGGCAGTCTATATGCAGCATTGCAGAGGTGCCTGGGTTCCCCAGAGTACATGCACGTTCGGAACGCAATTTCGGTGTTACGAGCTATCTCGGCCGTCTACCCAGTTATCAATGTCCATGGAACAGGACTTCAAAAAGCTGTTGATAAGCTCCGCGATTCAGACAAGGAAGATTTGAAGGTCTCATCCCAGGCTTTGCTTGGCGCGCTACATAGGAGGGAGAAAGTATGGATTGATCCACAAGCGTTTCGACAAGGTTCGGACAAGGTTGGAGAGCAAGGTCAGGCATCCTCCCAATCAAAGACCGAAGCCTCCCGCAATGCGTCGGACACGCCGATCAAGAATGGCGAGGATGGTGAAGTCAAGGATACCGTCATGACAGATGCTTCTACCAAGGAAGACGACATGCCACTCGGCGGCAAGAAGGACACGCAAGTTGGAGGCGCGACCTCTGCGCCGTCAGCGGAGGCCTCGAGACCAGCATCTCGACCAGCGTCACGATTGGCAGCACCCAACGGTTCTTCTACGCCTACTAGGCCGGGTCCGGACACGAATTCGACCGCCAAGCAAGACGGTAGGCCAATTCGTCCTGAAGCAGGTAGACCTCAGAGTCTCCCAAGACGTGTGTCACCACCACCATCACGCCCGCTTCCAGCAACCCTACCCAGTCGACCAGACCTCCCTGATCTCCGCACGGGCAGCCGAGAAAGTCCCCGTACATCGTCAAGACTGCAGAATGATCCCCACAGACCAAGTCCTGACCCTCGAGTGAGCCATAGTCGGGATGCGAGGTCCGGTTACAGAGGACCAGAGCCGCCCGTTGAGGCATTTGACCGTCACGCTCGGAGGTACGAGAGGCCGGATGGGCCCCCGCAAATGGGCCGTGAGGAACGTGGATACAGTCGAGAATCAGAAAGAAGCAAACCGTATGATCGACCCTTGCCACCAGAGAGAGAACGACCACCGACCCGTCTGCCACCAGTCTCTGATCGCGGCCGAGATGGTCGAGACCGCGAGTCAACACCTAGATCACGGCCGGCAATACCTTCTGAGCCAGGAACATCGAGCACCCAGGCCCCTCCGAGAAAAGAAGCCGATCAAGCGACTCCGAAGGAAGGATCAGCGACGCCGTCCTCGCAGCCTGCGATCAATCCGGCCCGCGCAGCCTTGATCGAGGGTGGCTCCGACCAACGTTCGGCCTCAGCAACGCGAGGACCCGGGGCAGATAGATCCTCAAGATCCTCGCGTCCTACCTCTCCTCGTAGAGAGGAAGATAGACGGCCTCATTCACGTCGTGATGGAGATGAACGGCCTCCTCCTAACCACCGATCAGAGCCACCTTCAACACGACCGCCGCCGCATTCATCTTCAGCGACGGAGCCTTCTTTCGGGCCAAGCTCTCGTTCCAGCGGGCATGCAGGATTTAAGAGAGATTCCAGACAAGCACCGCCGATTGACATGCAACATGGCCGGCTCGAGCGAGAACATCAACCACAGCGGTCTGCAAGCTCACGCGGTCCTGAGCAACAGCAGGATTCCGACGTTCCGTCTGGCCCTCGTAGTAGAGCAGCACCCGGAGGGCCACCGCCAATGAGGGCGCCACCGTTGAACACACAAAACCTTCCCAGCTCTGGTAATGAAAGACCAACTCCCACTGGACCCTCGAGGCGACACGGTCGGACGAGTTCGTACAATGAACAAGCGTCCTCACCAGGCACGTCTTCAGATCCTGCTGGTATTCATCCATCTCGCTTGAATCAGATTGAGTCTGCGACGCCTGAGACACCAAAATCTACTCTGCCGCCGCAGTCGCCACAGCAGAGTCATCCTCCATCAGGACCCAGAGGTAATGCTCCCCCTGGTGCCCCGTCAGGACCTTCGCCAGCATCCAGAGGTCCGCCTTCCGGACCTCATGGGTCGGATCTGGGAGGCCGTTCTGGACGTAATAACCGCCACCCGCTGACGGCTGTCAACAATACACTCGCTCAAGCTGGTACATCAATCCGCGGACGGGGCATGAGGCAAGGTGGAGAATCTTTCGGTATGCCTTCTGGCATGGCACCTCCGCCTCCGCCGCCGCCGCCTGCTGGCCCTCCAGCAAACCACAACTCAAGCTCAAATGGGTTCTTTCCACAAAAAGATCTCTTCCCGACTCAGAACCCCAATGATGTACCTGTTGGCGCGCGACCAGCTCCTTCGCGGCATGACAGCAATAGAGATCGCAGAGCCGAGCTTATGGAGGAACGGGGGTCTGAAAGAAGATCATCTCGGCATACTAGTCGGCACGATGATACGCGCGGAGATCGAGACCATCGAGGCGAGAGGGAGAGCAGAGATGGTCGAGATGACAAGCAGGCTGCGGGTGACTCCGCCAGAAAGGACGACAGGCCAGCTCGAAGGGAGCAGTATTCCCAAGAAGGCAGTGACAGGAGAGGAGGTTATGCAAGGTCTGGACCACCTAGGGATGATCAACAATCCTCGAGAAAGCATGGTAGAAGTGAAGAGGCTCCATCACATGGCGGAGGACCTGGACAAGGCATGGGCGGTAGAGGTGGTGCTAGAATTGCCAGTGAAAGCAAGCGACCTAGACGTGGACCATGATCTTCTGGAGGATGGAGCTGAGAGACTTCGATAGGATGGAATGTGGATGACATCGATGGGAAGGCAAGGCTGAGGCTCTGGCACAATGCCGACGAAAGGATCTTGCCAGCTCTTGTTCAGAGCGATAAAATTCTAGGCAAATTGTCTTATTACACTCAAAATGATGAACAGATCTCATGAACAACTTGAACGCATTTAAGTACTGGTGTTGATGGGCGTGAGGAAAGCTGAACGGAGAATATTCAATTGTCTGACCATGGCTTTTAACTGCGACATTGGTGTTGGATTTCAAGTGGCACGCCACATCTACTTTTGTCTGACGGTGAGGCTTATTTTCTTGGAGAAAGTGTGGCTTTTGACACTTCATGCGCATCCGCAATTGGCATGGAACAAACAAGAGCTCATCTAGATCTCGACTTTGTGTTACTCACTCAGGACACCTATGCCATACCTCAAGGACGCGCTCTTCAAGGTCAGATAATAAGAGGCTGTCTGCTTTGACGTCGTCGCGCGCCACATACTCGCCTGCACCAATTCCACCCAGGCCGATGTCACTATGAAGCGAAGACCGACGTCGTCCCTGTCCTAGAACACTAGTATCACAGGATGGCAAACTACGGCGCACCCTACGGCGGTGGTGCTGGCCAACCCTACCGAGACCCGAGATTTCACGACCCTCGAGCGCAACAACCTTCCTCTTACTTCCCGCAGACGGCTAGCCCGCAACCTGGATACCAGCAAACTGCCAGCCCACAGCCCCCGCAGTATGCTGGTCAGCACGCCGTACAATCGGATAACCAACAACACGATGCTATGAATGGCCTTGCTGGGCAGATGGGAGGTCTGGATGTGTCAGGTGTCCCTGCACGATCGCATCGAAAGAAAGAGAGGCATGCATATCATGATATTGGGCCAGCCCCGGCTCCTGCTCCCATGGGCAACGCTGCTCATCCAGGGGCGCTGGGCGGTCCTCAGTTCGTCAATGACGCCCAGGCTGTGCCCGGTACAATTCCTGGCCAACCTGCACAAAGCTTTGTCACTCCTGGGGACAAGTTGAGGATGGGAGAGGAGGCCGTCACAACTCAAGGTCGTGTTGATCCAGAACAAATACCGAGTGTAGCAAAGTCCCGAGACCTGGCAACACAATTTTACCAGGTAAACGTACATGCTACGATGGAAAAGCACCTTCCGCCTCCTGGGGCCGTACCATTCATCGCTCACGATCAGGGAAACTCGTCCCCAAAATTTGCCCGGCTGACGGTCAACAACATTCCATCCACATCTGAGGCGCTTGCATCGACAGGACTTCCATTGGGCCTTGTCTTGCAACCATTCGCTCCGTTACAAGAGGGTGAACCGCCTGTCCCTGTTCTCGACTTTGGTGAAATCGGTCCTCCCCGTTGTCGGCGATGCAGAACCTATGTCAATCCCTTCATGACTTTCAGATCTGGCGGAAGCAAATTGGTCTGCAATATGTGCAATTTTCCCAATGATGTCCCTCCCGAGTACTTTGCTCCGACCGATGTGGCCGGCATAAGAGTTGATCGCATGCAAAGACCGGAGCTTATGATGGGCACTGTGGAATTCTTAGTGCCCAAAGAGTATTATACGAAAGAACCCGAACCTTTGCGATGGTTGTTCCTGATCGACATCACGCAGGAAGCCATCAATAGAGGCTTCCTCGCGTCGGTGTGCCAAGGGATCCTGGACGCACTGTACGGGCATGAGAGAGAAGACGTGACAGAGGAAGATGGAAATTCCCAAAAACTTCCAGCAGGCGCCAAGATCGGCATCGTCACTTACGACAAAGAGATCCAATTCTATAATCTGACGACCGGTCTGGCAACTGCTCAAATGATGGTGATGACGGATCTTGACGACCCTTTTGTGCCTTTGTCAGAGGGACTGTTTGTTGACCCACAAGATTCCAAGGAGGTCATCACTTCCCTTCTCCAGTCAATACCCACTATGTTTTCGACCATCAAAAATCCGGAGCCCACATTGTTACCGGTTCTGAATGCAGCATTGGCGGCTATGGCATCTACAGGAGGCAAGGTGATATGTTCCCTCTCAACGCTACCCACATGGGGACCAGGAAGACTGCACTTACGCGATGACGGCAAAGGCCGTGACACAGATGCTGAGAGAAAGCTGTTTACAACCGAGCACCCAGGGTGGAAGAAGACTGCTGGTGCAATGGTGACCGCGGGCATTGGAGTTGACTTCTTCCTTGCAGCAGCGGGTGGCGGCTATATGGATGTGGCAACAATCGGGCATTTGTCACGATTGACTGGCGGAGAAATGTTCTTCTATCCCAATTTTGTCGCACCGCGGGATACGCTCAAGCTCCAAACCGAGATCAAGCATTCCCTGCACCGTGAGACAGGCTACCAAGCGCTGATGAAGGTCCGATGCTCGAATGGATTGCAGGTCGCCTCATACTATGGTTCGTTCCTCCAACACACGTTTGGTGCCGACCTGGAAATTGGTACAGTCGACGCCGACAAGGCTATTGGTGTTTTGTTCTCTTACGACGGCAAGCTGGATTCTAAACTGGATGCCCATTTTCAGGCGGCACTTCTCTACACTTCCGCAACAGGGCAGAGAAGAGTCAGGTGCATCAATGTGGTCGCTGGCGTCAATGAAGGCGCCACCGAAACCATGCGAACAGTCGACCAAGATGCTGTTGTGAACATCATCGCAAAAGAGGCATCCGCTAAAGTGGCCGAAAAGTCACTCAAGGACATTCGGGCCAGCATTACTGAGAAGACTATTGATATTCTTGCTGGTTATCGGAAAAATTTCTCGGGGTCCCACCCGCCTGGTCAATTGGTACTCCCAGAGCATCTCAAGGAGTTCGCCATGTACATGTTGGGGCTGATCAAAAGCCGAGCGTTCAAAGGTATGTCGCACTATGTCAGCCGACGTGTTGATGCTTACGATTCGCAGGTGGCGTCGAGCCGACCGATCGCCGCGTACACTCTGCACGATTCATGAGGTCTTCTGGTGTGACAGAAACAGCATTGTATCTCTACCCTCGTATTTATGCCTTGCACAACATGGCTCCTGAGGACTGTTTCGCCAATGCTGAAACGATGCAACTGGTTGTCCCTCCAACTCTTCGGGCCTCATTTGGTCGCGTAGAGGAAGGTGGCGTGTACTTGGTGGACAATGGACAGGTCATACTGATTTGGTTGCACGCACAAGTGTCACCGAACCTGTTGGAAGACCTTTTCGGCGAAGGCACGAGCAGTCTGCAGGATCTAGACCCTATGATGAACGAGCTTCCCATCCTGGATACTCACCTTAACGCACAAGTGCGTAACTTGCTCCAATACCTCTCGACAGTGCGAGGCAGCAAGGCCGCATCTTTTACTCTGGCCAGACAAGGACTGGACGGCTCAGAATTCGAGTACGCTCGAATGCTGGTCGAAGATCGCAACAACGAGGCCCAGAGCTATGTTGACTGGCTAGTTCATGTTCACCGTGCCATCCAGATGGAGTTGAGTGGGCAGAGGAAGAAGGAAGACACTGGCGACCATGAGGGCATCTTGAATAGTTTGACGGGGCTCAAAGCGCCGTACTGGACATAAATGTGAAAGAACAATGACAACAAATGAAGTACTTGTCGGTATCCCCTGCCGTCTTTGAGATCTGCACCACCTGATGGCACCAGACCCTGGCTTCCACTACACTCTGCTGGGGTAGCTTATATATCGGTCTTTACCGCATGTTGTCTCCCGGCAAGGATAGGGGGAGGGCGTGCCATCGGGAGTGATGCTGGTTTACTCTTCTCGGAGTGCAGCCATGATGGGCTCCATATTCTTTCCCAGTACTTAGGTCAGCATGTTGCGTTACCCGTCACCCATCGCGTGTGCTGCAAACATCGAGGGAGGCAGAGACGCCCTCCATACGAGTATCACTATGTCCTGGGTACCTGGGTAGGTACAGTAAGTCGCATAATTTGGCGCTTGGGTGCCGTTCGAGGAGAAAGAGCAGTGATGACCGTTGGTGTATCACGAGCGCCTCTGTGGAATGCGAGGTCCAACTGCTGTAGCCACAGTGGGCACCTCACCACACCACTGTCCTCGCTGCTGTTTGTCCTCGAACGGCACCCAAAGGCCAAATCGTATGATACCCAGGCACCCAGGAGACCGTAGTAAACTACTGCGCCAAAGAAACTCACGGGGCAAAACACTCCGTACACTGTAACTTACCGACCAGACACGACTGTACTTCAACCTTGGTCCTTCGCCATTTTCCAAGCTCCCGTCATCGACGACGACAAACCTCGCTATAAATTCTTCCCGAACAATCTTCCCTGCTTTCCCGTTGCTGCTGCTGCTGCTGCTGCTGTTCGCGCGAAGACCCATATCGACGCGGCCAATGACCAACAGGTCCAACCCGTCGGCGTCGTGCGTGTACACGCGCAAGATCTCATGTCTCCTCGACACGTAGTCCGACCACGCGTTCTCTCGTGACTTGCGGATCTCAGCTGCAGCCCCTCAGCCCATAGGGCCTGAGTGTCAGTGGTGGGGAAATAAAAAAACTTATGCAGACCGCGCAAGAGGGAGGGCACAGGTGTACTCGTACTGACCTTCACCGTGAAACCCGGGCCCCATACCGAACATGACCCCGTCTGGCGTGAAGACTTCGTCGGCGAAGCGGTGGCCGATACTGGGGTCTGGAATATCGAGCAAATAGTAGAAATGAGCGAGAAGACGCCGAATTTCAGGTTTCACGAAAACAGCAGAGGGCCATTCCGTTTGTGCTGTCGCATATGAAGATGATGGTGGCAATGACATTGGAAAAGATATGGAAAAGGATGCTTTCGTCGAAACTCGATCAAAGACCAACTCGTCAGTTACTCTCCTGGTTGATCTTCTAATTGCGAGAAACGCCGTCTACTACGTCATGTCGAACTCGCGCAGAACGATGGAGAGGGACAATCGAGATGAATTGGCATAAAGAGAGTCACAGCCGGCCAGCAGGAGAAAAAAAGGTATCGTCGATCAGATTGCGCGCAGAGTCCAATTGCCGACCAGAACTCCGTTTTTCAAAAGTTGATTCAAAGAAGAGGCTACACCATTCCCATTCACATTACTATTCATCAAGTCATAGCCCATAACCAGATATTCTGTTTTTACAAAAAGTTGTCCCTGTTTTCACCATGATTCGGCTGCGGACTTCGAGGAGGCGGCATGTACGGCATTGACATTCTGTTGTCTCGACTTGGTTGTCCAAACGGCTCTCGGACTGAGTGCGGATAAGGTGCCGCGACTACACCACTCTCTTGCCCACTAGGGCCAGGATAAGGCGCGGAATTCGATTGGGGTTGGTTGTATCGCGGCGTATATTTGTCGTCATATGTCGTTGTCGCAACGCCAATGTCGCCCTGATCGTAATACTCGGGCGCCTCACTAGGGTCACTCTCCCTTCTCGGCATGGCAGGACGAGATGTCGGCATACTCTGGCTGTTGGCGAGCAAATTGACGCCCTCTTCACCACCGTATTGAGGTGGTGGGGGAGCGCCAGTGTATGCAGTTGGTCCGCTGAAATTGGACATCTTTTGGCCCTGGGCATATTCACTTGCGGTCGTGTTCTTGCGCGACATGTCGTAACTCGAGTCGGTGTGACGATGCTTGCGACCTTTGAAGAGCCATCTGGCGCTGCGACCGGTCGCTTTCAACATGTCCCAAGCATTGAACGAATCCCACAAAGCCTTCACTCCCATGAAGCCGCCCTGATATGAAAGACGCGAGTCTTCTCCTGGAACGGCCTCGGCCAATAGTTCTTTCGAACCTAGCAGGTACGGTCTCCAACTGAAAGACCAGATATGAAAAATCGAGAAGAAGGCCATCTCAACACACAGCAAGAGAGCTGGAATTCCGACTTTGATGTCTGGAGTCTGCACCTTGTTGCTTGCTTTTATCGCGCCGGAGCTGGTCAAGAAGGAGATGGTTGTGGTCTGCCAGAAACTCAAGAAAATGACCAATTTGATGGCGGTGATCTTGAGCAGGGGCTTGTGTTGTCGAATGTCGTCCTTAATCTGCACGTAGAATTGGATCAGGCAGTACATGGCCACTGTGACGCCGATTGATTCGAAGACCATGACCCAGACGTGTGAAAATGCAGGATTGAGAGATTCCAGGCAGTAGAGGTCCGCGGCTTGAGTGGCGACCGCAACCAGGGTAAAGAAGACTCGGACGAAGCAGTATTGGAAAATGCAGACCCAAATGACCTAGAAGACATCAGCGCCTGCGCAGACAGAGAGAATGGGGGGCACCTACATTGAACCACGTGAGACCGCTCCTAGGGGTTCTCAAGAAGCCTTTGTCCGGGCCTCCAGTACATTTTTGGAAGTATTTCATGGGCCAGACCCATTTCTTGGGTGTAATGGTCCTGAAGTAGACTTTCTGTTGGTGCAGGTCGGGAGCAATATATGCGCAAAGCAGACTGAAGAAGGAGGCAATGGCAAAGGCTTCGTAACAATCTCGAATGACTTCGAAGTAGACGCTGTGGTTGTAGTAGTAGTAAGAAAGGAGGGAAACGGCAGCGTAGACAGGGACCATGAAGAGGATTCGAATGATATGCCTTTGCTCCCATGGTTTCAGGTAATGCGTTGCGTGCATTGTGATGAGGAATAATGACACCACCACCGCGATGAAGGTGAATATCGCGCCGATATAGAGTCCAAGGTCGTGCAACGTCTTGCCATGCCATATAGGATCTTCTGTGATTACCATGTCCTCCAACGTGGTGTTACATTTTGGCCAACCCATCTTGAAAATGCGATGCTATGTCCCGTGCTTTTTGTCTTATTCTTCAGGGCGATATCGCATAGCGATTGAAGCGGAGGGTACAAACGAGAGAACAGGGGGCGCCAGGCCGTTGCGACGGAGACAGAACACGAGGAGGTAAGACTTCGATTACAGGTACAGCGGGAGCGCGTTTGCGATTTCGATTCTGGTGGGATGATGGAACAAGAGAGCGAAAGAGACAGTCAACCGGGTTGGCTTTTCTTAGTAGGAGTGCCCAAAGAGAGTGAGTGGTGAAAGGCCAACAAAGCGGTGGAAGCGACGAGGAGGCTGCGCCGCAACAGATGACTGGGGCTGGGGTTTGGATTGTGTCGAATTTAGGTGCAGGAACATGTCGCTGGAGCCCTCAGAGCCCTCACGAGTTCTTTCAGGCGTGCATTGGAGACCACTGATGCCACTCACGACCACTAAACCCCTGTCGTGCCCATTCAGAATAGCCCGACGCAAGGCAGGAGCAGGGGACTCGCGAACAAGGGCTGACGAGGCCACAGCTGATCAGTGGATGCATTTCTGGCGCCCATCAACTCTGGCTCAAGCCTGAAACAACCTCTGGAATTGCTTGCATGTGGCAGTGTCTAGGCTCCATCATGGCCCTATCCCTATCTCATCCTAGTCTGTGCATGGTGGCGGGCATGGCATAAGACCTTGTACGGGGCGTCACTGGGCGTTAAGCTCACCCAAGACTCTTTAGGCTCTCTAGGCACTCCAAGGCCAATTCTTCGCAGAGGCTTGGTTCTACGAGCTGTTGGCCTGATGCAGTCTAGGTACTTGTATGCAGCTCCCACGGACATCATCGAGTTGTGAGTGGTTGGGTTATCGCTTCGAACATTAAATTCTTTGTCTTCATTGTCTGCATATAGAATCCCACCCTGCTTTGGCTCCGGGTATCTTGTGAATGCGGCCTCGACCGACGACAACGATACAAGTTTATACAGCTCGCTCCTTTCTGACGAGCAAAAGCCTGTACCCAGAGTTGAACTGGGTCTGGAACTTTCCTCGTCTCATTCATCCCGCTTTGAACCGGGTTTTTCGCGTTTCAACTTCTCACCAAGCAGTCAAATCACCAACCTCAGCCTCTCCAAAGGTGCTGCTCTTGGTCATCTGACCAACTCCATCCTTAACTTCTCCATTTTCACCTTGGGCGCTCGCAATGCCAGGTTTGTTCATGATCTCGGGAAGGAATTCTCGGAAGAATCCCAGCAGATAGCTGTTGACCTGCTCAAACTGTAACAGGAACGCATCATGCCCTTCAGGGCTATCGATCTTGCCTAGCCGCCCATTGGGAATATCCTTAGCAAGCTCTTCCTGCTCGGCGATCGTGAAAAGCCCATCAGACTCGATGCCTAACACCAAGGCAGGTTGCTGGATCAGCGCCAAGGCATCCTTCACGCTGGACGTGCGGTTTCTTGACACATCATGAGTGTCGAGCTTGCGCGTGATCGCGATATAACAATTGGCATCGAATCGTGTCACAAACTTCGTACCTTGATACCGCAGGTACGACTGGGCCGAAAAGTAGTGGTTGGTGGGCCGCGAACCTTTGCGGCTGACGACTGGTACAGGCACTGTGTACTCCGTGTTGCCACTGAACTGAGGATCTTTGAACGTCGCCGTCTGCGCGTCATCTGATGACGATGATTCCCCCCTTTGCGATTCCGATACGGTGCCGCTGCGGGAGACAGGGCGAGAGCCTTTGGCACGGCTGTGGCCGTGATTATGAATCGACCAATGCTCATTGTAAGATCCTTTACCATTGCCATTCTCTTGGTTGATTTGCTGCCTCTTCGAAAGGTCGGGTGTGTTTCGTCCAAACCGGGCCTCGAACGAATCTCGGCTTCGATAGGTGAGGAGGGCAGACATGCGCGCAGCCCCCAAGCCTGCGGTGGGGGGATCTTCGAATTGGTAGTATCCATCCTCATACTTCGGGTCTGAATATATAGCTTGTCGCTGTGCTTCGCCCCAGCTGATCCCCCAAGCACTGTGGGTTGCTGATGTAGCGATTGGTGCAATGCACCTCACATAGTCTTTTCCAAAATATGCATATTCGAGGCATAGCATGCCTCCCATGGATCCGCCCACAACACACGCTATTTGTCGGACGCCTAGGGAGTCGAGGACAATTTTATGGATACTGGAATATATCGTCAGCCTTTGCACCTCGCTGGCCCGCACCTCACTCACTTCACGTCATCTCTTATCGTGGTAAGAGGAAATTCTGGGCCATATCTTCCCAGTGTAGGATCGCCATCTTTGTTCGTCATAGGGCTAGCGCTGCCGTAGGGACTCCCCAGGCTATTCAAGCAGACAATGAAGAATCTTGTCGTGTCGAAAGCCTGTCCCGGTCCTCCGAGGAGTGGACCCCACCAGTCTGCCACGTCTGCGCTGCCACTGAGCGCATGGCATATTACCAGCGCATTGTCTCCGTTCTCGGATAGTTGCCCGCGCGTGGTATATGCCACAGGGGCGTTTTTCAGGATGACGCCCGATTCGAGGGTAAAGGAAGGAACGATAGCGATCTTTTGGTCAGAAACCAGTTGCGCGTAAGGATTTTCAGGTTGGCCATTGGCACTCTCTACGGGATTTAGTAGCCGTTCACTCATGTTGGGCGAAGCGCAATAAGGGCTCGCAGACAGAAAGGATGGGAGAGGAGAGACACTGACGGAGTTGGATGGGAGAATGGCTCTCGCCATTGCCCGTTGTCGACGCCATTGCGGCGGTCAATTTTGGAAATCTTTTTCTTGTCCACGGAGATTGCGGGGGAGGTGTGTTGAAGGTGTATACGAGGTCTTAGGTGAGATCCATTGGCATGGGATATTTGTAGGTTCTCCTTTCGTATGGTGAGTCAGAAACAGCAGGTCGTCGTACCTGAGGTGGGAAGGTCTACGAGTGGATATCGAGAGGGTGTCGAAACGGAGACAATTTTTGTGATTGATGACTCCAGAGGCTTGGGGAGAAATCGGTATCGGCAGTTGGAGATCAAGGAAGCCATTCACAGACCAGTGTCTGCTGGCGTCATCATTGGCGAATAGCAAGCGAGAATTTTCAGCCTCGGCAGGTCAGTGCTCAGCCTTGTGCTTCGAAACCTCCATAACGATAGCCATCCTTGTTCGCCGTCATGCTGGTCTATGTACCGCACAGTATGTCCAGTCGTGCCATCCCAACGCTTTTGCCTAGCCCATATGTATGCGTCGTTATAAATGCCTGTACAATGCAATTGAAATCCTTTCCTGATCATCACAGATTCAGCTTGAACCTGGGATGATGCCTGATCTTTTCTCCATACTTGCAAAACACCCAAATCATGGGCGTCATCCCGAGTGCAATGAAAGCAAGCAATGAGTTCCCCCATCCCAGGCCCAGACACTGATACATGCTTCGCCCTGCAAGAGGCAGCAGTGCGCCACCTATGGATCGGAGGACCGTGTTTGCCGCCATTGCACTGGCAGCGTAAGTCGTATAAGCATCCACCAAATACGTGCCGATCGGCATGAACGTCATGATCATTCCAGCCCCAAAGATGAAAGTCCCAATCAATGGCACGATCCAATGTACCTTGTACTCTGCGGACCAGCCGTACATGAAAAGGCCAGCAGGAATCAAAAATGCGCCTGGCCACAGGAGAGGCAAGCGAAATTCGGGCTTGAGTTCGCCGCCTTTGGCCCATTTCCTCAGCAGTTTGTCCGAGTAGTACCCGAAGATGGAGAGCCCAGCCAGCTGACCCAGCCCGATGCCCAGGTATACCAGGCCAACATTGCTCGAACTGATGCCGTATTGGTCTTCGAACACGAAGGTGACCGTCGTAAATAATAGATAGAGATATCCGTACGTCACCGCGATGTACAGGGAGACACCAAAGACGATTGGTGAGAAACACAGCATCTTGAGTGGCCGCACAATGGATAGGAGGAACAATTCTCGGGGCGTCTTGGGTGACTGGAGGGCAGACCGCAGCTTTGCATTGCCTGTCTCCTTCCGGAGCCTTTTCGCTTTTCGCTCTAGAAGAACGGGCGGATAGGTCTCCCTTTGGTATATTACGGTAAGCACCAGTAATGTACCGGTCTGGCTGTTGTCAGCGTGAGTCGGCAAGGGTAGTGACGCACTTACACAGATTGATAGAAGATAAAAGTCCCATCGCCATCTACAGATCTTATCAGCTCTTTCATCCACGTAGAGCTCATATATCCCTTGGAGGAACTCACCCAGCAGCAGCGGAAAGATAGGATCCCACCACAGGACCCAGACTGTCGAGTTTTAGTAACGTGAAGGCACAGATCGCTAGTAGGGGAACTTACCTAGGACCAAATAGGATAGGAAAACTCCATATAGACATGACCTTCCCTCGCTCTTCTTGCTTAAACGTGTCGGCAATAGTTCCCGACCCAACCGTTATTGGACTGGATCCTGCCACACCGGCTAGGAACCGGAAAACAATGAGCATTGAAATACTGGTAGATCTCGAGCAGCCGATGGTGAAGACCAGGAACAGAAAGGTGTTGACGTGGTAGACTGGTAGACGACCATAGTGTTCCGAAGCAGGTGCAATGATCAAAGGCCCGAAAACATATCCAAGGACATAGATTGATACGACGAGTGACGCCAAAGCGACACTCTTTTCGTGAAATTCGTCCATGACCAACGGTACACCTGGTGCAAAGGTGGACGAAGCGAACGGTCTATGATGGTGTTAGCATGCGACTATGCAATATTCCTAGGGTACGACCAACGTCAGGAAGGTAATGCTGGATATCAATGCGATATTGATCCACTTCTTCGTGGCAGGCCAGTTCAGTGGTTTCTCTGGATCGTCTGGACCATCCCAATTGACAATGCTTGAGTCAGGTGCCTCTTGGATGGTGACTGCCACATCTGCATCTTCGTGCTTTGACATGACCTTCTCCAGGTCTCCAGGTTCTATCGTGAGTTGGTCACGCGTAGCCTCTGAACTTGACCGATTAGAAGATATGGCGTCCATGGCTGCAGCATTTTCGGTGGGTGACATGCTGTTACCGGTTATGGCCGATTTCATCCCTAGCGAAGGAAAGGTCAAAAGAGAAGAATGTTCTCTGAGTCACCTCATGCCTCAATCATTAGCAGTGGCACTCTCCTAGCAAAGCCTTTCCAGGGAAGCAGTTCGGACGAAGAGGCAATCCGAGGCAAAAGGGAAAATTGGCGTTCAGCCGGCAGATATGCAGCGGGCCATTGTGACTAGGTAGGTGAGTCAACATCGATCCCTTATGGGCTGGACCAACCCCCAGGAGACAGCATCATGACCTCTTTTGCGGAATGGGGGCCGATGTTGGCTTTGTGCCAGCATTTTGGTGCCTTGATGGGCCGAAAGGTGTTGGCTGCCGGCAAAATCGGCACGCTGGAACGGGGCTCTGAGGGGCTCCCACAACCACAAAATTCGATATGTGGGGTTCAATTGCCCATGTCACCTACATGGACAAAGATGCATCCTGGCATGCCCTCCCTCTCCCCTGTGGGGAGACAACATGCGGTGAAGACCGATTTCTAAACTACCCCAGCAGAGCGTAGGGGAAGGCAGAGCTTGGTCTCATAGCGCCGTCGTGCGCGCGGATCCCAAAGACCGTGCTCGACACTTGAATTGTGCTCGGAATACAAATCAACGGGCGAGACATCAGTGTGGAAAGAATCGCTTAATATACTTGTCAGTTGCCAACCGATAAAATCCTATGACACCAATGACAAATGTCTTTTTTTCCGTGGTAAAGTCAGTCCATCACACTGGGCCAGTAATTCATTATGTTATGGACAACCTCCTCACAACTTGCTCTTGCTTGCTTCATCTGCACAGCACGAATCCTTGCCAATTGTCATCTCCAAGGCGGGTTGGTGATGCAGCTCGCTCACCAAGGTTGACTGGTTGAAGCTCTGCTCCGACGGCGGCACGTCGAGCGCGGGGTTCTTGTCAAAGAAGTTGACGGGTTTCAAGCTGACCTTGAGAATCTCGCACGGCATGACGGGGAAGTCTTCGATACGTGGGACGTGGTTGATGCCGAACTGCACCCACACGACAATGTCGGTGTCCTTGACGCTGTCCTGGCGCGACGCGAAGCTGCGCACACCAGTGCCTCCACGTGACTGGTTCGTGTACCAACCGCCGGCGTACAGCTCGCGGTCGCGGTGCGTGGTCACGTAGATGTTGTGGTCGGCGAACTCGGCGCGTTTGAAGTGGAACGAATCTGGGTGCGCGAGCATCTTCTGGAACGGCGGGGCGTGGATCTTGTACGCGACGGGTTTGCCGTTGACAGGGTTTCGTACCGACGGGTTTTGGATCTTGAAGACGCGGTTGCTGTCCGGGTCCAGGTCAAGGCCCCCAGCGGTCTCGACGACGGTCTCGGAAACGGTGTAGCCCACACCGTGGGGGTTCCATTCCTTGTCCAGAGGCATGGCGTGTGCCTCATCGTAGACAAGTCGGTTTGCGTGGCCCTCGAGCATGGGGTCGACACGCAGGGAGAAGATATGTTGGTGGTGCACGGCCAGCACGCCGGGATGGACGACTGTGCCGAAGGGCACGCCCGTCTTGTCGAGCTCGTGGTCGATGGGTTGAGTGGACAGAATGCCGGTGGCACGAACCTCGTAGATGACTTCGCCGGCTTGGTTGAACATAAAGGCCAGGATGTATTCGTAGTTGGAGACAGTAATGATGCTCTGTAGAACGAGTTCGCGGTTTCGTACGACGGCGGCGCGGCCGGTACGGTAGTTGGTATGCTTCCAGCCGATGCCGGCGTCTTGTTCATGGATGCACACGCAGTTCTCAATGGGCGTGGGTGTGCCCTTATCATCGGTAATGACTGAGGAGATATACTGGATGTGGCCGAGGCAGTCACAGCCGAGTTTGAGATTGTTGGCCATGGCGCCAGCACCGGCATCACCCAAATCGTAGGCGGATTTTTTGTGGAACGGGTGTCGTGGGTCGGCGTAGGGGATGTTCATGTCGGACAGCGAGAGGCGGTAGAAGAGCGGCCGTGAGTCGTAGCGGACGTCGTACAAGACCATACCTTCACGCTGGTTGTAGCCCAAGCGGAAAGACCACTTCTGCCATTCGACGATCTGGCCGGTCTCGCCCGTGGGCGTCAGCGTGAATGACGCGCCTTCGGGTTGAATAACACGCAGAGGCTTGATATCACTCCGGAGTTGTTGCTGGGCTTCCGAGATATATTCGTTCGGGGGCACTGATTCGTATGACCGCGGCTCACGGATGGTGTTGTCGGCGCCTGTGGGGAGGTAGTCAATGCGGATGACTTTGTAGTCGTTGCATTCGATGACGGGGGCGATGGGCAGTGGGAATGCATAATGGTTGGAGTCGAGCTCGCCGGGGTTGGCTGGGTCGCGCATGTACAGGAAGACTTGGTATAGCCGGTCATCGTCGTTAATGCCGTCGGAGCCTGGATTTATCAGAGACCATTTGTGACTGGAGTTGCGTACTGACCATAAATCCAAGGATCAGCGCAGACCACGGTGCCTTCGGGGAGCTGCAGTTTCTTCAGGGCCTCTTTGACACCCTCGTCCTCGAGGGCGTTCTTCTCGACCTGCAAGATTTCATCGTAGTCACCGTTGCCGTGCATGTTGGGGCCCAAGCGGACATTGCTCTCGACTTGGCCGGTTGTGAGATTGACGACTGCCTCGTGGAAGCGGTCCTATCAGAAGTGAGACCGGGTACGAAATCCAAAAACAATACTTGGCACAACCGGGTGCTGGGTGAGCTTACTGTGTTGCGGATGTAGTAAGAAACGAAGGATTTGCGGGGGATTTGCGGAAAGGGTGCGCCGCTGTGCTCAGCTTCGAGGTATGGGATCATCTGCTTCTTCGCGGGTTCATCGAGGGTGATGACCTTGAAGCGAAGGTCAATGTTGGATGGCCATACTGATCTCAACAAATCCGCGGTGGTGGAAATCTCCGTTGCTGTCAGAGGGCACAGAGGATGAGGGACAGACGCCTTGGCCGTTGCCGGCGCGCTCGAAAAATCCTGTGCAACTGCTGCCATAGTGATAGAATGTGAATTGACAGGAAAGAAGAGAAGGAGGTGAAAGGGATGGACTATATATCAGAGGGCTTTGAAGTCCAAGAAACCGATGCGGGACTGGACGAGCATGGACAAATGGCCCACCACCAGTCACAATCCACGATAAGAACCTACAGGTCCACAGGAGGTTGGCAAAGTCCCAATCATGGCGAAAAGCGCGACCAGAGCGGAATAGGTCCAGGCGAGACACGATGCCTGGATATGAGAGTCTGAGCACCTAAGAGGTGGGTGAGAGGGAGTGAGAGGGGCACTGGGGGGCCCAGAAGAATACACGTCCCAAAGAGGCATGAGAGTCGCAAGTTGGTCATTGATTTTGAGACTGCCGCTAACAAGCTCACTACGCCTTAGATGGAAATCCCACCCGACCAGCCACAGACATGTCGACAATCACAATCTGGCCTCCACTCGGCAGAATATCAATCATATTGTTGATGTCTCGAGGTCGCTTTTGTCCGCCGCCGTCTTTGGGCCATACTAAGGTACAGACAGATACGCCCCTACCGCTTCAAGCGCATTTGCCTCTGTTGCCGCATTAGTTCGCATGGCTATTCTCGACCCTCAGGCAGACTTACGGCAATCGGATCAAGTATCGTGGCCTGGTCTCTCCTGCTTCGCCGACATTCTCACCCCATAGATCTTTGATGGTCATCGAGTCTTTGCCCTCCTCGAGATGAATCCTGGAGCCAAGCTGGAACCATCCGTTGCCGCAGTCGAATGCCTCTGCAATGCCAATCAAATGACGGGGGTAAAAGGCAGGCGCATCCTTGACACAGTCCAACTGTTCAATGAGTTCTTCAATCTTCATTGAGCATGGAGCAGACATGACGCGGAATGGCTCGCAGATCTCGGGTGGTATGTAGAACTGATTGCTGTAGTTGAGCCGGTATTTGTTGAGGACGTTGTGGTTGAACAGATGGAATGTCGCATTGTGCTTCGGTGCAACATACCCTGTCCCACCACTATCCTTCAAGACCACAAGTCGGTCTTTGACTCGGTTTCCACTGACAGGAGGTTCGGGCGGTTGAGCTGCTGCATGAGCAACAGCGCCTGGAAAGTGGTGACTTGGAGCAGGTGCTGAAGGTCCAGGCGGTGGAGGCTGAGGTTGAAACCAACCAGGACCCGGAGCCGCTGTTGGTGCTCCGTTGGGGAAACACATGGCTCCTGGGAAGCCAGCGGCGGGTGGAATCCACACAGGCGCTGGCTGAGAGGAGACAGGTGCTTGGTACGGTGGCAGAAGACAGTACGGTGGAGGAGAGTATGCTGACTGCGACGATTGGGGTCCACTGGGAGGCTTTGCTTGGTTCGGAGGCCCGCCATCCTTCGTGAAATAGCGGTACTCGATCTTACCAGTCAATCCCGGAGGTGCAGCCATCATACCGGCCCAGGGCCAAGAAGGGGGTAGACCTGCCATCGAGGAGGCCGGTCGAGATGTGCTTTGGCTTGCTAGTAGGAGGCGATGAGGCGGGAGACTACTTGAGGCTCTGTCAGGATACGAGGTCGAGAAGGGCGGGCAAGCAGCCATATTTGTAGACGCAGCCATCAGTCCTCGCCGCCATCTGACATATCATGACTACAGCGTCTTGATCGCTATCAAACGCCTTGATTGCACTGGCGTGACTTGGCTAGGACCCCGAACGTGAGCCGACGACATTGCAGTTTCGTGACATTGAGATGACCGGTGTCATGACTGAGTATACTGCAAACGGACTTCGCGAAGGTTGTTCACTATTCTATCCGGCCGCAACAACAGCGAGGCCTTCGTAGATTCTTTGCTTCACTCGCGTGAAGTTGTCCGCGGTGCCCGGAGTCATGGAAGCTGCACTGATCGGGACACCTTCAACAATGATCTTTCCGCTGCCGAGCTTCTTGACTGCCACCATTCCGTCCACGAGCAATGTTCCTTCGCCTCGGAACTCTGCCACATGGCCGTCCATGGCCACTTTCCGTCTCAGATCAGCAAGTCGCAAATCTCCAACATGGATGGCTTGAGATACTGATCTCGTCGATGCAGCCAAATGCGCAGGCAGAACATCAAGCACTGGTTGTACCGAAATGCCTGACTGAGGTGCGGTTTGAAGAGTTCCCTGTGTGTCCAATTTCTGTTTCTTCGATTGTGGATCATCCTGAACATCGGGTGTCTGCTCTCCTTCTGCTTTGAGCTGTCCTTGAATGGTAACGACACTCATATTTTTCACGTTCTGCCAGTGCAAAGCCTTTGCAAGTTCTCTGCTCAGCTTCACTACCCAAGCATTTGTATCCACACTAGCATCGATGGATTGACCCTCGAGAGGAGCAAAGATCTCGGTTGATGGTTCCTCCTCTGCTCCAACGACCTTCATGCCGAGAAGCTCTTTGCAATCTGATGCAAGGGCAAGAGTGTCCGAAGCATTTCCGCCCGTAAAGATGAGTTTCTTGGGCCCGATCAGCGGTATCAACATCTGCAGACTCCGACGATCATGAAGTCCTGCAAAGTCAACAAATGCTAGTCGGGCATTGACGGTGACTTCGGATGTGGAGTATACAACTTTCGCCGGGCCTTGCATGCCTTCAGATTCCATCTGTATTTCAGTCTCGGAACCGTCGCTGTCGGAATCCTCGCCAGATTCGGCGGCGGCAGCAGTGGCACCCGGTCCACGTCCGCGTAGTCGCTTTTGTTCCTTGTCTTTGGCGTTCTCCGTTTCCGCCCATTTGCGTTTTTGCCCCAGTAGACCGCCTATCTTGCCATCGCTTGGACCTTCCTGTTCTTCCTTTTCTTCCTCGCGCAGGAAGTCTTCCGGTTTAATAAAGTCTCCGAACTCGTCCCCACGTCTTCGTGAATGTGTATACGGAAATACCGCATTCCTGCCTTTCTTATTTCGTACATCATAGTCATACACTCCCTTCTTTCGTAGCAGGATGTTGATACCCAGATCTTCGTCACTCAATGCGAGCTTATTTCGAGTCCCGTGACCAAGTGCTGCAGAGACGTTCAGAACACGACCCTGCTGTTCGTCCTCTGACTCGTCTTCGGACGAGGTGCTCGATTCGTCGTCAATGTTGTCGTCCACCCCGGCTTGGTCTCGTTCGTTGGCAGCAAGAGAGTCCTGAATCTGTCTCTGGGTGGCCATGTATTGCTGGTATCGCTGGCTCTCTTGAGTGCTCAAGGAAGCCTTTTCCGCATTCTTGAGCTTGAGCATCCTTCCTCCGCTGTGTACTTGCTCCAGTTGCTCACCGTCCGTGGTTTTCTCGAGAGCGACGCCATCCTGCCGCTGTTCAAACCATGTCCACAAGACCTGGCTTGGGCTATGAGAACCAGGACGTATGTCGACTTTTTCCGTTAGAATGACAAGGTTTTCCGGTCTTTGCACCATGTTTTCGAGTATAGAGCGAGAGAAACCCCAATCCAAGGTCAAATCGCTGGCAAGGACCACTCGAGGACCTTCGGTATTGAACAGCTTCTCGAGCTGACTCTTTCGTTCAACAATCTTGACATTCCGGAATTCGAACGGCCTGGAAGGTTTGGCGGTACCATTAGTTTGCTTGCTCCCACTTCTTCGGTGGCTTTGTGTTTGGTTCTCGTCTTCTCCTTCGAATTCTCTGACAATACTGTCATCCATCCACTCCAGCAAGCTCCTCGCGTGCCGCAGTGTTGCATTTGCAGACCTACTCGCCATATACATCTTGGCGTTTTTGAGTGAAGGATCAGTCCACGCCTTTTCCAGAATCCATGCCAATTCAAGCACGCGCGCACTCGAGTCCGTTGGTATCAGAACGGTACCTCCCTTAGCGATGCTGCTTTTGATGTGGGAGAGTAGAGCTTCATCCCTAGCCCGGCGGCCACCCGCCAACGCCTCCCTAGCAGCGCCGACACTGCTGCAGACGAGTGCAGTAGGCTTGCGCAGTTGTTCGATTACCTCTGCGCCTCCAACTCCGCCGAACCATGCAGCCCCAGCTATGACATTCTCTCTTGCTTGATTCCAGTCCACCGCATATACTATGGACTCCATGCCATATTGTATATGCCATATTGTTCCGCCGAGAGTGTGTCCCGAGTTGTATGCAGTCAAGGTAAGCCCTTCGACAGGCGCGGAGAAGTGTGAAGGGGTGGGTTGATGAGGCTGCGAATATTTCAACGGAGTGATGAGGGTGAAGTACTTGTTGATCTCTTCGAATGTAGGAGCTTGTCGTAGGATATTCGAGCGTGACTTGTCGTCGACACTGGAATCGTCGTCCGGAGAGCCCGAGCCCGGGATGAAGGTGGCAGCTAGAGGCGTAGAAGAATAGAGGTCTTGCAGGAGGGTACGACCGAACGCAATCACTGGCGGCGTGGCGTAGACAGGGATCTGAGAGAAGATGGGGATGTGCTTGCAGCAATGTGCAAAGGCACCAATGTGAGCAGTTGTAGCATGAGTGAGAAGAATAAATGACAGGGTTGAGGCATGTTTTTCTATCTCGGCTAGCTGACGAGTATCGAATCTTTCGTCCCAACCGACGTCCACGAGGATTTTGACTCCGCCGTCCAGCTCGAGGATCGACTGCGAGGCTCGCGAGTTGCTTTGAGCCCCGAGTAAGGGCGTGAAATTGAACATGGTTGCGCGTCGCCAGAGGGTGATGAAGGGAGGTTCTTAGGGGCTCCAAGCAGGCTGAAGTGTCTCCATGAGATCCTGCGCGTCGGTCACTGAGAACAGACTTGAGGTTGTCCTAAAGATAATCTCGTCGATTGTGATGCTTGAGCGCAGTTTCGAGGCTTCGGAGAAATTGCCAAGGTAGTGGCCTCTCACTCCTCCGGACAAACTGCGCTCATCACCCTATGCTCGCCCCTAGCACGCGTCTCGCGCATACAGTCGAGCAAATGACGAGATCACATATCTCGAAGGCAAGAAAACCAAGCCACGGCTGCCCATAAGGATGAGGCTTTCCTTTTATCTAATACCCATGCCCATCAGCATGCCCACCCTGTCGATAGGTTGCCGACGGACGCCAAAGGGACCGACACAGAGCGAGGAGAGTACAGAGAAGCTCAAACATTAGGTAGCTAAGCCAGAATGATGGACTATCTCGAGCCAGAAATCAAGCCCAAATCTACAATCACGTCTCACCGCCAACCGAGTCAATACACAAGGCATTCAATCGTGTAGATTGGCATATCCGATCACGATGGTGGCGCGCTGCACTTGGCGAGCTCATGGACCGTCACTTCGAGGGTCGAAATACACGCGCATTGCTTCTGTCAAGAGGAGATACCCAGTGAATGCAGATCCGTGTTAGGTACCAGTCTCAGCTCGATCTTTCAGGGGCTCATCTTTTGGCGACCTCTCGAGACCGTCAGAACATCAAATGCCACCCACCGTCTTGTTTCGGGAGCTTGGCGACATGATACCTGATTCTCAGGTCCAAAGTGTCCATCAACATCACTAGACGTCCACTTTCCCACAGTCTGGGAAATTGTCAGAAATCGAGTCCAAGGCCTTATCGACACGGAATGTCGCAATGGTTCTTGTCTTGAGGAGTCCGCTGTCGCTAATCTTCGTTAGTTTATGGTTTCCACGGACGTCGGCCCTCGGTATCAATCGGCTTTTAGCGCTTTACTGTTTGCTGAAACTGGCATCTTTGGGAATTATGGACTAACCTACAGCTGAATGAGACTACAACTTTTCTGCAACTGCCGCTATGTTTGACCTTTCCCAGGGAGTATCCTCCATTTGAAGACTGGATCCCCGGGTTTTCTCTGTGCGTGGAGAAATCAGGCTGTGACTATGGGGGAGTCTAATCAACCTCGCCACCCGCTCCTCGGCACGAGACACTTGTGGACCAATATGTGATCCAATGCCCTGTCTATTTTGTATAGCCGGAAGATGCCGACATTAGCAGCAAGACTTATCCCATCATCACCCGTTGAAGGACTTGTTTGACAAGGCCTACCGCCTGTTCAATCTATACAATTTTGGAAGGGCAGGACCATCCCTCGATGGGGTCTCCGCTTATGGATGGGGTTACTAACCTATTGATGATTCGGTTACTTGACTAAAGGACATCCATAGCATCGATCAGTCGATTTGGGAAATTAGTAGCAAAAGCGCAGCGGTCCTTGCCAGGGACAGCAGGTATAAGTACAGCTGCCATTGTGACCAAGTTTGTTCAAGCACCTACTCTTCGCCTTTTCTCACGGACCTAAGCGTGACCTCTTTCTCACTTTCTATCGCCAAACAATCGTTGCTGTCTTCGCACAATCTTCGTCCTCCAGGTGGCGGACTTTAACACTGTTGTGGTAAAGCTCAATCGACTGAAGTCAAAACGCCGAGCTCAACATGAAGTTGACCCGCAATAACTTCACTCGTGCAGCATGCATCGCCCAGTCCTTTCCATACCCAAAGTTCTTCGGTGCTCAGACCGTCTCGCTGACTGCTGAGACTGTCACCAATTATTCCATGCAGATTCCCCAAGCAGGATATCCCGCTCACGATGCACGAAACGTGAGCAATCTCAATTTCTGCAATGTCAGCATCATCTATACGCATCCTGGGCAGCATGATTCTATCAATGTGCAAGTATGGCTGCCGTTGGAAGACTGGAACCAGCGACTTCAGGGAGCAGCTAGTGGTGGGTTCCTAGCAGGGTTGACCGTCGCCCCCATGGCGGGCGCATTGAGCGATGGGTTCGCGGTTGTTTCCACTGATGCTGGCCATAAGGTTGAAGATGCGAGTACATGGGCACTCCTCAGCCCCGGAAATGTGGATCTGTATGCACTGCAAAACTTCGCCTCTGTGTCTCTGAATGACGCTGCCATTATCGGCAAATCTATCACTGAGAGCTTCTACGGTCAGCGCCCAAGCCGATCGTACTGGAACGGTTGCTCGGGCGGTGGCAGGCAGGGTCTGATGCTTGCGCAGCGGTATCCCGATGCCTTCGACGGCATCGTAGCTGCAGCGCCAGGTATTAATTTCAATATCGCTCTGACTGCAGGAATGTATTGGCCCATACTGCTCGAAAGGAAAGGTCAAGTTCCCTCACCCTGCGAAATATATGCGCTCTCACTCGCGGTGGTTGCTGCCTGCGATGCGAATGACGGCGTTGTCGACAACATTATATCGGATCCTGACCCGGGACATTGCAAATTCGATCCATTCTCAGTGGTCGGCCAAACCTTCGATTGTCAGGGGGCCAAGGTCAAGATTTCCCAGGCTGCTGCGCTTGGAGCTGCCGCCGGTTGGGATGGGGTCCGAGCAGCTAATGGCAGTTTGCTGTATCCTGGGGTCAACCGCGGCGCTCTGCTGAATGTGGGACTCAACAGCACTTGCGATAGTCATACAGGAAAATGTGAGATGGTTCCATTTACATACTCAACACAATGGGTCCAGTACTGGCTGGAGAAGGATCCCAATTTCAACTGGACCACTCTTACCATGGACGATTTCTATCGTCTGTGGCGCCTTTCTGAATCCATCTATACGGATATGACCGCAACCAACGACCCTGACCTCAGTGGATTTCGAGCGTCCGGTGGGAAGATGATTACCTGGGCCGGCCTTGCAGATCCTGCCGTTCCGACGAACTCGTCGAGGAATTATTATGAGATGGTGGAGCAGCTCGACCCTGATGTCAGACAATACTACCGGTACTTCCAGGCACCCGGTGTTCAACATTGTGGCGGCGGCAATGGACCCTATCCAGGGAAGGCCTTTGAAAGCCTTATGGCTTGGGTAGAGCGTGGCGAAGCTCCAGATGTTCTTCATGGAGTCAGCTTGCCAGATGCAAATGGGACTGTCTATCGAAGGCCCATCTGTGCCTATCCTCTTAAGGCACACTACAAGAAGAAAGGCAATGCCGCCTTGGCTGAAAACTGGGAATGCACTTGAAGTCTATCATGCTGGAAGGCTAACTGACTATCAAGTCCAATGAAAGGGAATACCAGGGTTGAATTTGTGAAATACCAAGTTTGTAAATCTGCTTCTCCGATAGCTTCACCGAAGCTGAACTCGATCAATCATCTAATCACAACATGTACTACGGTCTACTGAGTGACTCGTGTAATTAGCGCTAGGGTGCCATGCGAGGACAAACAGCAGCGGTGACACTTTGTGTCGTAGGAGGGCTTCTGTCGAATGCGAGATCTAACTGCTTTAGCCAGTGGACACCTTACCGCACAACTGTCCTCGCTGCTGATTGTCCTGGAATGGCACCCTAGCGCTAAATTACATGATTTACCTAGGAGACAGTAGTACGTATTCCTACGTCCAAATTGCCTATGCACCTCACTTTCCTCACCTCTGGGAATCTCTACCCAATGAACCCACTAGGCATTCTGGTCAAAGAGGCAGGTACAGGTTAGTGCCTTACCTCCAGATTTGTCTTTGTGCGGGTGGCTTACAAACGTTAGAGGGTTCCCGAGAATCCCTCGGCGGTGATCCACGTTGTATAGCCGGATATCATGGTCATGGGTGGAAAATTCATGAACATTTGCCGAGTTGGCTGCTACACCGATCCAGCCTTCGCCTATTATCATTCTCGTTCAAGATGCCTCTTCAATACTCCCCTGAGTTCCTCAAAGCCCTCGCGCCATTACTTCCTGCTCTGACATCACGAGCTAAGCCGGCGATTCACGACATTCAATCACGGAGAAACAACCATGGCTTCGTAGAGAAGCTCCTGGACGCTTTCCCCACCGCTACGGAAGTTGAGGAGACCGTTCACCATGCTGAAGCAGCAGACGGGTACCAAATTGCTGTGCACGCTTTCACGAGGAAAGAAAAATCGCACACGCCGACTGCCGCGGTTCTGCATTGCCATGGTGGAGGCATGATAATGGGGTCGGTGGCGGCGTTTAGCAAGGGGATTGCTAATCAAGTTGCAAGGACTGGATTACCGTTCTTCAGTGTCGACTATCGTCTTGCACCCGAACATACCGGCACGGGCCCGGTCGATGACTGCTACCAAGGGTTACTCTGGGTTATGGAACACTCGACGCAATTCGGTGTGGACTCGAGCAGGATCGCAGTTATGGGAGAAAGTGCAGGTGGCGGTATAGCCGCCGGCGTAGTCCTTCAGGCTCGTGACAAGGGCTTGCGACCGCCACTGGCAAAACAAGTGTTGGTTTATCCAATGCTTGACGACAGGAATAACAAGCCTATTGAGGCACTCGAGCCACTAGCTTTCTGGAAGGTAAGCGACAACATTACAGGCTGGACAGCTTTGTTGGGTCAGGACAAAGCCGGAATCCCTGAGGCGGATGTCTCCGAATACGCTGCTCCTGCACGCGCAAAGAATTTGTCAGGGCTTCCCTCAGCGTACATTGATGTAGGAGGCCTGGATATCTTCCGCGACGAAGATATTGAATTCGCGAGGCGGCTTGCAGCTGAGAATGTTGAGATTGAGTTCCATTTGTTCCCAGGTGTTCCTCATGGGTTCGACTTGCTCGCCCCAGATGCGCCAGTCAGCATACGCGCCAACGAGCACCGGTACCGCGCACTGTCGACCATTTGAGTTGCTGATACGAAATGCATCTGCTCTGTAGCCTGGCCAGGACTCCTGTGCCATCTCGTAGTCTTCTCGACAGACTGAGCGGGCGAAGGAGCCAAGCCTACGATGTCAATACCTGGTGGCCCGACAATTCATCCGGGCAAATGGTGCATACCAAAGAAGGCACAAAGGCAGCTCAGTGTTGTCCAAGCAGCAAGCAAACAGAGAAAACCCAGCTCACCAGGAGTTTCGCATATCCGGACTTGAGCTGTTTGGACTCGGACCCGGGCGGCAGGTTTCAATCCGAATCAATCGTATTCGTACCCAATCAAAGCGAAGATCATTGTTCTAACATACCACAGTAGTACTGTTCTGCGCCCCGGATTATGAGCCTCCTCTCAACAGTGGATTGCAGTGAGTCACCACGCAACCATCTTGCATTATTTCTAGTTGCATCACCTGTATGTAGAGTGACTGCGAGTCCGTCCCACGTAATCGGGGATACTGCACCGCCAGCTGTGTGCCACCCTTAATCCAAGGCGATTCTTGCATAAAGTTATGCTTCATTGGAGTGCCTGGGCGCTTCCGGCCATGTGGAGGTGACTTGTTTAACCCGTCAGGGAAAGGAAAACGAGATACGGGACAACTCCAGGCGTTTGGACCAAGAAAATGTGAAGGATTGGGGACCCGATGGACACTCCACCAAAGACCTTCTAACAATAATTGGGAACCGGCAGCCTACCAGGCGTGACAGGCGAGCTTAAGTACGTGGGACCCGAAGCAGTGGCGTAATCCACCAAAACACGAGGCAAACAACAACTCCGATCGCCTGAAATTGTAGTGATCCTTACATTCATGCATATCTTCTACAATCGTTTATGTACCTTTCGGATTCGGTCTTTTCCTTTCATTGTAGCCTGAGTCGTGGTGTACATTGTCTTTACCTATTCCTCTATCGTACAGCATTCAGGTCTCTCGAAGGGGACACATACATAATCTAATATTTCACCTTTCCCTATTCTTGTCGCTAATACGGTATACTATCTCTACCCTACTCCAGTCTCCCAGGTTAGACTTGAGGCGCACATCATTATCTTCGAAGCATACACCTGCCTCAATGCAACGCTGAGACACTTGCCCTCACGAGAGGCACCCTGAACAACCACCATGAATCCAAGCGGTCAGGGAGAGTTGCCCGCAGGCGCAGCAGCCATTGAAGAAAACATCGAGGAAAAGCAAAGATCTGATTTGGGAATTGTCACAGACCAAGAGAAGAGCACAGAAGTGCCACAAGAGAATCAGCCAACGACCCCAACGTCTTCCCTTCCGAAGTCACCTCCTTCGCCAGGCTCACCAGCGTCTCCAGCCTCCAATGCGGAAACGCCACCAGACCTCAGAAAGTATGACTCAAAGATCGTTCAGGTTCGAGATGTGCCCGAAGGCGATGAAGCCCTAGCGCACTTACCTGACCATGAACGGGAGGTGTTGAGGAGACAAGTGATGACGCCAGATGTCAAAGTGACCTACACGAGTCTGTACCGGTACGCCACGACTTGGGACAAAGTATTCATCGTTATTGCCGCGCTGGGTGCTATTGGTGGTGGAGCTGTCATGCCGTTGATGACTGTGATCTTCGGCAATCTGAGTGGTTCCTTCCAGGGGCTTGTACTCGGCAACCTCCAGGAAGACTTTAACAGTATCTTGGTCCGATATGTGCTTTACTTTATCTATCTAGCGATAGGGGAGTTCTGTCTCATCTATGTCTCCACGGTTCTATTCATTTACACTGGGGAGCACATCACGTCCAAGGTGCGAGAGCAATATCTGAAGGCGATTCTACGCCAAAACATCGGATTTTTCGATAAACTTGGTGCAGGTGAAGTGACGACTCGCATTACAGCAGACACCAACCTGGTCCAAGAGGCTATCAGCGAGAAGGTCGGCTTGACTTTGACCGGCATTGCCGCCTTTTTTGCTGCGTTCGTCATCGGATTCGTCAAATTCTGGAAACTCACACTGATTTGCATGTCCTCCGTCGTCACCATCATCGTCCTCATGGGTGTCGGTGGACGCTTCATGGCCGGATGGAACAAGAAATCACTGGCCTCCTACGCAGTTGGAGGTTCAGTGGCGGAAGAAGTGCTGGCTTCGATTCGCAATGCGGCTGCATTTTCTACTCAGGACAAACTTGCTAAGAAATACGACGTCCACTTGCAAGAAGCGAGAAAATGGGGTGTCCGCAGCAAAGGAGCTCTGGCTTGTATGATTGGATCGCTCCTCTGCATCATCTTCTTGAACTATGGCCTTGCGTTCTGGATGGGCTCCCGATTCCTTGTTGATGGCGAGACCACTCTCGCTCATATCCTCACCATTATCCTGGCCGTTATGATTGGGGGTAAGTCTCTCCGAACTGCTGTACTTTTGTTGCCAGAACTTTTGAATCGTTCGTCTCCCCATACAGGTTCACGTTGCTAACAATAGACCTGCTCAGCATTCTCGTTCGGTAATATAGTGCCGAATGTCCAGCATCTGGCTGCAGGTGTCGCTGCCGCTGCTAAGATATACGCTACCATCGACAGACATTCCCCAATCGATCCCCTGTCTGATGACGGCGCGAAGTTGGACCACGTGGAGGGAACTGTGGAGCTACGAAACATCAAACACATCTACCCTTCTAGAGCGGAGGTTGTTGTTATGGACGGCGTGGACCTCGTTATTCCTGCCGGCAAAGTTACAGCGTTGGTCGGGGCGTCCGGCTCAGGCAAGTCAACAATTGTAGGCTTGGTCGAACGCTTTTACGACCCGGTGGGCGGCAAGGTCTTCCTGGACGGTCACGACATTAGTACGCTCAATCTACATTGGCTTCGTCAGCAAATCGCACTTGTTCAGCAAGAACCGATCCTTTTCAGCCAAACGATCAGAGACAATATCAGGAATGGTCTCATCGGATCCAAATATGAGGACGAGTCGGAAGAGCAACAAACACGACGTATCATTGATGCCGCTAGGAAAGCCAATGCCCACGACTTCATTTCGTCGCTTCCAGATGGTTATGAAACTCACGTTGGTGAGCGGGGATTTTTGCTATCAGGAGGTCAGAAACAGCGTGTTGCCATCGCCAGGGCTATCGTCAGTGACCCTAAAATCCTACTGCTAGACGAAGCTACGTCAGCGTTAGACACCAAATCCGAAGGCGTCGTACAACATGCTCTGGAAGAGGCGGCAAAAGGTCGGACCACCATTGTTATCGCGCATCGACTCTCGACCATCAAGACCGCAGACAATATCGTAGTCATGCAAACGGGACGTATCGTCGAGCAAGGCACCCACGACGAGTTACTTGAATTGCACAAGGCGTACTACAACCTAGTATCAGCTCAGCGCATAGGTGGTGACGACGAGGATCAGTCTGAGAACGAAAAGGGTACGGACATCAGTGATGATGATCTGGTTCGCATTAAGTCCTCAAAGTCTGGCAGCAGAGCACTGGCGGACCCCGAAGATGAGAAACTGGCTTTGGGAAGAACGAGGAGCCAGAAATCGGTCTCCTCAAAGGTCCTTGCCGACAAGTCGTCAACAGGCGATCCCAAATACTCCCTCTGGACCATCATCAAGTTCATTGCAAGATTTAATTCGTCCGAGTGGCTGATCATGTCCGTTGGATTTGTGTTCACGGCCATTGCTGGTGCAGCGCAACCCGTTCAGGGCATCTTCTTTGCAAAATCAATCATTGCCTTGTCTCAACCGCTGATTCTGCGACACCAGATTCGGCATGATGTCGATTTTTGGGCCTTGATGTACTTGATGCTAGCGTTTGTCGATCTCATTGCCATGGTCATACAAGGCATTGCCTTCGCATATTGCAGCGAAAGCCTGGTACAGCGCGCAAGGGATGGTGCTTTCAGAAGGTTCTTGAGGCAGGACATCTCCTTCTTTGATGAGGACAAAAACTCGACTGGCGCGCTGACGTCCTTCCTGTCTACCGAGACGACGCATATCTCTTCAATATCTGGAGCCACGTTGGGCACCCTTATCAGCTGTTCCACGACCCTTGTTGTCGCTATAGTGATCTCCCTTGCCATTGGATGGAAGTTGGCGCTTGTCTGCATGTGCGCCTTGCCTGTCATTCTTGGGACTGGCTTTTTCAGATTCTGGATTCTCGCCAAATTCAGCGCAACTGCTCAAAAGGCCTACGAAAAATCTGCAGGTTATGCCTGCGAGCACACCAACGCCATTCGCACGGTGGCGTCTCTCACCACAGAACGAGAGATCTACAACGAGTACAGAAGCCAGCTTCGGACCCAGCTTCGCGCGTCTCTAAAGTCAAATCTGCGCAACTCGTCTCTCTACGCAGCTTCGCAATCGGCCATGTTCCTTGCGTTCGCACTCGGTTTCTGGTATGGAGGGAGACTGTTGGCCAGCGGCGAATATACTTTGTTCCAATTCTTTATCGTCTTTTCCGAAATCATATTTGGCGCGCAGTCAGCAGGAACAGTTTTCTCGTTTGCTGGAGACATGTCAAAAGCCAAGAATGCGGCAGCTGCGCTGAAGAAATTGTACGATATTCAGCCAACTATTGATCCATGGTCCGAAGATGGCGAAAAATTGGCCCATGTCGAGGGCAACATTGAGTTCAGAGATGTCCATTTCCGATATCCCACACGACCAGATGTACCAGTCCTGCGAGGCCTCAACTTGACCGTTAAGCCTGGGCAATACATTGCCCTTGTTGGACCTTCCGGTAAGCTATTCGTCTGGGCGAGTTGAAGTTTAGGCTGACAATATTCAGGCTGTGGAAAATCGACCACGATCGCTATGATGGAGCGCTTTTACGATCCACTTGCCGGCGGTATCTATGTTGATGGCAAAGAGATCTCCGCTCTCAATCTTAACGATTACAGATCTCACCTGGCTCTCGTGTCACAAGAACCTACATTGTACCAAGGCACTATCAAAGACAACATCCTTCTGGGTGCTGATAGGGGCGAAGTTGGTGACGAACAGGTTATCCAGGCTTGCAAAGATGCCAACATCTATGATTTCATCTTGTCTTTGCCGTGAGTGTCCATCAACATTTCCGACGGCCCGGTGCTGACTGCTCTAGTGATGGATTTGCCACGGATGTTGGCAGCAAAGCCGCTCTACTCTCTGGCGGTCAGAAGCAACGTATCGCCATTGCCCGTGCACTTCTTCGCGACCCTAAGATTCTCCTCCTTGATGAAGCGACATCAGCGCTGGACTCGGAGTCTGAGAAAGTGGTACAAGCCGCTCTAGATGCTGCCGCCAAAGGAAGAACGACAATTGCTGTCGCCCACAGACTCAGCACCATCCAGAAAGCTGACATTATCTACGTGTTCGACAAGGGTGTCATTGCAGAACAAGGCACTCACCAACAGCTCATGGCGCTTAAAGGTCGGTACCGAGAGTTGGTCAGTCTTCAAAGCTTGGAGAAGCAGCGTTGACGGCATGATCCGCATGCATGAGTGGTACACTTGATCATCGTTTTGATGCATGTTGAGCAAAGCAAGGGACACTCCAGTCTGTCTCCATGCAGGGCTACCCTAGACTCCCCTTTGGAGGTGGGAGCACGCCTTGGACATGTGCGGCATTCAGGCTCGGAGGTACACCGCATACACGAGTAGCTTTTGAAAAACCTCTGCGACCACGGATGCTGTGTGAATCAGGCGCGAACTCTGCCAAGGGGTGGGAGCCTCCGTTTGTCACGCTAGACATCATGTATGGACAGCACTGTCCTGGATCAAATAATTTCAGCCTGTTGGGTATACGAATGTCGTTTCGATAGACCATGAAATGCTCAACACTGAAGGGGAACTAGAGCATAAAGGAACGATATCGACAGAGATAAGACGCCATTATGGAGGGATTAGTCGGGAACAGTTGTACAGTGGAACAGTCACAACTGTCTATTCAATCATGTTGTCACTCTGCTCCATAATAATCATACAGTGCCAACCATCGGATTGACATATTCATGATCCTGACTTGGTGATCCTTGTTCCAGCGCGCCGGCTCATGACAGTGAAATTGTCATTGACTGACAGAAAGGCTGCCTTCCACCTCAACGTGGTGTTCCAGGTAGCGGCACTGGTGGCCACCATGGAATACGGTCTGAAAAGGTTGTCTTGGACACCAATGCCTCGTAGAATTCCGTTATTAGTATGCTGTTCGTAGATGAAGTCGTACGCCTGACGCCGGTCGTTCCTCGTTCACTTCCAGGTCGTTCAATCCTCCTCGTTCAACCCATATTCTTTCATGACTTCAGTCAGTCGACGGCCTTGCTTCTCCGCGAGAATCGATAGCATTCCCATGGCGACGTCTTTGATGTTATTGTACTCTTTGAGCAAAGAAATGTGCCGGGCGAAGACGTGATTGGCGTGGTGTAGTGCCGCTTGTTCTTCACCAGATAGGCCTAAGGAGGTGTCTGCATTCAAAGATGAGGCCGGTGGTGTCATGGACTGTTGTTCAGTCGAGAATGACGGTAGCTGCGAAATCTGACGCAGTGCATCGGAGAGTTGTTCCTGTGTCGACGAGATCCTAGACTTGCGTGTCTCGGTTGAACTGTTCATAATCGTCGCCAGTCTTCTTGTTGCTCGGGTTTGAGGTTGATGTCAGGAAAGTTCCGTGCAAACTTTGATGCGACATGCTATCGGATTGTATGACTTCAGTCTCAAAGGTCGGGGTTGAGTCGTGGCGTTGTGTTCGCGGGTCTTGATTTGAGACTCGCGAATATAATTTCGGAGTTGAGGAGCACCTGTTGCATTCGCCTCGGAAAGACGTTCATTCTCCTACAATCTCGCCCAAACTGAACAATCTTGGAAAGAATATATCACGTACGATCAGGTAGGTGAAAGTGGAAGACACAAGTACTTGCTGGATGCAGGCTGTTTTCCTCTAATTTGACCTCTACGATGGACGTCAACAAAGTATCCGTAGCCTTGCAGGAAAAGCAAGTCAAGCCCGACCGCTCTTATCCATGTGGAAATTATCAGATACAGCCGTTACAAGCACTGCCATGCCCGAGAGTGTAATACAGGCACCAAAATATTGGCAATGGTAATTTTCCAATCACAACTTTGCCCTTTGAATGACAGCTTGATACTCATCCACTCGCTTCCGGGCTTCGACGTCTCGACGATTCCTGTCAAGATCCCTGGTCGCCAGAACCGTTGGCGTCTCGGCGCCACTATCCAGATCTTTGATGACTTCTCGGTACAACTCTTCCTTGATCTTCCCGTATGACTTGCCCTGGGCTTTCTGGGTCAATTTCATCTCTCCAATGAAAGCCAAGGTCTCATCGACGCTTCCAACACCGTCAATGATGCCTTCTTTCAAGGCTTCTAAAGCCGGATATCTTTTGCTTTCAAGGACCATGTTGCGGAAGGTCGTCATGCTCAGTTTGACCCGGAAGACTGATGCCATCGCAGGCTGTAGAGCCGCGCCGAAGTCAAGCTCGTTCAGACATAAGAACCCCTTGTGTGGATTCATGACGCGATAATCATGCATCATTGCAGTCATGAGTCCGCCGGCGAAAGCTGTCACTTGTCAGAAACCCACGCCAGTACAACTGATAACCAAGCACTCGCAAAGAAGAACATACCGTGCCCGTTCATCAAAGCAATCGTGGGCATGGGGTAGGCGATGAGTCGCCTCCAGAGAGGAAACAGGCTATTTGGGAAAAAGTTTGGATCTCGGATGGCATTCTCATAGTCGAGACCATTCGAGTAGAATTTCGTGATGGACGACGTGGTCACCACCACTCCTTTTGGCAGTCTATGCTCAATGATATCAAGTGCCAGAAGGAAGGTTTGATTGAAGGCAGGAGTGAGACGATTGTCCGGCGGGCTTGAGAATGAAAGTAGATAGACTTGTGGAGCAGCCTGAGTGCAGATAAAGCTGCCCTGCTGTCGAGCCGCTGATGCTGATGTAGCCGCCAGAGGCGGAACCTGGAGAACGAAGAGTGGTGGGATAGGTGGCATTGTAGGGTATACCGTGTCCGGATTAGTCCTCGATAATTGAAATGGATGGTCAAGTCCGTGAAGAAGAAAGTTAGTTCAAAGGCCAGCTTCGAGGGGAGCAGAAACGGATATACCAGTGTGATGTTGTATGTTGTCCCTATCATGATTAGTCGAGGGAGTGTGATAGAGCCGAGCACCCAACCGAGGTGTTCTATTCTGAGGTAAGTAAGTTAGGCGGGATCTGCACATGTGCTGGAAAACCAAAGTGCGAGGAATGGCCCCCAAGCTGAGGCTGCTGAGGCCTAACTTAACTAACTTAGTGAGCCTAGTGGCCAGTGATCCGCTCGCTACTCCGGCTGTTCTGACTAAGATATGCCTCTGACAATAAAGCCAATGACGTTGCCCTGCGCCTCTACCGACCACTATTCGGCTGCCACCGGATTTCCAGTTTACGGGAAGGCCTCAAATAGTCCCAGGCGGCTTTCGCAGCTGATGGCTTGTTCGTCTGCAAACTATCGAATTCCTCGAAACTCGCAGGCATGATCAATAGCGCATCAAGAAACCCCTTGCGCCGTCAGAGCTGAGACCGCGCGGTATATCTCTTCCACCCTTCACCGCAGCCTTAGCGTTCGAAGTCCCATCTCACCAGTGCCAACGATGGCGCAAGCCTCCGATACCAGTAGGCCGATATCCGCGACGCCATCCACCACGAACTCGACCGTATGGGAAAAGACCAAAGGCTATTCGAGCACAGCCTACGAGAAAGCGTTGAAGCCCGGCTTCAATAAAGCCTACAGCTTTGTCAACAAACTCGAAAAGCCGGTGAATCGCCTATCAAACAAGGTCGGCTCCGAAGCATTCTGGCCAACGTCCCTGGACAAAGAGTCCGAAAAAGCCGCGCGCATCCTGAGGGGGTTTTGCAAAGATGGGTTTTATGAGCAGATAGACGAGCAACAAGCGAAGAAGATTGAAGAACGTAATGCGACGGTAGAAGGAACTCCACAAGGGAAACAAAGAGTGTTGCAGAAAATCCCAGCGAAGGTGATCAAGAACTGCGTTGGTCTAGCTATCTTCACAACGATGCGGACAGGATGGCTGTTCGGCGGCTCTGGCGGTGCAGGTGTCTTGGTTGCGCGACATCCTGAGACGCACGAATGGAGTCCCCCGAGTGGTATCCAGACTCAAAATCTTTCCTTTGGATTCCTTGCTGGAGTCGATATCTATGATTCGATTCTGGTCATCAACTCATATAAGGCCCTCGAGGCCTTCACAAAATTACGGTGCACCCTGGGTACAGAAGTCGGTGTTGCAGCAGGGCCAGTTGGAATGGGAGGCTCTCTTGATACCGAGGTCGTCAAACGCCAGTCACCCATATGGTCATACGTCAAGAGTCGTGGATTGTATGCTGGCGTTGCGCTCGAGGGGAACCTTGTGATTGAACGGACGGACGAGAACGAGAGATTCTACGGAGAGCGTGTTGGAGTAGCTGACATATTGGTGGGCAAAGTTCGCTATCCGCCAGTCGAGAAATACCAGGTTCTGCTTAATACCTTGAGAGCTGCACAAGGTGACGATGTGGATGAAAGCCTACTTCCAGAGGGAGAGGCCCCTAGTGACATGGAGCTTATAACGGATGGTAAGGTTCCCGATCAAGTGCATGCCACTTACTGACTATCGTGCAGTAACTAGTTTCGGTATCCCGGCAGAGAACGATCCTGATCCGTATGGCGTCAAAGCTCTAGAAGCCGAAGGACTCGCCATCCGAGAAGCAGGCACCCATCAGCGACCAAGCGCAGAAGTCTTCGAATTCAGGCCGTCGCCCACCAGCCCGATTTATGCACATTTCTCGCGAAAGAGCGTCGACGGATCCATTCGCAGTCGGACGTGGAGAGACAGCACTCACAGCTTGGCCAGCGTCGATCGAGCGACCCAGACCAACGAAGCAGAAACGGATACCGCTAGCCGGACTTCCCAGAAGGAATCCCCGAAAGGAACCGAGACCCCAATGAAACATAGTCAGAGCGTGGACGACGAGAACGATGAACAACGCGAACGAAGTGAATCATTCTCTGATGTGGATTCCGATGCTGAGATACACACTGCTGTGCCAGTGGTGGCTCGAGCCAGAGTGGTGGAAGTACCCAAACGTGCACCACCAGCATTACCCCCGCGAAATCCTGAACGAGTCGCCTCTCCGACATCGACGACACAGTCGGTGGACGGCTTTGACAGAATCTCGCTGAATGGCACTGCTGAAGAGAAACATGTGCAAGTACCAGACGGTGGACAGACGATGTCACCAACGATGACCAACGACAACGCTGAGCCGAGTGTCCATTCAGTTCCTGTGACTCCAAATGAAGAGCCGACGGAGTCTCACGATATACCAGGAAGTTTTCAATGAGAGAGCAAGTTTCCAGCCGATTGAAGATGGCTGTAGCGCTATTTGAATCGTATAACAACCATTCAAGTAGACCTCCACAAGTCCATTCGTACTCTCCACGCAAGTCTAGTGGAAAACTGAGGATGCTGGTGATAGAATTACAGACCATCCAAAGCGTTGAGGTCATGCTCCTTCCGTTGTTATGGTGTCTGGCTCCAAAGTCAGTTGCGGTGCAAAATGAGAGAAATGGCAGGTGCTGTACGAGCTTCCAGTTTTCTACTCCTTCTCGTCCACCATCTTCTTTCTTCCTCTCTTTCATACTCAAGACCCATCACTCTCGTTCAGTCATCACCACGCTTTCATTTAGGACTTGAACCATCAGTCTTCATCAACATCAATACTCCTGCACCTTTTACCTGCTTCTCGTGGAGCGTGGTGCTTGGCTATCCTCTCGTTTCCATTCCCCGTCTGCATCTGTACTTCGGCTCAGGACTCACTCACACCATGCATTCAATTGTTGCACTCTTGCCACTCCTTCTGGCCCCTGCGGCCAATGCTGCAGCCATGCCACAGATCTCGCCCACTACTGGCACCTCCATGCAACGCCCGATCGTCTTCCCCAGGCAAAGCAGTCCTGAAGACGTCAGATGTGGTCCAAGCATCGGACTGAGATGTGATGCATCTGACCCCGGGAGCGGGTGGTGCTGTTCCAGTAGTGTATGTGGCCTCCCCTTCCAAAGTGACGATTGAAGCTGACATGCACAGGGATACTGCGGTAATGCTCATGGGATCCTCTACTCCTCACCTCCTGACATTTCGTTTAGGCAACGGACCTGAATACTGTGGGACAGGGTGCCAGGTGGCGTATGGGTTTGTAATATCAAAATGACATTGACACGTTGGGCGACTCACACCGGTTTAGAAAATGTGCCATTGGAGATCCTGAGAATAGACCACCACCCACGTCAATTGCAGCAAGACCATCACCAACCGCATTTCCGGGTCAACGCTGCGGTGCCGAGAATGGCAACCTACAGTGTCCGGCCGGCCTTTGCTGCTCACATGCTGGCTACTGTGTAAGTCAATTGCGGCGACCAGACCTGCTGACGCCCACTGACCATGCACAGGGGTATACCACTGATTTTTGTTCCGTTCCTTGGAATTGCCAACGGGAATATGGCTGGTGTGACTCTGCAGAATCCCCCAATGGCTACAACTTGGCCAATGAGCCGCGGCCAAAGATTGGCCAAGTGCCTTATGGAACGTTGATCACAACCTGCACAACTCCCAATGCAATTGCACTGACTTATGACGATGGTCCATCAAACAACACCGAGAAGCTCCTGGAAATTTTGAAAAAACACGACGCAAAAGCAACATTCTTTGTGGCCGGCATCACCAACGGAAAGGGCGAAATCGATCACGAAGAGAAATGGGTCAAAACTATCAGACGGATGGTCATGGAAGGACACCAAGTCGGATCTCACACTTGGTCTCACGCGGATATCGAAAACATGACTTCTCCAACTCGTAGAAGTGAGATCGCCAAGAATGAGAGAGCCATGGTCAACATCCTCAACAAGTATCCGACGTACATGAGACCACCGTACGTGAAGTGCTCAAATACAACAAGCTGTCTGAGTGACGTGAACACAATGGGATACCATGCTATCTCATACTCGTTGGACAGCACTGACTGGATGCATTCTGATGACCTCAATGCGATGAAGGCAGCATTTGATGATGCTTTGAACAAGACTGCCCCGGATGGCAATATGCTCCTTATCCAACATGACACCATTCGAACGTCATCTATCGACCTCACCAATCATGTTCTGGACGCAATTAAACGCAGGGGATGGAAAGGTGAGTATCCTGCTCCCTTCATCAGCCATTTGCTGATCTTGAAACAGCTGTCACAGTTAGAGACTGCCTCGAGGATAACGCCGAAAACTGGTATCGAATGCCCGAATGGACCACTCCATCTTCAATGGCCAAAGATGGCTGTGTTGTCTCAGGCTCTGGCTTTTGCGGAAGATTGGATCTCTTCTCGAACCGCCTGGAATGCTACAAGAGTGCGGAGAAATGCTACAAGCAAACAGCAGATTGCAAGAATGCAAAGACCGACGACAAAGGGGACAAAAACACTCGGCCATGCGAGCTGATGGACAAGATCTGCAAGGATCAAACCCTCTTCTGCAAGTCTTGCGGGAAATCAGCAACTGGGTCCAGTGCTTGTGAAACGAACAACTTCGACGTCGACAACCGCGTGCGATGAAAGGGTATGGTCATGGTTTTGGAGGGAATGCATGATGAGAATGGAGGTCTGCGCCTGTTGTCGTGTCTTGATGTCGAGGAATAGCATCCGTGTGACAGTATCGTTAGTACTCTTCCATTGTTGAATAGCATCAATCAAGCCTACAGATCTGTTTTGGCACATTCACCAATTACTACGACCGAGATTTCGCGTATGACAATCAATGACCAACTGGAAGAGCAATTCACGCCACCTGTGGGGAATTCGCGCCGGTAAATCCGGTGAGTTTTCTGACAGACTGCGCAGACCATCTACGAGTATGATTTCTCATGATTCGAATCCCTCCTGACAGACTTTATCATTCGGCATCTGCGTTTGCAATGCATAACTCTTGAGACGGCAGCTCAGGTCTGTCCTCTCTTCTCTCGATCGAACGTCTCCTCAGGCTGCGCGTCAAGATGCAGTCTTCCAGCGCCTCGTCATCCACATTTCGACCTGTCCTGCTCCTATGCCTACTACCCTTACTCTTCGCCTCAGCCGTCTCTGCTCATGGCGGGCACACAGACAAGATCCCTGAGGGAGAGGCAGTCTCTCCCGATCCTCTCGACTCGCGGTTATGGACGCACATCCTCCTCATGATTGTATCGTTCGGCATGATCTTCCCGTATGGCATGGTCCTTGGTATCATCAGAAGCAGGTGGCATGTTCCTGTTCAGGTCGTTGGCACGGTGGTGGCCACAGTCGCGTACTTCCTTGGCCATATGCACAGAGGACGACAGTTCAAGCATCCGAATATTCATGCCAGTTTTGCAAACAGCTTGGTCTTGATGTTGGTTGTTCAGGTCGCATTAGGAGCGGGGCTCAAACTACATCTGGAAGAGAAGAGTGGATGGATTGGCAGGGTATTTGGCGGAAAGATGGGAAGGGGAGGAAGACGAGGAGTTGTCATAATCCATGGTTGGCTGGGTAAGGCTATGCCAGTTGTCGCCTGGACGCAGATGCTCTTTGGTGGGATTGTGGCCATGGGATATTGTCGAGGAGATCATCTGGGTCAGTGTCTGGCGCACTTCATCATGGGCTCTGCATTTATCGGATACGGAATCGTCATGACACTGATGCTCCTTGTGGGCCAGGCATGGCTGAGAAGCACTGGGCGAAGCCAGGAGTTCTTCGACAGCATCGTCATTGCCGCGTGGGGCTGTGTGAACACGTTCACTGAGCATCGCTGGGGACATCCCTGGGTCAGGAATGATCTACAGCATACGAGCATGGGAATCGTATGGTGGTGCGCAGGACTTCTGGGTGTCTGGTTGTCAAGATCGAGAGGTGGACGGCCGAAGCGGAATATTCTACCTGGTGTTGTCATTATCCTTACCGGATGGGCAATGAGTGGACATCCCCAGGAGTTGCCTTTGAGCACCATGGTGCACTCGGTGTTTGGCTATACACTCATGGCAGCTGGGGCAAGCAGGATTGTCGAAATTTCCTTCCTCCTCAAAGACAGCAGGGGAGGTGGTGAGGTCAACAGCTGGCAGCATCTTCCACCATTCGTAAGTTCCGCCGTGGTTGTGTTGTTGAGTATTCAGCTAACATGCTTTCTAGCTTCTCTATGCGTCGGGATTCCTATTTATGGGAGCTACCGAGGAGCAAATGCACCTCCTCTCTGATGCCAATGTCACGCATGTCAGCTACATTCTCATCCTTTACTCCGTCGCATTCCTACTTTACCTCTTCGTCAACATCCTGCTGTACGTCTATGCATCGCATGCCTGGCCAGACGATGAGAGCAATGGTATGCGTGTCTCTCGCAACCAACCTCTAAGCAGTGCCGGTCCGAGCCACTCGAGAAAGCTGTCGGTCCTTCGTGGCATGAATGGAGGCGCTCCTGGACCGGCGAATGGTTCTGTGAGATTACCTCGCCATCGTGGTACTGATAGTCAGCAAGTCAGAGACGCCGAGGAATTCGAGCTCGAGGGACTCATCAGCGAGGGTGAAGAAGACGGCAGTCCAACACCAATAAAAAAGGCCCAGGCGGTCTAATTGTTGACACGGCGGGGGTTTTGGATATATTGTGCAATGGGCTTTTGCTCGGATAGTGAGATGGCAATGGTTGACGAACAGCGCATTAGCATAGTGCCTAAGAAACGTCTTTAGCATAATACAACGACTTTCCATGTTTCGACAATTTGTTCTATTCCCACGTGGCTACCGTAGGGGCAATACCTTTTGAGGCAGCACGCTCTGTCTACACAGGGGACACTCGGCCTTTTCCTTGACCCAGTCCTGTACACACGTCCAACAGAATACATGACCGCAGGTCGTTGCACTGGGATCTCGGAATGGTTCAAGGCATAATGTACATTTCCGCTGCTGGCCTGCTGGAATCCATGCCATGAGTTCGGGATCTTGCAGGTCATAGCGGGCGTTCTCCAGGACTGGAGTGGAAGTGTGGTCTGCCAAACCAGGAGGCAGCTTCTGCGGGATTTCGATGTCAGCTAGCAGTTGAGTCGCCGAGCTGCCAAAAGTTCCACTTATGGGCACCTCGACGCCGTTCCCTAACACAGCCGTGGTCTGTGAGGGTGTCCCACTCTCGTTCGGCAGCACCGTTGCTTCGAGGTACGTCTCCCGAATGTGCAGTGCGGATTGGACTGCCATCTGCAGCACCAACAGGACGCCGAGTACTTCGTACCCGACTCTTTGCTCATCTGGCTTGATCTGCTTTGTGAAGACGTACCGTAGCCGGAACAATCGTTTCGAAATGTGGTAATATGCGCCTGTGAAGTAGAAGCTGGCCAGACTGAGCGCGTAGATGGGATTCGGGGACGTTAATGCGTCAAGATGTTTCAGCAGATACTCTTGCACCTTCAAGCTTCGTGTACGGGCATGTTTTCCTCCACGCTTCTTCGCATGCTCAATGTTCCATTCCAGTTTGCTCCGCAGTCTGCGTCTCAGTGTAGGTAGTGTCTTGCCGAGCATCCATGGAGCAAACACGACGCTGGCGATGTAGCCCACTCGTCGACCGAGCCCGGCAAGCCGCAGTGTCTCGTCCTCAATCTGGATTACGTCGCAATACTCCTCGCCCAGCGTCCTGTTTCCGAGCAGTGTTGTCAGGCAGAGGTAGAGCAATTCGCTGAGATGGCTTGTCGCTTCAGAGTACTTGTGGGCGAATCGTGCGCCGAGAAGGGCGCGCAGGATTGTGGATGCTTGTGAGGATAGCGTGCCGGTGATGTAGGCGTCTTTTTGGTGCGTTCGCAGAATGTCTGGAGAGGGTGCGAATGGGTATTCCATCGAGCGAGGGGCGGGCTCCGGCGAGGGCTGTGAGGACATATCGGCGTCGACGTGTCCGCTGAGGCGGTGGCCCCCTTCCGCTCTAGCAAGGAAAGCCTTGTGACGCGGTACGATATGATGAATGTCGTCCACCGAAATCGTTGTCGTCCGGAAATTGGGTCATCGTCGCACGTATTGGTGAATATGCGATGCGAATGGGCCGAGGTTGGTGCAAGCACGCCGCTTTAGCATACTTAGCATTATCAAGCTTGCCGCTTTTAATATTATCTGTCTCGTCGTCGAGCCCTCTCACAACGTACCTTCAACTCTTCTCCCCCTCCTACACGGGCACCTAGCACACGCCTTTTCCCAGAACAAGCGTCTATTATGAGTACCGCTTGTGGGCTTCCAGTGAAGGCTTTTTGCCTTTGACGGACTTCTGCCCTTGCCATTCTACTTCTCCTATTTCGAGGTACGGAATGGGCTCCCATCCAACTCCCAGCACTCTTGCTGTTAGCTTCTCCTTCGGACGCAGGGTTTTCCAGCCGCCTTCGCTCCTGCCCGCCCTCCACTATCTATCCTCAGCTGAGATAGTAGAAAGTAAGGACCCTAAACCAAAGACTGACTGAAGCCATATCATTCAAGCTTCCAGAAGAGATCAATGATTTTGTACTAGCTAAGAAAGCATGTCCAGCTCGCTCTGGTGCCTGGCCCTCTCTGTACTTGATTACCTGTCGAGATTCTGGCATAAAGCCGATCTCAACGTACATGCAACTTCTTCTCTTCTCCTCTCCCTGGTCAGTCTTCTTCAACGACATTGTGTCAGTTCCATTGTGCCTTACGGTACAGGGAAATCATGTTCTCTTTTGGCAGGGTTGCATTGGATGCTCGATCTTGTTCCACCTGTCGCTGTCTGCTTGATAGACCAACACTTGTTGGTCAAGCTCGCTGTTCTATTTCTCCTTAATAGAATCATGCTCGACCTCGTGTGCGGCCGCAGCGAGATTAGCCTCCTTCCGCGTTACTGTTGGTCCATTGCCGGCAGCGCCGACATACTCCGTAAAGGCGACATGATCGCCGAAAACCTCGGCAATCTCTTCCAAAGTCTTCCCTTTAGTCTCACTGTAGATAACGGGTTAGCATCAATGCGCCGTTTCAAAAATAGACTTGATGACTCACGGATATATAAGGAAGAATGTTCCAGCCGCAACAGCATCGCACACAACGAAAACGGCATAGTAGCTCCAACTGATATGAGCAAAAGCTTTTGGGGAGAGTTGGTTGAACAGGAGACCAGTTCCAGTTCCCATGAAAGCGCAAACTGTTCGCAAGGAGTGAGCCATGTCTTCATTTGCTGTCGGCGAAAGGGGTTTCTTACTAGCAGTAGCACGAGATCTCAGACCCGTTGGAAAGATTTCTGCGATGTAGACTAACTGAATAGGATGAAAACTAGTATGCATTGTCAGCAACCGCCCTAGGCAAGGTCTGTATAGTCTTACCCGAGCGAGAAGATAAATGAGAAGACAAAGATCCAGGCGACGGTGAAGCCTTGTCCGACTTTGTTTGTACTGTTGGCATAGTATTTCGTGAACACCATGAGTAGAATCATGTCGATTGTCAATGCGATAGAAGTGTAAGTGAGTGGTTTCTTTCTTCCGACCTTGTCGATGTATGTCAGACAGATAGCAGTAGAGATTACGCCGACCATGCCTGTGATCATCGTTAGCCATACACTCTAAGCTCACGTTACGGTTGGAAGGCTCGTTTACCAAAGCCTGCAGAAACCCATAGGACGTTGCGTCCCTGGATACCAATCTGCGAAAAGATCTGTGTCTGATAATAATTCACAACGTTGACACCCGTAGTTTGAAGGAAGACTTGTAGCAGTACTCCCAAGAGCAATCGTCGACGGTTTGATGGTTTTGAGAAGAGTTGAGTCCAGGATTTTATCGAGACTTCTTGCTCGTACTCAATCTGCTGCTTCATTTGATTGAACTCTCTTTCCGCAAAGGTCTTGTCACCAGATGCCTCTTCGTGTAGTTTCATTATGACCGCTTGCGCCTCTGATTCACGGCCTTGCATAAGTAGCCATCTAGGGCTCTCCGGTAGCCAGAACAAGCCAATGATAAGGACAACCGCGGGAAGACACTGAATACCCAGAGGAATTCTCCAGGCGGCGTTGCCAGAAGCAAATGAGCCGAAGACGCCGACCCAGTTCGATAAAGCGTAGCCACTAGCGATCAGTAGCGTTTGCATGGCCACCATGACGCCACGGATTTTAGGAGGTGCGATTTCTGCATTGTAGATCGAGGCGACTGCGTAGACCAGACCGATAGCGAAACCGGCGATGATCCTGCCCACAAGAAACATGGGCATATTGACGGCTGCTGTCTGGAGGATAGCACCAGCCAAAGCCAGAGTTGAAGCTAGCCATATCGTCCTCTTCCGACCCAGTTTGTCGCCCAGGTATCCTCCAGCCAAGTTACCGAGACCTTGTCCACCGGAGTATGTTGAGACGATGGCACCAGTCAAGTTATCCGAGGGGTTGTTGAAATAGGCAGGGAAAGTCTTTTGACCGAGGGTAGTACTGATGATACCAGAGTCATAGCCGTAAATCAAAGACCCTGTCGTCGCGAACACGCAACAATAAAGGTTGTACTTTCTCATATTGGTCGATGACCGAGACTGGCAATCCACAAAGATGGTGACCGGAGGAGGTAGGTATTCATAAAATGAAAGCTCCTTTTTGCTTTCTCCAGAACACTGGGAGCAGGATAGCCGGGGAGATGCATGCATGTTATATAATGTGTTCATACCATGCTGGAGAAAGTCTGGAAGACTTGGGGAAGCTCCACGTCTCCATGATGCCGCCTGGAGGTCAAGAAAGCTCAACTATCACAGTAAAAACCCATTGAAGGAGGTGGATCTGGAAAAAAGTAGAGAGAGGCATTTGAGTCTCGTCGCGGAGTTGGGTTGCCCATTCCGCGACAGAGTGGAGTGTCCGGCTTCGAGGAAACGGAGATCTTGTCGTGACTCGCGAGTCGTCAGCGGATGGCATCCACAATCACAGCTGCGAAAGTGGCCTCGTTGGTCTTACTTTCCTAGGAAGCTCTATTAGTACGGGTACAAATTTGACAGACGAGGCAGAAGGACAATTCTCCACCCTAGCCAGCAAAACCCCATACCTAGGCGCATACTAGAGTATTCCCTTCCCACAAACTTCTGATGGGTCAACCACATGACATTCACCAGCCTTGCACGCCACTTTGGTGTCCATCAAACAATACCGTGCAGGACCTAGTCTAACTAGCTACATGTATGGGCTCTCCCCGAGTTTCCCCAGTTTCTCGTTCTTCATTATATCTACAAGTCGGGGAGCTCGTCCCGCCGAATCTATCTTCCCGACTCCGCGGTTCACAGTGATCCAGACCTTGAACATGGCGCATGATTGGCAAGACCATGAACAGGAATCCTCAAATGGGTTACTTGACATGAGATCTCGAAAGAGACGAAGGAGAGTTGCAGACATCTCGGATGACCAGGACGTTCTCCCGCGGCGTCGGGCTATCCTGGCCTGCGATGTCTGTCGGGCTAGGCGGACCAAATGCGATGGGCAACGACCGACGTGTTCATTCTGTCAGGTATGTTCCGGGCGCTCGATCACGCGTCGGCTGTTTCACAGCACTGAATTCCAGAATAGTCCGTCAACGCAGAATGCAGGTACCGCAAGATTGCCGAACCCCCTCCAACGAAGTAAGTGGTGCAGTTCCCCAGCGGCTCAGACTTACCCTGCAATCAGGCTCGAAAGTGAGATTGTCATAATCAAGGAGCGACTGGGAAATATTGAACACCTCCTTTCGGCTCAGCCCAGGCAACCTGATGCCACGAGAGAGATCCACACCCATCTCTCACCCGATGCCGCTCGTACCTCCAGCCCGAGGGTGCCGGCTTCGGTGGCGGCCGACTTTCAATCTCCCAGTGTACCACAGCCACCGGCGTTCCCTACCATGGTAATTCGGAACAAGTTATTCATGCGCCTAGTTGGCCTCGACTGCGACTTGGCTGTACATCTCGCCAGATTCGAGCGATCCGGTGACAGGAAGCATCACCACGAGGTCGGAAGGCACTTCTTTCTCCAGCAGCACAGGGCGTTAGAGTGAGCCTGGCGAGGCCTTCCGGTACAATATGATCAGCTGATGTATCACAGTCTATTGGGTGATTTTCTCGAAAAGATACATCCGTGGTATCCATTACTCGATCCTGATTACCATTCCGAATACAGCTCGGTCATGGATGGTCCACTCAAGCCTTCATCAGAATCGTGTCTCGCACTGATTGTCGCCGCTCTTGGCTCGTTATCATCGCATGACGGGACTGAAAGGCATGCCAGGTATGCTGAGCTGGCACTTGGCATGGTCTCAAGCGTTCTGATAGATTGCTCCGTGCAGGCTGTGGCGGCTCTCGTCTACACTGCGGTTTACTATTGCTGCATTTGCACCCCTCTGGACGCATTCGAATACATTGCTATAGCCTCACTCAAGGTTCAAAGCTTACTCACTAGGTAGGTATGTGCACAAATCCACCTGGATGTTTTTGTTGACAAGGTACTCCATACAGTAACCGCCATCAAGTCCCTGACTCAAAATGCGAGCCGCTGAGACGTGCATACTGGGCGATCTTACTTATCGAAAAGTAAGACTAAGCTCTCCCACAAGGTTTGTTGTCTAACCAAGAACATTAGCGAATTAAATGTGCAGTTTGATCTCATCGACACCGGTGTTTGGAACCTGGACGGATCTACACCTCTACCAAATGTCCGCGAGATTTGGACCTGTTCACCTCGATCGCCGTTTCAGGCGCAACCCAACGCATTGGCCTCATCGGTCCGCCACGAGAGTAATCAAGAAGATGCCGACGCATATTTTCTTGCAGAGATCGCCATGCGACGAATCTCTCACCGATGTCCTACGGCCGTCCGTGTAACAGCCAACGGTCAACAGGTCTACGCCCCTATTGTCGCGTCTGAACTGAGCCACCAACTCGAGGAATGGTATAAATATCTACCACCAGCGCTCAAATTTCACAGGGACACTGATGTCGAACTGCAAGAAACAAGAGGCTTGGTACTGTTTCTGAGGACGCAGTATTACTCTTGCATGACTTCTATTTACTGGCCTTCAGTCTATCAATTGATCGAGACCGGCCGATGGGAGTACGATCTTCATATTGGATGCCAAAAGTTCTTCGAGGCGTATTCCATGTTCTCGAAGAGCGTCACCTTATGCGTTCAACATTGTGCTGTTAACAAATGGACATTACTCGCAAGGTTGGTGAACGATACTTTGTGTTTCTCGGGATAATCTGTCGGCATACTGATGTATTTCTAGTATGTTTGTTTTCACCATGGCAGCAGCTCGCGCGCTGAAAGACCCTGCATTTGCCACTTTCAGGCCTCCGCAGCTCTCAAGCTCCATGGGCCTTGCAGTCGACTCTCTCGCAGCAAATGCCAGTCTGAGTCCTTCACTTGCGTACCTGCATAGAGTTCTGGAGGAACACCTACAGGAACTTTTAGTTCACCGTCCTTCACGGGAAGTGGAAGATGGTATACATACATAGATGAGCTATAGGGCAGGATCTAAGGGCGGGTGTTCCTTCGTAGTCTGACCTTCATCGTGTTCCAGGGGTAGAAACCCCTTCTGAGACTGGTATCTTAAGCTCATCCAAAAGACGAAGTCCTGTTAGCTTGGTTGAGCTTTAGTGCAGCGGGCGCTGTGTAACAGATGATGGATCTAGACCGTTTTCCACTTCTACTCCTCCTTTCAGGGTAGTATTTCCCCAAGATCACTCAGCCCAATCCCTGGCTCGTCAGTACACATTTTCATCACGCTGCCTGGGCCATTAGCGGTGCTTGCCTGAGCGAGACCAGCACCGTCGGGGAGCTGGAGCTCTCTCTCCGCGGACGCCCTACGGCCTAGCAGTCAGCTTCTCCACTCGAGTGCCCACCCACAGAAACACTTATCATCCGTCAAGGGCTCGCGCACATCTATTGACATTCGACAAGGTCAAGGTGTATACACAGTGCGAAGTTATGGCAGAACTCGGGTACACTCAGTATGCTGGACAAGGACACAGCCCATATTCAGATGGTAATATGTTTTTCTCCGTCCGAGACAATACTGACTCGACGTTGAAGGACCTCTCCAGTTACCTTATCAAAGGCCTGCCGCTGTTCGACGGACATATAGTTCCGCTGGTGTGGAAGACTTGATCGAGAAAACGGCTTCACGAATGAAGGACCGTGATCTGGCACGCATGTTTGAGAATTGCTTTCCAAACACTTTGGACACGACCGTGAAGTGGTTTTCCGAGTCTGATGGTCAATATCAATCCTTTATTATAGCCGGTGACATGTAAGAACATACTCTGATCTCTTATAGAAAGGTTCTTTTGCTCATTATCACCCGGCAGGGATGCCGCTTGGACTCGCGATAATCTGTGGCAGATACAAGCTTATGCATCTTTACTATCTGTCGACTCGGCAATCAAGAAGTTGTGGCAGGGCGTCATCAACCTTCATGCTTTGTTCATCTCTCAGTCACCATACGCCAACTCTTTTCAGCCTCCCAAGAATAGTGGCATTTCCTCAGTTGGCGACCACGTCGTCGATATGCACCAAGACATCGTCAGACCTCCAATTGATCCTGATGTGGTCTTTGAGGGCAAGTACGCCCTTGACAGTCTTGCTGCGTTCCTCCGGATATCAAACACATATGTACAACAGACAGGTGAGAAATCGATCATCAACAGACAATGGCTCGCGGCGTTAACAGCGATACTCACCGTGCTGCATGAACAATCGCAGTCAACGTTCGACGAACGAGGAAACTTGAGGGAACCGGCCTATTCATTTCAACGGCCGTCAACAGTGAGTATGAAATCTGTATACAATGGCCCGGACCAGCCTCCAAACGGTGAAGACCTTGACAACGTTCAGAACTATGGATCTGACTAACTGGGAAACAGCTGGTGTTGGGAACGCAGTCAGGGGTGGTACGGGCCTGATCAAGTCAGCCTTTCGGGCTTCTGACGATGCGACGGTTTTCCCTTTCCATATTCCCAGCAATGCTTTCGTAGCTGTCGAACTCGCACGCACCGCCGAAATCATCCAAGCCATCGATCCAGAATTGGCAGTTGAGTGCTCGAGTCTCAGCCGCAGTATCACGCATGGCATTTATACTTATGGGGTAGTAAACCATTCTGTTTACGGCAAGGTCTTTGCGTACGAAGTAGACGGCTATGGATCTCACCTAATCATGGATGACCCAAGTCCACCTTCTCTTCAATCCCTGCCTTACTTAGGGTTCATCAGCGCCTCGCACGACTTGTATCAGTCAACAAGACGAATGATACTCAGCAGGGAAGGAAATCCGCATTATCTAATCGGCAGCGAGCTCGAAGGCCAGGGAAGCCCGCACATTGACCTCAAGACAATGTGGCCGATAGGGACCATCATACAAATCTTAACGAGTAACAACGACGAGGAGATTCGATATTGCTTGGACACTCTCAAGAAGTCCAGTGCCGGGCTTGGCCTCATCCATGAAGGAGTAGATGTCAATGATTGCACCAAGTTCCTCAGGACTTGGTATGCATGGGGAAACAGCGCATTCGGGGAAGCAATTATTGACCTAGCAAAGAGAAAACCAGAGATCCTGTTTGGGTCCGGCGGAAAAGGAAAGGATAACACTGTGGTGAAGCTCTAGATAATTGAAGCATAGACGTGGTGCACTCCCGTAGTCATTGTGCCAGCCATGGGACGACCAAGAGGTTCAGTTTGTCACCGAGAGATGCTTGAATGTTGAGCCTGCAAAGTTGCCAGTACTGTTATCAATTGCTACTCTGAGCCACGGGGTTCTTTATGTTCCGTGAATGGTCTGGGAGCAAAGGCTGGACAATCTATGGAAACATCTCATGAACTCAGCACTTGCTCAAGCGCCGACCTATATGACTCGAGACCAGGGACGTCCAGCTCGACGACTTTAGCGCCATCATCCCATCTCCTCAAGTTGGCCTTCTCAGTTGCCCACTTATCCTCCCGCCATTTTCGTACCTCTTCTGGACCCATTGGACCTCCTTGGAACGTCAAGCTCTCTTTGCTCGCATCACTTAAGGCGTCATAGTATCCTTGCTCTGTCGCACACAAATATCTCTTCGCAGGCACATGAGCTTCGACAAGCTCAGCGACCTTTGGCGGAAACCCTAGGGCAAGCAGATATCGAGCTCCCAATGTTTCATGAGAGACACGTCCAACGCTATCAGAAGACCTCGAGTCTTTTGGGCTCGAGCTATTTTGTTGCATACTCTGGACCTTCTCTCCGCCCATATGCTTTTCGGCCTCACACGCTGGAATGATCTGGCCAATATCATGGAGTAGTGCGGCAGCAATTATCATAGCATCCGCACCGCTGTTTGCAGCCAAATGGGCGCATTGCAGCGAATGCTCGATTTGCGACACTGGCTCTCCAATATAATCGCTCTGGCCATGCGACTTGAGAATATCCATGAGAAGGGATGCGGTCTCGGCGGCCTCAAGCTTCGAACTTGACGTGGGATCGCCTCCGAACTGCTCAAACAGTTAGCGAGATGAGGAGGATATACACCAGTACGCTAAACTTACCTCGAGCTGTCTTCCTGCATCAACGCTCAGCATGGGGCTGCCGTACCCATATCTGAGAGCACCTTCTTTGTACTGCTCGCCTTGTTTTCGCAGATGCATCGGTGGCCAGACCACTTTGCGATGTGCATAATACTCGTCATGCAGGTTGCCCTCCTTGGCACAGTTATATGTCGCATAAATTGCTTTGCGATCATTGCAGCTATGGTTGGCGCCGCTCCGATGGGCAAGGTAAGACCCAAAGATCAACAAATGTCCTACGAGAAGCCATCATTATTGCGTCCTGAAGCGGAGGTCTTGGTCTCTCGGATCAGGCTTTTTTCAAGTTGTGGCCGTCTGCTTACCTGGTTCCAGGGTTACAGGTGTCCATTCCTGTTGCGTCGCCCACTCTGGCTCGATGCAATTATCTTTTCCAATAGGCACATCCATTTTATGACTGCCTCCCACGACTTCTAACCCGCCATTGGACATGTCGGATCGATCAACGGCGAGCAAAATGGTCAGATGTTTGACGTTCTTAATATGTGTATATGCTGACGAATCAATATGGGGCGCGAAACTTCCTAGAAAGTCTCAGTGGGACAAATGCTGCAACGCATGGGCAAGATTTTACCGCTTCCGGCAAGTTTATAATTGATCTTTTCCTTGAACAGCAGCATTTCCTCACCGGAAAGTTGACTCAGTATACTCAAAAGCTTGCGCCCACGAAGGAGTCCGTTGAAGTCGGGATGAGAGCCCGCATAGTTTTCTGTTCTGCACAGCACCTTCTCGCCTCGAGCATTGATTTCCTAAAGCGTTCTCAGCTTCACGTGGTCAGCAGTGATTTTTGTAAATACCTCATATGGCATCCACGGAGAGTCCTCTGCAGTAGGCCAGTCATGTACCTCTTGTGTCCACTTCTGGAGATTTCCTGTTTCCTCAGAAGAAAGCACATCTCGGAGGATCAGATATCCCTCGTCGTTGAAAGATTGACACTGCTCATGGGATAGCAACATATTCCTCACCTGGTGCAGGTACAAATAGAAAGCGTTGCGAACAGGCATAGTCTGTCAAATCTCCTTAAATGCCCGTCGACCTGAACGAGCGAGGATCCTGGTCCCACACGCATCATGATGAACGGTTTGAGAAATCGAATGTCGTGGGACATACTTTGGCATGTGAAACAAAAACGTCTTCGTCTGACCGCCGTTGCTCCGAGCCATGAGGTGGTGGCTACCGAGGCTACGGTACGGAGTACAGGAAATCCTGGTTCCAGCTGTCTGACTGCGTGAAGTCGCCCTTCGTGCCGATTTTCTGCTACAACTTCCTTTTGCGAGGCGAGGATCTGCAATTCCCCAGCCTCTACATCCGAATCATCTTGTCCCGACTTGGCACGTGGACGGACTGATGCTTGTTTTCAACAAATGTGGCGTCACGAGGGAAAGCTGGATTTTGTTCTGAACAACTCCAAGGACAGTTCTGTATGCCACGTTCTTCTACAACTGGTAAGCATGCAACAAGGTTGTTGAGACTCGTCCGGGCAGATCGGCGGTTGCTCGGATTGGGCCCTGCACCACAGTTATGCTGCCGGTAGAGAATAGTGAAGCGAGAGAAGTATATCTTGCCAGTCAGTCTTCGCCGGCCAGCAGGATGTCGGACTGTAACTCTTCGAACCCAAAATGGCTACCAACAAGTACGAACCCTCCTATGAAATCACGGGCAAGGACTCCAATGGCACCCCAACTACCAGTGATGAAGTGGAACCGGGTACTGGTATCACCCAAGCGGGCCTGGCGAAGATCACAAAGGTGTCCTCTATCGTGACAGTCTTGGTTGCTGGTCTGGCATTGTTTAGTGATGGCTACAATGCCCAGATCATCGGGTAAGGGAAACTGCTTCGGGAGTGCTGCGTCCTGTTGATAATTTGTTCTCAGCTACATGGAGCCATTGTTCAGCGAGCTGTACAAAGATGGCATGTCTTCGACCATCAAAACCCGTTTGTCGAATGCCTACCTTATTGGAGAAATCTTCGGCATGCTTTTCTTCGGATATGTCATCGACAAGATAGGGCGTAGAACAGGGATCTTCTTTGCCAGTAAGTTTTTCCAGAAATACACGATGTTTTCGAGCTGCCGGATCTCACGGTACAGCGTTTCGGTGCTAATGACATGATAGCATTTTTCTTGGTCTTAGGTGTCGTCCTGGCTACGGCTGCGCACGGCACAAGTCAGCTTGGGATGTTCTGGATGATGATTGTTGCACGGGGTGTCGCCGGGTTCGGTGCTGGAGGCAAGTTGGATACTGCAAAACGATACTTGCCCGCTGACAGCGTCTAGGCGAGTATCCAACTTGTGCCACAGGTAGTGCTGAAGCTTCTGATGAGAGCAAGTACGTCCGCCGTAAACGTGGCTTCTTGGTCGCGGTAGCAACCGATTTTGCCATTGATTTCGGCTTCGTCATTGCTGGAGTGGTTGCTCTTATTGTCATCGAAGCCTACGACGAAAATATCTCATCCGGTATCTGGAGAGTCTGCTTCGGTCTGGGTTTCGTTCTGCCAGTGATCCTTTTCTTCTTCCGGATGCGAATGATCGAGTCGACACAATACCGCAAGCATGCGATTAAGCGGAACATTCCATACTGGCTCGTTATCAAGCGCTATTGGAGGCCAATGGTGGGAACGTCTTTGGCCTGGTTCTTCTATGACTTGTAAGCTAATTAGTCAGCACTCTGCGATTTGGACTGACATGTTGTTCAGTGTGACCTACCCCTTCGGCATCTTTAGCTCGACTATTATCGGGCAGCTAAATCCCGGCAACACTCTCATCCAAAACATCGGGTATGGCACGGTGGTGAACTGCTTCTACCTTCCAGGATGCTTGATCGGAGGCCTTCTCATGGACCATATCGGTCGCAGAAACACAATGGTCTTGGGATTCTTCTGCTGGGCGGTACTTGGCTTCATCTTGGGAGGGGCCTTGAATCCCATCCAGTCAGTCTTTCCGCTCTTTGTCGTCCTCTACGGCATCTTCAACAGCTTCGGAGAAATGGGCCCTGGAGTTGCGACTTTTCTTTGCGGGGCGGAGAGTTTCCCAACGCCGGTCAGAGGACATTTTCTGGGCTTTGCGGCGGCGGTGGGAAAGGCGGGTGCGGCGATTGGGACACAAGTCTTCACACCGATTCAAAATTCGTTCTCCGATGTTCAGAAAGGTACCCAGGGGGTCTTTCTCATCGGCGCCGCGTTTGCATTGTGTGGAGGGATCGTCGCCTGGGTCTTCATTCCCGACCGAGATCGAGAGTTGGAAAGCGAGGACGTCAAATTCAGGGAGTACCTGGAGGCTCATGGTTATGATGGGGATTTTGGGGAGTCACTGATCCAAGAGGTCAAGACTACCTCATTCAGGAAGGAGAGTCTCAAGACTACTTGATAGCGGTGAATATCGTCGGATCGACGCGTGTGAACGATGAAGCTTCGAGTGTGTGTCCTGGATATTGACGGTTCATCTGGGCTCGCTCACGAGTGATGCGGGAGAAAGTTATTAGTCGTGCAGCTGGGAAATACTTACTCTAATACGGAGTATAATTCTCTACGATGGAATGCAGAAGTCACACTAGCGATTGCGAATTGGCAATATCTGTCAGAAACGTTTCCAAAAATGAAGACAGACAGAAGGCTGGTGGGCAAGGGGTCACACCCCCCTGCCAAGGTGCGGTTCTCTGGCTTCATATTTTTGTTGGAGAATCGAGCGTGCGACTTTCCACTCCTCGACGTCGCAAGGAGCCTTTCAATTTTTCCGCCATTCCTCCTTTGTCTTGTTCGATTCGTGCCCTCAATCACGAAGCATGATAGATCCTGGTCGCAATGGACGGTGACCCGGCTGTTGAGCCCGAGGTCGATTCCTTTAGTCTCGCCCTTCCACTTCCTTACCGCGTCGCAATCATCACTGTCCTGGGAATTTGGGCATGGGGGTTGAATCTGCATTACCTGCACCTCCTTAAGATTGTACGGCTGCCGCATATGAAAAAGCTCGTGTTGACTGAGTACGCCAGGACGTTCCCGCGCTTATACGATACCCTTCTCGTCCAAGCCAGAATTCTATCCTTCATCACCATTCGACGTACCGATTAGCTACGCTCCTTACCCTTCCACTGGTCGGGTCTCTCCTTCTTTTCTGGCTCGTCACTCGGGGAGACCGACATGCCGCACTGTCGTGGCAGATTCTCCCGCAATCCTATCTCTTGTTCCTTGCATTATGCTTCGTCCTTCCAGTCAGGCGCATGTCGAGCTCCGGCCGTCTACACTTCCTGTCTACGTTGAAAAGGATCAGCTTGGGCGGGTTGGCGGAGGTGCAAGATGGAAAATTCGGAGACATCCTGCTAGCCGATGTTCTCACAAGCTATGCGAAAGTCCTGGGAGATCTTTTCGTCTCAACCTGCATGCTCTTCTCGGCGAAGACCACCAGCACGGCGAAACCAGATCGAGGATGCGGTGGGGCATATCTTGTCCCGTTAATCATGAGTGTCCCCAGCGTCATACGGCTACGTCAGTGTTTGATTGAGTATTTTCGCGTGCGCAGGAATCGCACACCTACCTCTGGCTGGGGCGGGCAACATTTGGCGAACGCGTTGAAGTACTCGTCTGCCTTTCCAGTCATCTTCCTGAGTGCGCTGCAACGAGGTTATGACCCGACGACATTCCACATGACTGAAGCAGGTCTGTTTAGACTATGGTATGAGTTCATTCAACTGCATTGATGCTTTGCTGACAAGTGTAGGTTGTTTTCCGTCTTCGTCAATTCATTCTATTCCTTCTACTGGGATGTGGCCAAGGATTGGGACTTGACACTTTTCTCTTCGAGCAGAGAAAGGAACGATCCCGAGCATCCTTATGGCCTGAGGCGATACCGATATTTTCACGCACAAGAAATGTACTATACCGCGATAGTGATAGATCTTCTTCTGAGGTGCACATGGAGCTTCAAGCTGTCGCCGCATTTGGACCACTTCAACGATCTGGAGGGCGGCATCTTCATGATGGAGCTGATGGAAGTTGTGCGGCGCTGGATGTGGATTTTCTTCCGTGTAGAAACCGAATGGGGTGAGTACTACGGGCCACATGATGGATTCTGCTTGCTGACCTTGCTTAGTTCGCAATAATCGTGGTCCTGCTCCTGATGATATTCTTTTAGGAGAATTTGGAGGAAAGCTGGATGAGGATTGAGTAGTCACTGTTAACGACATCAAATCCCATGGATTGGATCAATCCGGATTTGGGCTTAAATTCTCCAAAGCCCGAGCATCATAGCATAAGAGTGGCGTAGTAGAAGTGTAGTAGTAGGCTACTCGACGCAGCACATGCCAGATCCCGGTCCCTTTTCATGCAGGTACAGCCCGATCGTCTCGTAACAGTTACGCGGACGGGAGCGGAGAACAAGCTGATGCCGCATCGTATCATGCTCCAAGAAATTCAAGTTGTTCCCCACCGCCACTTTGGAATATTATTCAGTCAATGCCCAAAGTGTCCGCAGCTTTTGAGCTTCACTTCACTTGATATCCCCCCCCAGACCACCATGGCGAAGTCTCATTCGGAGTCCTCTGAGGACTTTGAATTCATCGAGACTCCAGCCGCGCCTACACCTCAACCTGCGGCGGAGACCTGCGGCGTCCGAACCACTGCTGTACGTGTACAGCTTCAGAAACGGCTGCCTGATTACTTACAATGAGCAGTATCCCGCAATCAAAAATGCACCTCTTCCTGCCGATGCAGCTGGCAGCGACTCCTTCAACAACTATGTCCTCATCGGCCTGCTCATCGCTGTCCCTGCGTACCTGGCCAGACAGCTCCACGGCGGCTTCTACACCACCATTTTCCTTGCTACTCTGACCTCGATACCGATTTTGATGGCCTTTTGGACTGTGGCATCGTCTATCTCTCCTAGGAAGAATGAGAAGGCACAATACCCAGGCCGGCCAATCGAGCACTATCTGCACTTTCGTGCCGAGGAGGATCGAGCAAGATATCATGGCAAGAACAAGGTTCCCATGGAGACGTTCCACGAAATGTACTTTGACGAGAAGGTTGATTTCAAAGGCGACTGTCTGGAAATAATGGAGTACAGGCACGACTGGGCCAGTTGGAGATTCACCCTGAGCTTGTTCCGCTTTTTCTTCACCGGCATGATCCCCGAAGTCATTATGCATACCAGATCTCAAGATGAGGAACAAGTACGAGATCACTACGATCGTGGAGATGATTTCTACAGTTGGTTCCTCGGACCCCGCATGATTTATACCTCCGGAATCATCTCAGATATCAACCGCGAGGAAACTCTCGAACAGCTTCAGGACAACAAGCTTGCCATTGTCTGCGAAAAGATTGGTGTGCAGAAAGGCGACAAGATGCTCGATATCGGCTGCGGCTGGGGAACGTTGGCCAAATACGCCAGCGTCAACTACGGCGCCCATGTTACTGGTATCACTCTTGGACGAAATCAGACAGCATGGGGAAACAATGGCCTTCGCAAATCGGGTATCTCGGAAGATCAGAGCAATATTCTGTGCATGGACTATCGAGACATTCCTGTCCCGGAGGGCGGCTACAAATACATCACTTGCCTGGAGATGGCAGAACATGTTGGTGTGCGACATCTAGGCTCCTTCCTGGCACAAGTCAACAATATGCTCGATGATGATGGTGTTTTCTTCTTGCAGTATGCCGGTCTTCGAAAGTCATGGCAATATGAAGACCTGATCTGGGGTTTATTCATGAACAAATATATCTTCCCGGGTGCAGATGCCTCGACGCCTCTGGGCTTTGTGATTGACAAACTGGAAGGCGCAGGCTTCGAGGTCAAAGGTATCGACACCATCGGCGTCCACTATTCGGCCACGCTGTGGAGGTGGTATCGCAACTGGGTTGCCAACCAGGACAAAGTCAAAGCCAAGTACGGTGTCCGTTGGTATCGCATCTGGGAGTACTTCCTTGCGTATTCGACCATCGTTTCTCGTCAAGGTAGCGCGACCTGCTTCCAGATCACTCTCGTGAAAAATTTGAACAGCACGCACCGTATCGAAGGTATTCCAACGCAATTTGGACTCGCAGGCGCATTGAAGGCGGGGCAGGCTCGATCGGAGGGCTCCAAGACTGGTATGAATGGAAGTGTGGGTGTCAAAAGCGAACTGTAGGCTTGAATGAGATACGGGGTGACCGACTTATGGTTGATTTGCATGCCTCCTCTGGAGGAGTCAGCACAGTACAGTCTTGGGGGTTGTCAATAGACATGTGAGGGATATTCCACTGTTGGGTCTGTTCTTTGATATGGCCGAGATAGAATTCGAGCACACAAGAGCATCTTGATCTGTGTTCTTTGGCGACTTGCTGCCGTTTCTGCCGTGAGATAGATCATCACAAATGTCTATATTTGTCATTTGCAGAAGGGGCATCTGGCCTGATGATCCTTCTGCCGATGGAGAGTGTCTCTTTTCTTCGCGAGCACAAGGCCGGAAAGTGCATGATTCCCTGCCCAAGTTCCAGAGGGAAAGTAAACCCCTCCCTGGCCACCGGCCCTAAGGTCGAGATAGAGGGTGGCATTGTATGCAACAGTGCATGTTCCTTTTGCCACTGAAGTCAGCCTGACGCTTCGATACCCTCCATCTAGTAAGACACGAACAAGGCGTCACCCCTGAACATCGATATCCCCCGTTGTCATAATACGGTGACAGGGTGCATCCAAACAAAAGGAAAGTACAGGCGCGCGGAATATGCGGCCAAGACTATGTGATGATACGCTACACAGGCCCCAAAAGCCATTGGTTCGGACCTCGTAGGATCTTGCAAGGAGGCGAGGCCAAGAAGCAGTGCTGGGGGGGCGATGACGGAGAGGTGTGGTGACCACTTCCTCTAAACAGCCGAGATCTCAATCGACGTGGGTGAGCTGGTACGGGATACGGAGTAGACCCAAGAAGGAGGAAGCGAGCAATCTGACTCGCGAGGGTACGTCGAGACGAAGAGCCTCGTCTGTGCGCTCAATCCCAGGATCTTGCGATTCGATAGTGATCATCGCCATTTGGCTTCAGGCCGAGCCGCAATTCGACGCGAGAAGAGACTTCTGATGTAGTAGTGTCTGCAGATCTCCCAGCATAGAGATCGTAAGAGAGCAACATTCCTGATGACACTGGCGGGCACTCGTAGGTCACAGGTGCATCGATTGATTTCAATTTGCTGGAGGAGCAGGAGCAACACTATCATTGTTGAAGTTGAGTGTTATAGCTTGTACAACCTGACGACGGCCAAGACCCGTCTCACTGGATCAGAGACGAACGGACGAGATGGAGCCTGTGAGCCTTGAAGGGATGACAATGATATGCTTGACGATCCGAGACGGTAAAGTTTGACGATTTCCGAAAGAGATCCCCGATTCGCACGGTGGGATTTTGCAAATGGGCCATGAACCATTTGGTAAAAATTTGACCGAAACGGTGGTTTGCATTCAATAGTGCTCGACATGCACCTCCCCACGCACGTGTTGCGGCGTACGAAAATATGCAGTGCAAAATGCTCTCAAGTGCTCGCATATACTTGCGGTTTTAAATGGCAGTGCGCATGAATGTTGCAATTCCTTTGGCGAAGAAACGGAGACTGGAAACCTTCCCGAGCTCAGAGCTGAGTCGCATGAGCATCGATTTTCGCGGCGTGAGATGCAGGGTTTTGCTAGTCCGAGGGGCGCCTCTGAAGGAGAGACCCGAATACATATCGTATGCAACTCCAGCAGCGACCAGCCCCATGTGGCTTTTCTTCTCCTGATAGGTTTATAAATACGGAGTAGAAACTGGAAGCTTGGCAGCAGTTGAAGGACGTTGTTTTACAACCAATCAAACAGAAACGTGGGCGGAAGTCTTGATATGACTAGCCAGCACGTGCACCGCGCCGCCGCCTATGGTGCCTTTTTCTGGCAACTTGCCCGCCGCCGCCTCCCCAGTTACGACTTGTGCATGCCACCAATTTCCTTCACCTGGCCCTTGCGCAACCCAACATCGAAGGCACCGTCGCCTTTCCTCGCCTTCCTCTCCTGACGCGAGTCCTTGGTCTTCTCTGCATCTCTGCAAACGTGCGCGAGCTGCCGGCTGTGGAGCTGGATCCCCCCCTCGCCAGGTTGAGGGAAAAAAGAAATTCCTTGTTCGTGGTGAAGCTTTTGACAAGCCTACGAGTAACAACAAGCACGAAACTACCGATGCTTGCGAAATTAGAGCCTCGGCGCATCTGACCTATTGATGTGGGATGGGTGGATGTTCACTGACGTTGTTTCAGTGATATGGCAGGGTCTAGCGGTCCTCCCGTTGCATCTCGATGAACCTTGAAGCATCGTCTGCTGGCTTATCGGTTCGATAGGTCATCATCATCTTGCCTCTGAAATGGGTGTCTGGAGAAGGCGAGATTGCAGATCCCTGGATCGAGAAAAGTCATCGAAGTTCCCCTTCTGTTTGGGTGTTCAGAAAGAATGATGAAATCAGCCCGTATCCTGTCTGGAGCGCTAAGACTGCTAGGCTATTAGGCTACGTGCACGTTCTGAGCTTGTCTTGTCTGGTTTGTTCTCGGGGTTCAATCCAAATTTTCAGCAACTCGATGCCAAAGTAACACCACTGTTGCTTGGCTCACTTGGCTCGCGTCCAAAAGGCTTCTCGAACAATGTGGCCCCCTCAAGCGAGGCCCCCATCGACACACCCGCCAGAGCTAGGATCCGCCGAACCCTGTCCATATCCTCTTTCTCGCAACCCTCCCATGCTCTTACGCAGTCCGAGACTGTTGATCCAGATCCACAGCGTTAGCCTCGCCCTTGGATAACTTTCTTCTGGCTCACGCGTGCTCTTGCAAGGCTTCCTAATTGGCCTCGATAACGCCTACGTCGTTTCTGTCAAGCTATAGGGCGAGTTGGTGCATGGTAGTGTCCATTTGGAAAAAGTTCGCCTTGGCTCCACTGCATCGGTTTGCCCAGGATGAATGGAACCCATGTCTATGGCCAACAAAGTATATGTATCACACGCTTGCCGGCTTGGAAGCTGCGTCCGTCCTTCTTCGCACGACTCTTCAATCAAACAAGCGTTCTTGTCCAAGCCTTGCCTTTGCTTGGAATTTCTTGGCTTTGTCTTTAGAGGATACTGTGTATCTCATCCTATACCATGGCTCAGAAGACTGAGGGCGGCAACGCCGCCTTCCACAACTTCCACAATGACTTCGCCCACATCCAGGACCCCAATGAGCGACGAAGACTCGCCCTTGCCGAAATCGACAAGGCCCCATTCGGTTGGTATCATGTCAGGGCGATCGTCGTCGCCGGTATTGGTTTCTTCACCGACGCATACGACATCTTCGCCATCAACTTGGTTACCGCCATGTTGGGTGTTGTCTATTGGCAAGACGCGGCCAACCCCAAGAACGCAGGCAAAATCCCCTCGAACTCTGATACTGCCATCAAAGTTGCGACATCGGGTGGTACGGTCCTTGGTCAGGTCGGTTTCGGCTGGCTTGCAGATATCGTCGGCCGAAAGAGGATGTACGGTCTTGAGCTGATCCTCATCATTTTCGCAACCTTGGCCCAAGCTCTTTCTTCCGACTCACCATCCATCTCCGTTGTTGGTGTCATCATCTTCTGGCGTGTTCTGATGGGTATCGGTATCGGTGGTGATTACCCCCTTTCCTCCATCATCACATCTGAGTAAGTATTCTGTTGACTCCTGGATCTGCCTCCTCTTACTGACTTTTCTAAGATTTGCCACTACCAAGTGGAGAGGCGCTATGATGGGCTCCGTCTTCGCCATGCAGGGTATTGGTCAATTCTGTGCCGCCATCATTGCTTTGATCGTCTGTACCGGCTTCAAGCAGTCTCTGATGACCGCGAAGACTGTTGCAGACTGTGACGGTGTTTGCCAACTTGCTGTCGACAAAATGTGGCGTGTCATCATTGGTTTCGGTGCTGTCCCGGGTTGCATTGCCTTGTACTTCCGTCTGACCATCCCCGAAACCCCTCGTTACACTTTCGATGTCGCCCGTGATTCCGAAAAGGCTGTCGAGGATGTCAAGGCCTACAAGAGCGGCAAGGCTGAGGGTCATCCCGACGAGGTTAGCCGTGCCGCCGTTCTGCAAGATTCTCGAACGCGTCTTGCGCCACCCAAGGTCAGTGCTTTGCTCTCACATTTACCCCCTACCGACACTAACCTTCTGGTAGGCTTCTTGGAGTGACTTCTGGGCTCATTACTCTCAATGGAAGTTCGGAAAAGTGCTTCTCGGAACTGCTGGTTCCTGGTTTTTCCTCGATGTCGCCTACTACGGTCTCGGTCTGAACAATTCCATCATTCTGACTGCCATCGGATATGCCAAGGGTAACAACGTCTACGAAATCTTTTACAACACTGCAGTTGGCAACTTGATCATCACCTGTGCCGGCGCCATCCCTGGCTACTGGGTTACAGTTGCTACTGTCGATACCATCGGTCGCAAGCCCATTCAGTTTATGGGTTTCACTATTTTGACCATTGTCTTCATCATCATCGGTTTCGCTTATCACAAGTTGGGCGAAGGTGGTCTCCTCGCCCTCTACGTTATCGCTCAGTTCTTCTTCAACTTTGGACCTAACGCCACTACTTTCATCGTTCCTGGAGAATGCTTCCCTACCCGTTACCGATCCACCTCTCACGGTCTCTCTGCTGCCTCCGGCAAGATTGGCGCCATTATTGCCCAGTGTGTGTTTGGACCCCTCAAGACAAAGGGTCACGTCACCAAGGACAACCCTACACCTTGGGTGAACCACATCATGGAGATCTTCGCTCTCTTCATGCTTTGCGGTGTCTTCACCACCATGTTGATTCCAGAGACCAAGCGAAAGACTCTGGAAGAGCTTGCTGGTGAAGTTCCAGGTACTTCCAACTATGACCCCGAAACTGCCGGCCATCGCAAGGATTCCTATGTGCCTACAGTTGCAAATGGAGGTCTCACCGAGGAGAGTCACGAACAAAAGTCTGCTGTCTAAGAGATTCTTGGCTCGACAGTCCAGCTATCTTTGGTACATGTCTTAACGGTGTATTCTCAATACTTGTGGTTGAATGTAGACTAATTTGATATACTTTCGTCATGAGGCGACCGTTTTCGGGTGTCAGATTTCTCTTTGTGATATGAAACGTATTGATAGTAGTTCAAGTTGCTTCATCATCTTGCACTTTCTGACCAATGCTTACAACAACCATCACATCAATCATTCCGACTCCCTGCATTTCTGTTGCCCATCGTTGTCTTTATTCAAATCAAGAATGTGAACTGTACAGTAAATTCCCACAACGTTGCAATCTCTCAAGACGTTCAGCACAAAGACGAGATAGTCTTGATGTTGCAGAACGTTTGTCATGAGACCATGTCTCAACCTTCTTACGATCCACGCCAGCCTGGGCCTCAAGATGCCCCAGAGGTGTTTGGAGGTACGAGCATGAAGAAAAGCAAAGTTTAGGTGGGAGATGGAACAAGTGCCAACCTCATTCAACGAGACACGAAATTTTTCTGCAAATCGAGGAGTGTCCACCGTTTGTCCCCATTCTTTCTGTCCCCAAGCTTGGTAGATCTCTGCAGCGCATGATGCCGTGCCTTGGGTTCAGGACTTGACGTCTCATGATAAACGCCAGTCACGTTGTTCCTTTCCCAAAGTCCGCCATGTATCGGATGGAAATTTTGGTTGGACTGTGGCAGTTCGGTGCGGGAAGAGTCCGGATGTGCTGCGCTTTCGGGACATGCGCTGGTAAGCACTGTCACGCTGACCGGAGGAAGCATAGTCACCACTACAAGTCCAGTGGCCACCACGAACTCGGCGGTGCTTGTTTTTTGGTATGTCGTGCCGTGGACGGCTTACCTCGTGCTCGAAGGCATGGTCTAGGGTAGCATAGGACCAGCGTGAAGGCTGTATCTATATATCTGGCGTGTCTTCCACCGTTTGACTCTTTCGTCATGACTCGCAATATTGCTGTCACCTAGGGACTAGCTTCGACTGCTCGGATCAAAGGTGGGAAGGAAGACTGCGCAGACGAATGCCCACGCGGCAGAGGTAGAGGCAGAGGGTTGGGAGGGTGGACGACGTAGGGAGGATGACGGCGTCTTGCTAGACCTGACATCTAAACAGTGTCAGCCGGGCCGATTTGACCACTAGGAAGATTCAAGCATGCTTGGTGCAGCAGGCGTTGTTGGCAGTTCAAGTGCTAGGCTCGAGCAGGAGGATCTTTTCTTTTCCCAATGAACGGCTGACGGGAATTAACGTCAAGCAGCACAGGCTCACGGTTGTCAGGATCGCCTTGGACGGAGGGGAGTCCGAGCTTCGAGAGTTGACAGAATTGTGTGTGATACAGGACACTGCTGAGTAACTACATGTGTACTGTGTTAGCTCGTCTGCCTCCGGTCGCTGGACTCGCGAATGCTGGTGTCTGTTTGTATGACATCACCTGACCAGCCAGATTCAAGCCACTCCAAAAACAAGCCTCACGTGTCTCACTGTCTTGCTGCATAGGAGCACCTCCTCACGCCAATTGTTAATGTCCAAGAAGGACATGCTCACAGCTCAGCGCTCCATTGGGTGTCCCAATATCACCAAGAGATCTGAGATGTGATAGCTGATGGAAGGGTTCTTGCTTCGGGAACGACTCAGCCATGGCCCATGATCCATCAGTCAGCGCTCGCGGGAGTAGCTACCAGGTCCTTGCCCGACGTGCCAAGGATCTATGCATGACCGGAGCCTTGGCATACAGTAACGCCTCATTGTCATTGGGACTATTAGCCACGGCTAGCTGTCTTATGCAGTTCTCCCGCCTTGTCCTTCCTCGTCCATCCCAAGGCATACCATCTCGGGCGGGGTATATTGCATTTCGACCTCTTCTTTCAGCCTAGTCCTCCCACCAGCTGATGGCCAGCTCGAGCAACTACCAGATGGGTGGCCAGAAAGCCGGCAACGCCCACAGTTCCTTGTCCGCCAGGATGCAGGAACATGGTGTCCACGTTGCCCAGGTCCGAATGTCATTTGTCCGATATGAAAAGCTTCTGGCTATCTCTACGATACCGAGCATAGCTGTGTGTGGAACATGCACATATAGCTCTTACAAGGTTTCGCGAGGTGGGATTTCGAGTGCATAACCGGGAGAATCCCTCCAATCCAATCGCTGACAACCAGCTCTCGATTCACGTGGTGATAGAAACGGGATGGTCTGTCTGCGGGTACCTGGAGCTGGGAGCTCTTGTCGTCACCGCAAGCTCAAGCTGTAGCTCGAAGCTCGAGGTACAAAAATGTCAGATCGCTTGTCGAGAAGGGCGAAATTTTCTTCCTCCTCCAGCCTGTGCAGCAGCCATCGCAGTTCAAAGGCCGAATCTTCGGCATGTACAAGACAATGAATGTTCTGGCCATCACGGCCTTGTTGGCCGAGCTCGCTGTTGCGTGGCCAGTGCACACCTCGACTCTGCCACCTACCACTCCCGATGAATATTACATCTCCTTCGGTCCTCGTCCTTACTATCTTATCCAGAACATGACCGAGAGTCCGCTTAAGAAAAAGCTGGAGTCGTGCGAAAACGGACCTTTCGAAATCACCGCTTGGAGCATCGGCCAGTGAGTATTATCACCTCCCACAGATTGTGTCATTAGCGCACCAGTCTTGTGACTTGTCCCCGTCTTCAACGGTACAGCTTCCTAACGTGAACAGTCGAGGTGGTGGCACGTTGCAAATTCCCGAAGAGACAGTGGAGTCTACCATGGCCGGAGCGCGAATGGGCGCTGGAATCCTCGAGTGCGACGTGTCTTTCACTTCTGACCTTGGGCTCGTTTGCCGACACAGTCTCTGTGATTTGCATACGACGACGGACATCCTGCTGAGACCAGAACTGGCCGCGAAGTGCACCACTCCATTTACCCCAGCGAACGAGACCAGCGACGCTACGGCTCTTTGTTGCACTTCGGACATTACCAAGGACGAATTCATGTCCCTCTGCAGCAAGATGGACGGCTTCAACGCAAGCGCCACCACTCCTGAGGACTATCAACATGGCGTTCCCTTCTTCCGAACGGAATTGTATGATACCTGCGCGCAGGTCATGTCCCTTGACAGCTACATCGAGCTGGTCGACTCGCTCCCAGGATATCGCAACTTCACACCCGAACTCAAGACGCCACCCAAGCAAGTGCCAATGCCATTCAACGGCTACACTCAAGCGCAGTATTCGCGAGACATGATTGAAACCTTCATTAGCCATGGTATCGACCCTATCCGCGTGTTCCCACAATCTTTCACGCCAGCCGATATCTACCTCTGGTTGAATGAGTACCCTGAGTGGGGTGCCCAAGCAGTGTTCCTGGACGAGGATGGTGATGATCCGGCCAACTTCACCACCGCCGTCAACCGCCTTCCAGCTCTCAAAGCCAGCGGTGTCAACATCATCTCTCCTCCGATCAACTACTTGTTGGCCGTCGGAGGCCCGAACAATGACACTATTGTGCCTTCGGACTACGCCATTGCAGCGAAGAAGGCCGGTCTTGACATCATTTCATGGTCTTTTGAGCGCTCTGGTCCCTTGACCAGAGTTGCCGCGGATGATGACTACTATTATTCGTCTGTGGCACCAGTGGTCCACTACGATGGTCAAATGTATGAGATTCTTGATCTCATGGCTCGTGAGATTGGGCTCAAAGGCATGTTTTCTGACTGGTCATCCACCGTCACCTATTATGCCAACTGTTTCGGGCTGAAAGGTCCAGGAAACTGATGGGGCAATAGCCAAGATAGGGAAGATGCAAAGAGGAGCCTGAAGGCGAGAGAAAATAATGTTGGCGGCTGTACATAGACATGATTATTCGAACTAATACTCGACGAGCTCTAAATGATTAGATATCGCATGTGCATCTCTTAACAGCATGATGTGTCGGTTCCACTATCTTGGTGGGTATCGCCGTGCCTGATCATCTTGCGGTGCTGGTCGTGTTGATTCCCAGATATCCTGCCAATCCTGCCTTTTCCAGAACCTCAATGACATTCAGATGAATGGTCAGATTGTTTGATCGTAATGCATACTCGTAGTAAGGAAGGTGCTCGCCGTCGTAGATCACTCCCCTGGAGACAATGTTGACAGGGAAAATTCCAGATTTGTAGTCGGTGAAAAGAAGCTGGACAACTGCAGTCTGGTTCGCAAGTGCTCGTAACGGGAACGTGTTGTTTCCAGGTCGAAGCACGACATTTTCGACGGTTGAGTTGCCGATCGAAACGTTGCCGACGAACATGTCCATTGTAAGATTTCCCATCTCATAAGTTGTCACTGTTGGGTTCGGGATGAAAACGGTGCCGTTGGCGTTAAAATCGCTGGGGTGTGAAGTGGTGATGAGCTCGAAGTCGGTCACGTTGAAGCCTTTCAGGCCGTTCATGCCTGCAGAGAGACTCAGAAGAGTCAGGAGGGAACGCCGGGATACGCACCTTTCAAAGTGATTTTGTCGTTGTAATTGACGGTTGTCTTTTGGAGCTTGCCATACTTCAGGCCACCTTTGCCCTTAAGGTGGACAACATACTCTTCGCTGAGGATCTGTGTCTTTGCATAGTCGAAGAATTGATCCTTGTTCTTGATTAGTACCCTCTGGTTGACATGAGCTTGGGTGCCATTGGCCGCTTCGATTGCAGGTATCGAGAGTTGAGCGAAGGGGGTGTCGGAACCTTCCAGAGTGAGATCGGCTTCGAAAGCATCTAGCTTTGCGTGAAGACTAGAGTTTGATAGGAACAAACTGTTCAATTCTAGGTCGACTGAGTCCGGTGCAGGGTTGAGAAATGATTGAGAAGTGACCATCAAGGTCGATTTGTTGATCGCAGATTGAGCCTGATGTGGGTAGGCGACGAAGACGCTACAGGGTTGTTAGCTATCACTCGAGAATATTGAGACAGCGGCCATACACTGGAAGCACAACGACGAGGACAATGGCAATGAAGACAAGGACATGAATCCACCAGAAGCGGGCACAATGTCGCCTGAGTTTTGCTCGTTTCCTTCCATCGGTGACCCTCGTGCCCTCGTTTTCGACGTGGACGGGCTTGTCCTGGCTCTCTTCTGGTGCCATGGTGCTTACTGAATCGAAGAGAACAGACGCGATATAATGAGAGATAAGTACTAGTATCTTGCAAACCACGGGAAAACGAAAAGAACAAACAAATTGGGGGTGGGCGGTTGTTCCCCAGACAGGCAGTTTATCTGGGGATTGCGCAAATGCCAATCTCCGTCTCCATACTGTGGGATGACTCTGGAACGCAAGAGAAAGCTCATCAGCCTTAGCATCAGTGGTAGGCAGCGCGGAGAAGGTATGCACTGGGCGCGTTGGCCGACTCGAGCGTGTGGTTGAGAAATTGCCGCCGTCACATGCAATTCCATGTCCTCTTCGACTGCAATTGAACGAAGGCGTCGACCGAGGTCGTGCGAGGCATCACATGTCGACGTCGCATCCTTTCAACGACTTCTCGGGATCGTTGGTGTGCTGAACCACGGAAGCTTGAGGTCGGAAGAGAAAGGAAACGAAGCTAAGATTGCAACGGCGTAGGAAAAGCCCAAGTAACAAGGCCAACTAGCCCAAACTCGGAGCCTCGTCCGGCAAGTCGCCCAATCGGCACATCTAAGCAGACACAGCAGATCATTTTGACGATGATCCGGGGTCTACCAGTTATGTACAAGTACGTGTCCGTACTGTACCGCTTTGTGGTGTGGTGGGCGGTGTCCACCTTTTCTTGCTCATGCATGTTACCACAAATTCCAAGCTCATCAAGCTTTTTGTTGGTCAACGCTCTACCTCATCCCAAGCAGGGGTCGCGTGCCTTCGACGGACCTACAGTATTTGATTGTTAATCACGCGCCTCTCGCTGGGATGGGGTCAGTGAATGCCATCTGGCGCGGTTCTAAGCACTCCAGGGCTGGCACACTCTGGAATGGGGTTCGAAAGCCCATACTCTATTTACTCTAGGATTGAAGGACCTGTCTCCATCCCCATCGCTTGGGAGCGTTGACAATGCCTCGGCATTTTGGTGATCGCCACTCTTTGATGCTACTCCGCTAAGACCAAGGGTTTCCCATCTTCTCACCGACCTGCAAACTACGACTCTTTGTCGCGATCACATCGAATATCCCTCTGCGACCTGGTGGGTCTCGAGCCCTAAAGAGACTACTACGACGGCTGGCTACAACTGGACAAATCTCCGCTGATTCTTAATCTAAAGCTTCCGGCTCAGCATTCTAGCCGACTTTATCATCAGACATATCGGTCGTCTTTCTGGAATAAGCTCGTATCATGGATTGTTTTTCAATGAACCGAGGAACTCTTCGTGATTGACGTCTTGGTAGACTCGGAGCCGCCGAGTCAACCAGGTTGTAGACAGCGGTTTGCTCATCGGGTTGGCGTCATGGCCCGCGCTATTGCATCTGCTGCATCGAGTCAAGGGACTGGCAAGACCAGCACTGAGCTTGCCCTGTCGCCGGCCGACCGAGTCGGTCGTTGCGCCGATCGTACTGAAAGGCTTGAAGACCCATGTTCGGATGTCAATAGCACTATTGGCTATAGGTCAGTCCCGACCGACTTGCCTTTCCGGTTGGCTACAATGTCACTATGTCGAGTCGGTGAAGGCTATTGGTCGTGACACTGGCAAGCCTGTCGAACTTGCAGTTAACGAGGGCGGCAAAAAAATCAATGGGCAAGGGAAGTCGACTGAATTGAGAAGCGTAGTTGCAACAAGCTCGGGAAAATGCGCGAGTCGCTCTACAAAGACCTCAAGAACGCGAAGGCAAATGATCAGGTCGACGTGGCTGTGTGGCCACACCTAGAATTGACTTGACAGACTACGAGGAAATAATGAGGGTGAGATCAAGCAGCCACCGCTACCAGCCACAGAGCTTCTCGAACAAGCCCTCAATCTCGCGATACTCTGCTTGGCCAGCTGAAACATCTAAATGTCAACATTCGGCAAGCCCTGGCAATGTACCAGTTATTGATGCATCTCTGAAGGTCAGCCGAGCCGCAGACTGGCCAAAAACCACATTGTCGGAAGTCTTTTCCTTGACATCGAGTGATATGCGCCAGACATATGTGAAGGTAGAGGTCAAGCAACTTAGGCACAAGCAGTGGGCCAGCTGAACTAGTGCCCAGTGGTAGTCACCAGTTCTACGAAGATGATTGCGGGCATTTTCAGGGGTTCAATTATAACATGATTTTGATATACTTTGATTGAAAGAATTAGGTGTCCTTGGAGTTTACCGCCTGATCACTATGGAATGGTCAATTGTGCTTCCAAAGGGACAAGCCCCTCAGCAGCCGCCGCCGCTGCTTCAGCGGCTTCTTTCATGGCAATTTGATTTGCCTGTTCTTCAGGTGACAGTCCCTCGAATGCTGCTTTGTTGGCGTCCCATTGTCTGATGCACTCTGCATCCCAATTGCACTTCTCGACCTCTCCATATACGGGATGGGTGTATCGAGGATGAGCGGTCGGCCAGCCGGATGCATGATAATGGTGCTTGACCAAGGCTGTTTTAGCATTATGGTTGCCGGAATCCGAATGCCCTTGCCCGGCTGCGAACGCCTCGACCGTGAGCACCAGGATCCCGCCCACAAGTTTCGACTCGCCTAGATTGTGGAAGCAATCCCAACGAAGTGTTTCACCAGTACGAGCAGCCATATCTTCAATAACTGCTCGAGTGAAAGCGGACGGTCCAGTTCCGCTAATCACCTCGTCGAAATCAAGATGAATGTCTGAAATTGCTACTCCTTGCTTTGAAGCAACCTCATTAAGCCACTTCAGGATATTGTTGACGAGCCTCATCATTACTGGAAGTCGAGGCTTGGCCATGAAGGTCCATTGACAGAATGATTCGCACTTGCCTCCCAAGATACTGTGGTTCCTGAACTCTGGCTGATCAATCTCAACGCCAATAACCATGTCGACATCCCTTTCGTTGTATCGACCGGGTATGAAGCGCTCAATGGGCTTGAGAGCCTCGACGTCAATATCCGTATAGACTCCACCTTCTGCATACATGATGAGATATCGCAGTAGGTCCGCCTTGACGATCTTTGTAGTAAGGGACCGGTATGTGCGTACAATATCCGGTCGGTTGAAACCAGCTGGGCCATAATATGTTTCCACATAGTATAAGTCGTTTTGATCCGTCAAGACCTCGTATCTATGTTCTGGGTTCTTCAAGATCCAAGTTCTTGCAGTTGTCAGATCTCGTTCTTCGAAGTCCAATGGATCGACCTTCCATGTCTGCCAAATCTTCTTTGGGAATTTACCACTTGTCAGGGAGGCGTGGTATGATACATCAGCGCTGAACTCCCCTAATGACCCGGCTGTCGATAAGAAAAGGGCCAACAGTGTCAAGATGAGGCATACAGGCAAGGCTCTGCGGATCTGCTTGGGCAAGCAACCACCAAAGACCGGTGTTGTTGGATTATGCATTTGGCTTCAACGTGTTCAGTGTCCGTGCCACACAAGTCAGGCACTGACTGGGCAGATGCACCCTGATGTACCCTCGGCACTTTATTTTCAATTTCCGATGAACCATCGTTGCATGGCTTTCCGCTCAGCAGCTGCTCATGCAGATCTCGCTGGCATCTACTAGCGGGGCACGAAAACAAGAGAGCTATGAAAATGCGTTCCGAAGCGTTTCTGACGTCAAACGCTGGGGACGAAGTGAGAAATCTATGAGATTGCGATAGAATGGTGCACACGGTACCATTAGACCATGAGCAACTTGACAATGATGGTATCTTCCAGGAAGCATTAACGCTTTCGTTTCGTTCCGAACGGAGGTATTTTCCCACTTGGTCCTAGCGGTGATGCCTTGGTACTGTATGTTTATGCAAATGCTCCTCCCTGGATGCCTCCCGGGAGATAACGAATAAGCTTCTCATGCAATGCAATGCAATGTTAGTTTCACTCCACACACCCCATCCGTGCACTGCTGGACCTTGCAAGATCGACAAGAAATGCGGTACACACTTATTGTATCATGGCGGTATTCAACTGCGGAGGCGGCGCCTACCGACCTTCCTTGTGGTACTGCGGCCAATGATATCTATGAGGGAGAAAAGAGCCACTCTACTAAGGAACTTTGCAACTACACCCCAGGTTAACGAACCGCGGCTCTCGGGTACAAACAGTCACAAGGTGGTATCGAGGATGGACCGCTACATGTGATGCGCTCGTAAACTAGAGCTTTGCTTCTGTACTTCCACCTTGATCCCTTCGAGGAAGGGATCCATTTGCCTCGGGATGATACATCTCTCAGCTTGTTGCATGTGAAAGTCGAAGGGACTTCCAGCGGGTGACGGCATGCTAGTCACGACGGTCACAATGATTGAGCAGAGGGGTGCCATCCAACTTTTGGTCTTCTTCAAGCTGCTCGCTTCGAACAATTCGGACTAAAACCATAGGTTGCACAGAGTTCGCACCCTGCTTTGCAAACCTACCTTCACTCACTCACTTGCACGATCTTGTTCCACCTACCTCAGATGTCTCGTCAGAACGACAGCCTTTTGGAGAAAGGTTACTGGAAGGACCTTGACCCGCTCGCAGAACCGTCTTCAGCAAGCCGTGCAAAGCAATGGCTCCTTAAACTAGTCAAGCCTTCATTCATGAGCAGTGCTCAACCGCGCCAAGAGAAGACCAGAAGAACGGCGTATCTGGACGGCCTCAGAGGATTCGCAGCATTGATAGTCTACTGGGGACATCATGAGTTATGGGCGCACGATGTACTTTCCCCGGATCGAATATTGGAGAACGCATATGGCTATGACAATCAACGTTACTTTGTCTGTCTACCCTTTATACGGACGTTCTTCTCAGGCGGCCACTTCGCGGTCACAGTATTCTTCGTCATGTCCGCCTATGTCTTATCCATGAAGCCAATGGCCATGATTCATTCCGGAGAATACATGAGGCTTGGAGACAACCTCGCGTCTGCACTATTCAGACGCTGGCTACGGCTGTTTATACCCGTCTTCTGCACAACGTTCCTGTACATGACATCCTGGCACGTCTTCAAATATCGAACTGAGTCAGAGCCTAAGCCAAGTTATCGAGAAGAACTCTGGAGTTGGTACTGCGAGTTCAAGAACTTCAGCTTCGTATTTACTACTGGAGGTCAACCATGGTTCAGCTACAGTTTTCATACATGGTCCATTCCAGTTGAGTTCAAAGGCTCGATCGTGATATATACTGCGCTGCAAGCCTTCTCGAGGTGTACCAGGAATACACGGCTATGGTGTGAATTGTGTCTCATCATTTACTTCATGTACATTGTGGACGGCGCTTTTTGCGCAATCTTCATGGCCGGGATGTTCTTATGCGACCTCGACCTTCTGGAGCAAGGCCAGAAGCTGCCATACTTCTTATCAACACTGGGACGCTTCAAGACACCAATATACTACGGGTTATTCCTCGTAAGCCTTTATCTTGGTGGCTGCCCGGCTTACAGCTCGGATATTCATGTCCTCAAGAACTCACCTGGATGGTTCTACCTGTCATTGTTCAAACCACAAGCAGTCTTCGATTACAAGTGGTTCTACTTGTTTTGGGCTTCGATATTGCTTGTGGCCTCGATCTCGCGGATCTCTGGGCTCAAGGCATTCTTTGAGACGAGATCCAATCAGTATCTAGGCCGAATCTCGTTTGCGTTCTACCTGGTCCACGGCCCGATACTGTGGTCCTTGGGTGACAGGGTATACGCCGCCGTTGGTTGGACAAAGGAATCCCATGCTCTTACCGCACCAGGTTGGATCAATGTATTTCCACTGCCAAAGACTGGACCCTTCGGGCTGGAGTTGAGCTTTCTGCTACCTCAGCTGGTGCTTCTGCCACTGACGCTTTGGGTTGCAGAGATAGCAACGACATTGATTGACGAGCCTAGCGTCAAATTCTCGCAGTGGCTCTACAGTCAAACACAGATGTCCGCCACAAAGCTATAGGCGCAGAAATGTAGCTCACAACGGTACTGGTGGATCATGTAGGCGGGAGATTGTGAAGTATGGAATGAGTACATAGTGAATGATGGCCACGACGAACACGTGCACATGGCAGTTGGCTAGGTGAGAAGACGACGGAAATAAAAGCAGTCTGTGGTCCAATACTTTGGACAGATTCACAGGCATAATAAGCAGCGTAATAAATCTATAAATTTAAATGATGTCAGGGAAGTACTCCGTACTCTGACAGGGATTTGAGAAGGTCCAAAGATTGAACCCGGTCAATTCCACCATACCTCGGTAGTATTGCAAGGGATATATATCTGAGGCGACTCCCCTCAAACCATACCCATCCACAACCATGTTTCTGCTCCTCTTACCAATACCATGTTGGTCAAGAACTTCCGGCGACTTGCATTTCTTCTTACGCCTCTACTCTTCATAGCTGTCCTTGCTCTCATCTATCATAGTCGTTACTCTGTCAGATTACATGCTCAAAGCGGCGGATGGCCATCTGATGTGGTCGAGGCGACGGTCGATGGTCACCACTCCTCCTTTGTCGGACAAGATAAACCATCATGGCTGGCTCCATTCAGGAAATATGACTCCTCCCAGCAAACCATTTCGGACACTCATATTGAAGTTTTCTCAGTATCGACCAAAAGCGGGAAATATTTCTCAATTGACTTTGGGGCCGAAGACGCCATAAACCCTAGCATCATACCACATCCCACGCAACCCGAGACGTGGATCATCGTAGCTCAACTGCAAAGGAGCACAATCAACAACTCAGTCTGGTTTGCAGAGCTAGTCTGTGACGCGAAGTTCAAGAAGGGCAAGCTTGCATGTATCAAGTCGCCAAAGATCCTCCCGATAGCAGCAACAATAGGCGACAAGTGCGTAGGTGACTTATCCTACTTTGCACTCAACATCGGCCCGCATGATGCGCGGGTATTCTACGGTCCAAGTTCCCCATACGTTGTGTTTGGGTCGAATTCAGCCTATACTTGCTTCGGTCAATGGATACAAGACTTCAGAATGCTGGTCGACTGGGGGTATGAGCCTGTTGTTGGAAATGAGTTCCGAATGGCGACCGAGCTCCAGAGACCTCCTCCGCTGGGCCTTATTGAGAAGAATTGGTTCGTATTTTGGGACAAACATGGAGAAGTGTACGCCCATTACGATATTGCACCCAATCGTGTGTATGCGAAACTAGGATATGATGGGTCGGTTGGGCAAGACCTCGCGCCTCTGGCCAGGTACAGTGACGAGAAATGCATGCAACGGTACATGCCAAAGGTGGCTGAACAACTCGAATCAATTCACCAAGCAACAAATTCTCTCTCAGTAACACTATGCAAACGGTCCGACCTGACTTGCGAGCCCAACGACTCGAACACATACATTCTGAGCATCTTTCAGCACAAAAGTTTCTATTCCTTTCACAGTGTGTACGAACCCTATGTGATGCTGTTCAAACGTACCTCTCCATTTGAACTTCATGCTATCTCTTCGAAGCCGATCTGGATCCATGGTAGGGGGAAGGCTGGAGAGAAAAGACCGAAAGGTCCAGAGTTCGAATCATTGGAAACTTGGAATCAGACCGAGATGTTTTACGTGACCTCGATCACTTGGAAATCACAAGGACAGAAGTACCATGGGTACAGCGACGACGTACTGTTCATCAATTTTGGAATCGAGGACCTCAAGACTGCGGGTATTGACATTGTGGCGGGCGAACTGTTGAAAGATATCGGGCTTTGTTCCTCAGCTTGATATGGTTTAAGCGGGTTTGAAAGCCGTTCCGTTGCCGAGCTGTTGCTTCAAGTTTGGAACAACATTTGTAGCCATATCAAGCCAGCGTGAGAGGTAGCTGCTTGGATCCCAGGTAGTAGTTCCGGCATTTTGTGAGCTTGACGCAGTTCAAGATACCGATTGATGAACAAGCACGCATGGGAAACATTGAAACAACCCAGAAGCTTCTCATACGGTTTTAAGACAAATGTCTGGAAGTGCGGCAGACCTATCTGACCGTGCAGCGTCAGTGCTCTGCTCTTCCTCTGCGAAATGATGGGAGAGGTCCGTCATAATGTACTTTAAAAGTACACGGGAAAACAAAATATGAGCCATGATCATCCCTCATGTAGACATAAAACCCTCCAGGTCGTGGAACCTACGAGACAATTAGTATTGCTTGGCTGATATTGCCACTAGCTTGCTCACCTTCTTCAGCTGCCCCTGCGGTCCTGGTGCACGCCTGAGATTTTGCAACTTACCCACCGTCCTTAACATAGCAGTGAGTGCGACCATACTCGCTTCCTTTCCCAGGCAAGTGTGGTCTCCGATCCCGTAATGGAGGTAAGAATCCCTGGGTCGATCAAGGCGGACGCGGTCGGGATTTGGGAAGATGTTGGGATCCCTTGCTGCTCCAACAAAACTGCAGAAGACCTTGTCACCCGGTTTGACGGCTACCTGCCTGCCATCGTCGTTGAAGACGTGGCTAACCTCACTTCGACGGTAGCTGCCGAACGTACCATTCAGACGGATGCCCTCATTGACGTAGCGAAGAAGCTTCTCATCGGATTCTCTGCTGTCAATCCTTGCCAGACGTTGAATCTCCGGAAGATGCTCGAGACCTTCGTCGCTGAGATAATGGTCCATGATTTGGCTGAAGACCTGAGACTGGTTCGGCACCATCGCGACAGCAGTCGGCATGATCTGGCTCAATCCCACGTCGTATGTGCTCATGCCAGATTGGCTAAGGCGACGAATCATATGAATGCCGTATTCAGCAAGAGCATTTTCGTTTTCCCGGAAGGAGTCCAGGAAGTTGGAAGCAAATGATGTCGTCGTGACAGACTTGACGTTGATCTCGATCAGTTTACCAAGCATAGTTGCCAGTTTCCTGGCCACAAGCCGGAGTGGGAAAGACTTGGTAGGCTCGAAGTCAAAGAAGATTGCGGTGAAAATGACGCTCATCGCCATCCACATTTCTTGCTCGGTGAAGATACCGGCCGGATTCTCTGCAGTCTTGAGTGGCAAAGAAAACACGTTGGCCGCAAAGTGAACATGGGCAAGGTTTCCCACATCTCGCGTCAAATCGACCTGATTGATGCCGGCAATCGTACAACTCTTCTCATGCAGAAGGCGAAGGGTGATGTACTCATAGAAATTCTTGATATGTTCATGCCACTTCTCACGGTAGAGGAGCCCATGCATGAGTTCTCGCTGCTTCCGATGAAGCACAGTATCGCCTCCCAAGCAAAACTTCCTACCTCCTTCACCCATGACGAAGCTGAGACCGTCATTCCACATGACTGTGAAGTCCTGAGAACGTTCGAGAAGATATTTGGCACTTTGATACGAAGTCAAGTTGACTCTGGTAGGAATGTATGTTGGTCGGCTCCAGTCATAGTCGTGATATCGGCCGAGGTTCTGCATGATTTTCGCATTTTCGGCGGGCACTGTCATAGGATCTAAAGGCTCGTTAGCTCGTTAGCTCCGGCCGGCAGATATACTCACAGTGGGCATAGATGCTGTTGGGCATGAAATGGTTTGGCAGTGTTCGGAGGATAAGCTTGTAGAAAACACAACCTTGATTGACGCCCAAGTCATAGGCTACTTCAAGGTATCCCCAGTTTGTAAGGTTTTTGGGATTGTAATCGAGTGTGTAGAACCTGTCTCCGCGGACGAGGGCAACAGCGTCGGACAGAACGACGCGTGAGACGGTATGAGTAGGGCAAATACCGACTCCAGGAGCCATTGGCTCTTTGTATTCTTCCACAGCCAGACCGGGATAAAGTTCAATGTAGTCAGGATGCTCGTAGAGATGCTTCAATTGCTCGGCGATGTGAGGATCCCGATTGACTTCTTCAAAGGTATCGTACGTTTTCAGCCCGAAAAACTTGCGATATTCGTTGAGCGTGCAAAGATTCCAAGATCTTCCTTGCATGATCCCGAGGATGGTGATGGCACGTAGACATTTTGGAATGTTGCGGGCTCCGAATGCTCCGGCAACCTCCTCAACTCCGGCTTGCATAATTTTTGAAAGGTCGCCGTCGTCGAATTTGCCGTCTGCGCAACGCTTGAGATGTGCAAAAGGTCTTGCGAGTGGATCTGCTGGGAGTTCGTGATCATATTTGCCCAACCCAGCCATCAATTCCTGGAGAGAGACACTATCTGGGGCTTTCCCGAACAGTTCTTGGTACACCATTTCAGTCCAGGCTTCGTCCATCTGGCCGATGCAGGAATGCCACCGGTAGGACAAGCTGAACTCTGCGCTCACTTGATTACCGATCCCGCGAGGTGTGCCATCGCTGCCGAATGTCTTTGGTTTGTCCAGTCGCGGATCCAGAGTCCAGGTACTGTTAGTTCTGTTCAGGTTGACAATGGTCCGAAGATAGTCGTACAGTGTGATGTTGATATAGAGTCCACAAGTGATCAGTCTGCCCGTCTGGAAGAGGTCATTGTCATACTTTCTCCAAGCTGCTGGCGCTCCGTCCTTCGGCAGTCGATCGGATGGTCTGGTGAATCGACCATTTTCATTAATTAGTGCTAGCTGCTCGACAACGTAATTGTGAAAGCGATTCAACATGATCAACATGACTCCGCAAGCAGGAGGGAACGCCAGAAGGCGCTCCTCCGCAAAGCAATCGGGCTTGATTTTGCCATCCTTGAAGGTTCTCATATTGTTTTGATCGGATTGAGTATCTCCGTACAGGATAGACAAATCGAGGTAGCTGGATGTCTTGCTAATACTGTAGTCATGGTGATCGGTTTGAAAGAGATCTGGTACAGAGTGAGACGACAAGGAGCAAAGGACAGGACAAACACAAACCATGAATGATCAACGACGCCCAGTTGAAAAAGATACTCGAAACCTTGTTTGGATGGGGCTTGAAATCCTCGCGTGCTAGGAGAGAGTCGAATATCAATCCGGGATCCGGAAGAGCGCCGGGCTGAACGATGACGGGAGACACCGAGCGAGCATACGGCGTATTGGCTGCCCCTAGCTTCGGGAAGATGTAGGAATTGTTGGACCCATCTGCAGATCGGTAGCGAAAGGTGTCGCCAAGGTAGGACATTGGGGGATGTTGTAGCGAGTTCCAGAGCACATCCAGCAACATGCTGGTCAGCTCGACGCGATTTGCTGAACGATCAGGAAGAGCAGCTATGAGTTGCATGATCTCCTCCATGTGCAGCTCTCGATCGTCCTGAGCTTTCCCACTGGCCTTGTCTTCCAACATGTGCGTCACTGTCTTTACGTCTTTCAGCCCAAGAGACTTGAGATCTGCCAGAAGTCCCGAGGATTCTGCCTGATCCAGATACTGACCGTCACCAGATTGAGTAGGAAGTGTGCGTCGAGAAGCGTGTAGCAGCTGTGCAAATTCTTGGAAGAAGTTCTCGACATCTTTGCGTGTTGCCGGACCACTGGCACCCGCACCCGCACCCGCTGTTACTGGCTCTTGCGCTGCTGAAGGGGAGGGGGGATTGTATGAAGTGTTCCAGTGAACATCTTTCGTTTTTGCGAGGCTCTGAGCAACAGAACATCCAGGCTGAGTGCCATTTTGTTCTGGAGCGCCGGCTTCGTCGACTGGTGTCAAGTTCCCATTCGCAGTGGCCCTATTCTTTTGTGTGACCATCTTCTTTTTGAAGCTTGACGAGAGTCTTCGTAAAAGAGGCATCTCCCCTTACGGAAATGATCGAGATGGGCGTCGAGTGAAGAGTGCAGGTAGGATGCCCTCCGAGGCGGGTGATAGAAGCGACAAGGTATACTCAGTCTTGCAGAGCATTCGTACGATCGATCAAGGGAGAGAGTGAGACGCCAGAGCGACGCCATGTCGTAGGGGATTTCAGTCTTCAGGAAATCGCTGCGCCATCGTATTTGATCAACCAGCGGTGTATCGGCCAGGAGACGGCATGTCCAGGCCAGCTCGATCCGAGTCACCTCTTGTGCATTGCTCAGGAGCGGTCACGCATACGATAACGTAGGACAAGTCACGTAAGATGAGGAACGGGGAGGTACATGATAGTTGATTGTGCACATCATGGCTCGGAGCTTGGGCTCGGTGTGTTGAGACAGAGCGAGTGCAAGGGAACCCATTGGGCCAGGGCTCCGTAGACGTTGCTCACACGAGCAGGTCAAGTGTAACTGCGTCCGCTGCCCACAGGATTCATAGTTGGTCTTTTACGTGAAGCAAGGAAGTGAGAGATCGAATCGAATCCATTGCAATGATTATGGTGACAGAAGACATGTGTTACGGAGTAATTGAGGTTGTTATTCGAAGCGCGACTGGAATGAGGGGAAGAATTGGGGTGCACTGAAAAGCACACAAACCACACAGACCTTTGCGCGCCCAGCGAGCCAGCAGCGCGCAGTCCTGGAAGTCGATCTCTTGTGTTGAGACCAAACCCTCCACTATATCGGCTCTGCATTCTTGATCTTCCGCGCAATACTGACCTGTTCGCGCAGGACATTGCTTTGGCTCTGGATCGCGACGGTGACCCGCGCTCTACAGTGCGACTCCTGCGTTGGCATAGTCGAGGCAATGAAACAGCTGCCTGATCTGTTGATGCGCCCAAGACACCTCTGATCATGGCGGTACTCCGTAGTGCAGGCAGAATTGAAATGTTGAACGCAAGGCGCTCCTGCTACCGATGCATGCATGCTTGTTGCGTGTCACCCGGCTCGTCAACGCAGTCTTTCACTGCCAACCCACTCTCTCGCCAACGTTTCACACGACTCGAAATCGTCGCATCTCAATCCCAGCACTACCACTGACAGCTCAAGCCGGCTATCATTGCCCGAACGTAAGAATTTCGGCGGTCAATTGAAAGGTCATACCTGAAGAGCATGGCGTGGCAGACCGAAGCACGATAACTCGCAGTCGGTTTTGCAATGGCAGGAATGTGCAGACAAATGCTTCGGGCGTGTACGCTTGATAAAACTCGTGAACAAGAAGAGGCATCGCGGCCGAGAGGGCCTCCGGACATACCTTCAGTCTCAGCCTCGCCTTGGGCAAAAGACTTTTGGCGTCCCCAGTCGCTCACAGGCCCTGGCATCAGCAATTTGCGGCAATGACCTTCCCAGATCCTACTCAGACACGCCAGAAGAATGTCTTCGTCCTTTGCTTTGACGTCGTCATTTCCCTTAAATGTTCGAGACTACTGCTGACATTGTTGTAGGGCACCGGGAACATGTTCAGCGGCACCGATGCCGACAGCAATATCTTGAAGCTATATCGCATGCTTGATCGGAGTGATGCTACCATGTACACCTTCTACCAACCTGGTATTGGAACCTACATCGCGACTCATTCAGTACGCAAGGGACGAAGCGTTCGTAGGGCTAGGCGCTAACGATCCAGATACAAACAACGTCCCTGCCCGGTCGAATTCGCTCTTGGTGCCTCAAAGCCAAAGACTCGGCTGTCGGCTCCTCCTTCGCGGACCATGTCATGGGTGGATATAAATTCCTGATGCGATACTACAGCTGTGAAGATGACCTATACTTCTTTGGCTTCAGTCGTGGAGCATACACTGCTCGTTTCCTGGCCGAGATGCTTGACCATATTGGCTTGTTGAGTGCTGGAAATGAAGAGCTCATCAGGTTTGCCTGGAAGACATATGCCAAGTGGGCTTCAAGAACGAATGACGGCAGCAAGAAGGCTAAAGAGGATGAAGCCAACCAATATGCTTTCATGCGCGGATTCAGAGAGACTTTGTGAGTGTCCACTTGCTGTCCGATTTGGGCCAGTCCGTCAATGTACGCTGACTTATACCGACAACAGCAGCAGGCCAGTTCGCAGGATTCGATTCATGGGACTATTCGACACGGTCAATTCAGTTCCCCGGTTTGAAGCTGCTTGGATGCAACGCAACAAGTTTCCATACACTGCTCGGGCTTCTGCCAAAATCATCAGACACGCCGTCTCTATTGACGAGCGAAGAGCCAAATTCAGGCAAGATCTCATAGGTGAAGCCAAACCTCGAGCTGAAGACAAACAAGCTCCTGGTGTCCATCGCTATGGCTCCGACTTTCCTGACATGAGGGAGAAAGTAGAAGACGATGGGCGTCAGATGCATGCATCCACCGAAGTTGCTCCGAGCCCCGAACCCAGCATCAAAATCTCCGAAGCCAGTCCTGCCGAGCCCATCCGTACCGAGAAGACTGACGCTCACGCTTTCCGCCACAGGGCGTACTTGTCCACCCCGTTCCAAACCGGGCCACCAAGCTCTAACGAAAGCCTAGGCATGCCCATGCAGACTCCCAGCACAGAGAACTTGCCCGAATGTGAAGAATTCGCGCGAGCGGGTGCCAAACAATTTCGACGGAAATGGTCTGAGGCGACACGTTCGCAAGACATCCAAGAGGTCTGGTTTGCTGGAGGGCATGCTGACATCGGAGGAGGCTGGCCGAAAGCCATCGGCGAGAAATGGATGCTCAGCCACGCGCCTCTTGTATGGATGGTACACGAAGCAGAAAAGGCAGGTTTGCCACTTGATCCAGTGTACGCTATTGAAGATTTTGTTTCACTTGTTACTGACTCGGCGCAGCAAAATGGCTCGACTGAATTGCATTCCTCACAAAGTGAGCAATACTGGTGAACGTTTGGAAGATCCCGAAACCCATCAGTCGTTCCTCCAAGCGCTGGAAGACAGCTGTAGCACTGGGGTGATTCACGATTGCTTGGAACGAGGAAAGGGAGGCTCATGGGCAAATGTGTTGCTATGGAAGATGATGGAATACCTGCCATTTCGTAGAATGGACCTACAAAAGAATGGAAGCTGGAAACCTATTCGTTGGTAAGTCATCCACGAGAACTCCTTTTCAGATCGGTCATTTGACCTTGTTAGGCCGCTCCCGATGGGAGAGCCCCGGGATATCCCAGCAGACGCGCAGATCCACAACTCCGTAATCAAACGTATGCAAATGGCCCCTGAGTACCGCCCTGGCAACCTCATTGTTGGCGGTGGTGGAAGAGGTGTTCGAAGAGCACCAGAGAGATACGGCATGGGCGCATGGGCCCCTTGCAAGTGGGAGGGGGACTGTATCCGGCAGACCTTTGTCAGGCAATCTCCACCATCTCAGGATTCGTCTGGGACACCAAGACACTCGAGAATCGAGAAGTGAAGAGGTCCTGTCCTGGACGACTTAATGAGTATGGGATACGGACAAGATGGTTTGCAATGCAGAGCTCGAATCCGAGCAACGATACTGTAGACTAATGATTCGAGGCGCCTCCTAAACCAAAGATGTCCGACTATGGCTGCGAATCTGAATTTACTGAGATTGTGTAGGTATGAGGTAAAACCTTATGATCGTATACAACAATCAATGTTACTTGGTGTCATTCGAAGTACGGAGTGAGGTCAATCCCCACTTTTGGGTAGGCAGTACTATGTAGGGGTTATGTGGCAGGGCCTGGGGGAGCTAGGGGCCTACTAGGCGTCATGGAAGGGAACACTAGGCCTAATGCAGCCTAGCGAACCCACTTCGGTATACCTGCCCTAAGTCCAAATGTTGCGGGCGGGAATCCTCTTACCAAAATATCTCGACCACTTCTCTTACTGTCCTTCCATCTACTAAAAAAGCCGCTTATGTTTCGATGACAGAAGTCGGGAAAAAGAATATACACGTCCGCGCTTCATCTCAGCGGTGTGAAAGATGGCACAATAAGACAAGAAGCGGCTGCGAGACCTGCAAGTAAGCATCACATTCTCCTAGACTGGCGACAATCTCGCAGGATGCCTTATCCGGACCACGGTAAGGGCTAACGTTGTCCATAGGAAACGTCGGATCAAATGCGATGAGGGAAAGCCAGATTTCGGTACACGGCCTACCATACAGATACTTCATTGCTCTGACTTGTTCTAGCTGCATTTTGGCAGGCAAGACGTGCGAGGGATATGTCAGTAACCCAAATACCTGGATCTTCGATCCTTCGAAGCCTAGCGGCCATGTACTTACGAAGGCTGCGTCCTCTCAAGGACTGGGCACTGAAAGACTTCTGGAACCGTTGCCCTACTATACCCAAGCAGAAAAGCTTGCGCTGCAATCCTGGCATCGGCTTACTGGTATGGAAAGCGGAGGTAACCCTGTCAATGCTCTTCATGGTGCGCTTGGCGTCTACCTTCCGCAACTGGCATACCATTTCGAGCCCACTAAGAATGCTTTGATCTCTGCAGCCTCTACAGCTCTCGAGCTGGAGACCAGCTTATCGAGCACTTCGGACTTACAAGCATCACTATTGAAACAATCAGTTATGGGCATGCATTCCGCAATAAGATGCGTGCTTAAGGAAAAGCAACTCTCTGTGTTGACAGTCGCCACCTCGTTACTCCTGGTATTCGTGGCGATCTGGACTGGCAGATGGGAAGAGTACAAATGTCATCTCTACCATTGCTTGAAACTCAGCCGGCAGGCAAAGGCGAACGGCGAGGAAATTGATCAAAGTTTCATGACGTGCGTCAATGCATTGGTGAGAGCCTTGCAGTCGTTACCATCTGTAACCAATCCTGAGCCAAGGTTTCGGCTCGATTACGCACTCTCAGTGGTTCTGTCAACCAAGTCTTGGACTGTTAATCTTGTTGACCCGGTTAAAAGCCCCAATCTAGGAGAAGGGTTAAAGCGTGTAATGTTACACTATCTCACAAGAGCGTCCTGGATCGTCTTCCATTGGCGACCGCATTCCGACATGAACAGCATATCCGAGCTGGACATCAAACGTTCACCTTTTTCAGAGGCAATAATGAGCGTTGAGCGATTCGAAACAACCACCACGGCGTTGGACTTGCCTTTGCTAGTGACACAGTTGTCCGTGGCTTTGCGGACGACGCTACTATATGCGGCGTACGGGAATTCGCAACTGATACGTGATGTGGCTGTGGCATGCCATGGTCTGGTATCCATATTGAAAGTGCCACAGTTAACATGTGGATAACAGCATCATGGTTGGTTGGAATCCTTGTACAATTCCTCGGTATGAACCTTTTTGGACGACTGTTACTGCGATTTAGCTGACTACTAGGACGCTGGCTCGACCACGGTGAATGGCATGGCATTCAAAAGCAAACAACGGTAGTCCAACGTGCAAATCAGGCCATCCTATCAGAACTCAGGCTAATGCTTGGTCCATCGCTCAGGCACCGGCAAGGCAAGTGTGATGAGGCAAGCCACAACCTTGGGCGAGATCCGCAATCTCATTGCTTTGATCTTGTCGTTCTGATCCATTAGCATATGAGTTCTCGATCATCGAGTTCCAAGCCTACGTGTAACTTCTACTATCAGCGGGGTCGAACAACAAGCACACACCTCCATAGCGATCCAAATTTGGAAGAGCTGGACCAGCGACCTCGCTTTCTTGCTGCCTCGCTACGGGGCGCAATCTTGAACATAAAGGAGCAGCAGGATCATATTTTCATAATTTGATATTAGAGGACCTCCATGGGGGACGGAACATGGGATCTGTTAAGACCAGCAATGACCGCTCATTCTGAAATCCTTCTCAGCACCGATGACCATCCCGAGGTCTACTTTGATTCTTGGTGTCGAACAAATCAATGCTTCCTTGGCCTCAGAATCACATTATAATTCTTATCCGGCTTGATGATTGTGAACTCCTTCGAGCCTAGTACCAGGTTGGGATCTTCTAGTTGAATGTCGTATCTAAGCAACAATGTCGCAATCATCTTCATCACAAACTGATTGGCAACGTTCCTTCCAATACACTGTCTGCTGCCATAGCCGAAACCAAGAAAGCACAATTTCATGGTCGACAGATCTGCTTTCTCGTCCAGCCACCGATCAGGAAGCCAACTGTTGGGATCACGATAGACTGCCGGATTTCTCCCAATAATGGCAGCAGGCACACCTACATCGACGTTACCGGGAATGAATTTTCCGCAGATGACAGCACCACTGGATGGAGTCATCCTTGGCATGGCGTACCCGATCGGAGGATGAAGGCGAAGACATTCGATCTCAGTTGCTTCTAGAAGGCTCAGATGCTGTAGCTTTGCAAATGGAATAGGTGTGGATCCGTCGAGGTCGTCCGGGAACATTTTTTCCAGTTGCTGTATGATACGGGCTTTAACTGAGGGGTTCTTTGACAAATAGTACGTCATCCAATTCATGGTTACGCTCCCAGTACTTGCTCCTGCGACCCTAGCCAAAGTCAGCATTTATCAAGTTGAGGCAAGAGGCAATTACATCAAGGAAGATGCCTCAGCTCTAAGTTCTGGAAAATCCATACGTGCTCCGGTTTCCGGATCTTGCGCTTCGATGAATCGTTGCATGATATCTTGCCTCGGCTTGCCGCTGGGGAGAACTTGCTGACGATTGTCTTGGAATCGCTTTTCCAAAGCCTTCCTAGCGTAGTCCAGGTATTCAAGCCTTGCCTGATACAGTCCTTGGATATATGGGATCGGCACCCAGCTGAGAACTTTGACATTGTATTTGCCGAATGGTAGCATCCCACTCAAGTTCGCAAAGCGCTGGGAGAGCTCCACGAGCTTGGAGTACCGCACCGGCTTACCGGATTGGAGGGCTCCAAAGTTTTGTCCAAAGGCCAGTTCTCCCATCAGATCCATGGTGAAAAGCTCGAACCAGAAATATATGTCGAAGGGTTGCTGGGTGCTCGCGAACTCATCCATCTTCTGGAGGAACTTTTGCATTGTCATGTCCATGTATGGTTCGAAGAGGGAAAGAGATTGCATGCTGAAGCCGTGCGCGACCATTCGTCTCTTGGTAGCATGGCGTTTTTTGGAACGCGTTGAAAAAAGCGATTCGCCGGTTGTCGAAAAAGCATCGTACCAAGTTGACTTGCCAAAGCCCTCTGCACCTTTCCCATGGCCTGTTGGAGTGAGTCACTGAATGCTGGGCTACATATGGATTTTCAGCATACCGTAGATTGCTTTGACGGCATCTGGGTGATTGAACGAGACTGAATTCGGGCCTGTCCGTACAGCAACTGCGCCAGGATTCTCCAAGAAGAGGCTGTTCACCCAGTCGGTGCGTCTTTGGGCCTTGAGGGCGTTGACTTCCGGAATAGCGGATATTCTTGTGAGCCATGGACCAGGGATTTTACTCAAGGGAGAAATGAAGAGTCGATATAGAACCAGCGCGCCATAGGACGCGATGGCCAGTAGGAGCGGTGCCCATACTGGAATGGCGCGGCCTGCAACAGCCGTCTCAATCATTTTTCCTTGTGCGCAGATGAAAGACGAATGTAGTCGAAAGTTTGTGTGTTTCTAGACGAGGGATATCGATGTTGGAGGACGTGGAGGACGTGGAGGACGTGGGATTTCTCCAACTTATCACGGAGTTTCTCCGCATCTCACGCTCGGCAGTGATGGTTCCACGATGGGTCCCACAGATGGAAGAATGTCGATGGGAGACTCCCGGAGTCTCTCACTCTCACTCTCACGCACTCTCCAGCCATGATACCGCCAAGTGGTTGTCACTAGCATTATTCGGCTACAAAAATTGCTCCGAGGCCTAAGTCAACATCTGGCATGAAGCTTTTGTCTGGAGATAGACCGACATCTACCGATTGGCTCGGCCTAACAATTCTTCCTTGTAGTCCGTATCATGCTGAAACAGGACAATGACCACCCACGACGGTCCGCTGGACAGCCTACTACGAGTAGCCCACGCGTGCCCACGCCAGCCCCATGGATACAGCTACCGATCATCCACGAAAAGTTGGGGATCCTCCACCTCCTCTTCCAAAATCTTACATGGTTCAAGCACTATAAGCCTTGCGGGGTGCTCCGCATGGCTTGGAGCAATCTGGAGTAATTGCGGAAATATGAGGGTACAAGAAAGTCCATGGTCCCTCGAATACTTCAACTTCCCCTGTTCTTGCTCCTCCTGTGGATTTTCTGTAGTAGCCTCTCACCATGCAGGACACACCTGGAAACAAAGCAGCCGTCGACGCTGAGGTTGAACTCTCCCACCCCGAGCATCGTGATGTTCCATCGGGATACGAAGATCCTCACAAAGCCGCACTCGAAGACAATCCCGAGCATGCTGAAAAGCTTAGCCTTTCTGTCATCCTTTCTGCTCTTTTCCTCGGCACATCCTTTACGGGTCCGATTATCTTCGGCTTCATCCTCGCCACTCCTATTCTTGTGCAATTAAGCCAGATCCTCGGGGGTGAGAATATTGATTTTTGGATACCATCTGGATGGGGTGCAGCTGCCGCTGTCGGATTCTCCATCGCAGGAAGGCTCTCAGATATCTTTGGACGCAGATATGTCATCCTAGTGGGACAGCTGCTCACCGTGGTGGGTGCGGCCGTTGCGGCCAGTGCACACTCGATGAATCAGCTCATTGCGGGTGAAGTAATACTTGGTGGCTCGATTGGAACCGTATCGGTGGCCTATGCAGGTATGAAAGACAATGAGACATGCAACATCTTGTGCTGACTGATCCTAGGTATCTCTGAAATCCTGCCGAACAAGTGGCGTGGTGTCGGTCTGGCATGGACTGAACTTAACCTTGCCAGCTGGGCTATTGCAGGAACCCTCCTTGCCAATGCTCTCCTGTCACATGCGAGTTGGCGAGTCATGTTCTACATCGCGGCAGGCTATGGCGCGTTCTCCTTCATCGGCACTCTCTTCGTCTACTTCCCGCCAAGTCATCCACGTCCCGACGGCCTCACGAAGTGGCAAGAATTCAAACAGCTGGATTTTCTTGGCGCCGCTCTCTATGTCTCAGGTCTCGCTGTCTTCCTCTTCGGTCTCAATTCTGGCGGCAACACATACCCCTGGAAGAGTGCAGGCACTTTAGCACCTCTTATCCTCGGTCTTATTGTCTTCTTGGGAGCTTTTGTCTATGACTTCAAAGTTGCCAAGGATCCGCTCTTTCCGTGGTACCTGTTCAAGATGTTCCGGGAGTTCTCATCACTTTTGATGCTGGTTTTCGTTGCAGGCATGGTCTTCTTCGCAGCATCTGCTCTGAACGCGCAGACCATACTTTACCTGTACACGGCTGATCCCATCAAGATTGGTGTTTATTCAATTCCCTCAGGGTGAGTGGGTTTCTGTGTTCAAACCGACGCCACTAACAATTTTAGTGCTGGTCAACTTGTCGGAGGTGTCATCATTCCTGGCCTTGTGCACTACATCAAATACGTGCATTATCAGTTGACCTTCTCTGTCTTTATGCAAACGCTCTTCTTCGGCCTTGCAGCACTAATCACTCCACACAATATCAACTGGGTAATGGCTGTGCAGTTCCTGGCCATGCTTCCGTTCGGATGGGTGACTTTGAACTCATACACGACTGCGTCTCTGCATGTTCCCCAGCGCGACCTTGGCGTTGCTATCGGCTTGATCGGGACTTTCCGCTCTCTCGGTGGTGCTGTAGGATCCGTGGTCTTCTCCTCCATCTTCAACCAGATCTCAGCCAAGCAAGTTCCTCAACGAATTGGCGATGTAGCATTGAACGCAGGCATTTCGGCCAAGAACCTCCCAGACCTCATTGAGGCCGTCTCGTTGACACTTGTCGGCGTTCCTGGTCAAGCTGCAACTGTACCTTCTGTCTCGGCATCCGTTTTCTCGAAATGTGTTGAGGCGGCTCGCCTTGGTTACGCTTACGGTTTCCGGATTACGTGGCTTGCCTCAATCCCATTTGGCGTGATTGCTATGTGTTGTGCGGTGGCGGTCCGTGATCCTTCAAAGTACTTCACCAACCATGTCGAAGTCCACTTGGAGAAGGAAATTGGTGGTAACAAGCACGTCAAGGACGGAGAGACTAAGCAAGCCTGATTGGGAAGGTGTCGGGATAATCCTAGTAGCAGAATGATTTTTCTGATTCCGCCATCACTGGAGTCTCCTGGTCGGGAGCGTGCTATATAACAAACCGGGATCTGTTGAACATCCCGTCTTATGCTATACTCGTTGGTAGATCTGCCTGCTTTCAGTTTAGCCTGTGCCCTGTTATGATCTTAGTAATTAAACATCGAATGGCTACAACCTATCTCTCGAAGTCACTAAACGATCTAGACCCGTAGTAGAAGCTTCATTTTGAGGGTGCAAAATGTTCGAAAAAGCGGTTGTGGATTGGCACATGCAAACCGCTTACCCTACCGAATTAGGAACTATCTCCCGTTTAAGCGTTTAGACGTCCCGACACCCCCATGGCAGGAGGCTCCGAAGACTTCGAGTCTCGATAATAATGGGAGCCGGGCAACGTGCGCATTGGTGGTGGGGTACGGGGGAAACTTTACTGGCGCCATAAGAAATTCGAGTATTCCACGCTCTCTGTCAAATTTTGTTTCAATATCTCAACATCCTACGTGGTTGATTCCAGTGCTAGCGGTGCTTCTCAGAATGTCTCTAGAAGTTCTACCAGTATGGACTTCCGAACCTGGGTCAATGGCCAACGAAACGGCTATCATGAGATGGCCCAGAATTGTCCAAGATATTGTGAAGGATGTCACAGAGACGTGTAGTCAACTTTCTTCTCAAGATGAGAAAAGTGAAGGCCAGATGATCTGCCGAGACCTTGAGTTATTGCACAAGGAGATCACCACCAATGAGAGGCTGAGGTATGTATCTCTGCCAAACCAGAGGAACCATGCTTCGGCAGGAAGTTGACGACTACAGTCTCCTACCACAAGACGAAAGGCTCTCCGATGTCGAAGATTGGAACGCTCAGCTGGGGGAAATAAAAGGTTGCTCTTGGTTGGCGGCGCCGTGGCTGTTCACGGAGTGTTATCTGTACAAGTAAGTCGATATTGGGTGGTTCCTTCTGACCTGGATTTTTGAATGCTCATAGCTTGAAGGCGTGTGCAAGCGATTTTCGTCCTAACAGACACGCACATCTGGCGATCTTACGACTATTTCAAACGTCAAAAGGACTCGACATTTGCGCGGTCTAGTGCGGCTGTAGAAGAACTAGCCGCCCGATTCCTCAACATGGTCAAGGAGAAGGATGCATTTACAGCTGAGACTAACGCCGATGCCCAGAGACTGCTGTTCACTGAGATGGTGGAGATCGCCCTCTGGGGAAACGCCACAGATTTGTCCATGTTGGGTCCTCTCAGCGTTGAGGATTTGCAAAGTCTTCAGGGAAGAGAAAGCATAGCCAAGAGCCGCCGCAATATTGTTGACGATGATTTGGACGATGTGTGGCGTTTCCTGTCTAGACATCCGCGAGCGAATATTGACATCGTTCTTGACAATGCTGGTTTCGAGTTCTTTACAGATATGCTGCTTGCAACTTATCTGCTCGAAATGAAGATCGCATCGTCAATCAGAATGCATGTCAAGGACTTCCCTTGGTTCGTCAGCGACGTCATTCCATCCGATATACCCTCGTTGTTCTCGCATTTGAAGTCAACAGAAATCTTCCCGCGTCATCGCCAGGAGATCGATCAATTGGTCACCCGTATGGAAAATCAACTGTCCAGTGGTGCAATTCAAGTGCAACAGCATCCATTCTGGACCACAGGTCACACATACCACGATATGTCGTCTCATGCCAAAGACTTGTTCGAAGATCTCAAGGGCAGGGACCTTGTTATTACCAAGGGTGATTTGAATTATCGGAAGTTAACGAGGGATGGTTTATGGCCTCACACCACACCCTTCGAAAATGCCATTGGACCGATGGGAAGAGGTAGCGGCATCAATATCATGGCACTGCGAACGAACAAAGCAGACGTCGTTGTTGGCATTGAGACCGAGGAAAAGGTGGCAGAGTTGCACAAAGAAGCGCCGAATTGTGCATGGACTCGGAATGGAAGATATGCTGTGATTTCGTTCAACGAGGGTCGGTTACCGAATTAGATGGGTTCAAATGATTGAAACAGCATAGACGATAGAATTTCTTAGATTCCAAACCTGTCTTATTGGCCTCTCATCTTTCGGATTGGTGACAATCTACGATATCTGCTGGCCTGAAAAACAGTTGATGTCGAACGGAACGGCAATCTATGTTCTCACAATGAACGTCTTGGAAAGCTATTGGGTCTGGCTGCTCAGTCTTGCAGCTTTCATGACAACGCCGCAGTCAAACATACGAAGCATCCACTCCGAGACGCTCGCATACGGTCCTATCTCTTGATGAACATCCGTCCAGGATTGGCCTCTTTCGTTCAGTGGAGCCGACCACCCCCACCACGCGAGCAAAGCATCAATTACTTCGTGAGTATTCCAGCCCGTACGAAGGTGGATATCCTTAAGGCATTTCAATAATGCTTTGCGCTCGGCCCAGTCCACAATCGCCATACCTGTGACGCTGAGTAATTGCGTTGCTCCAACCCAATTGATTTCATGCCGATTGTGAATACTGATTGCGACTGTTCGCTTGGCGAGTGTCATGAAGGTCTTCGCCTCCGTCCGGTATCTGTCACACCGTTCTCGCCGGCTCCGTTCCGGCCGCGCAAGGATAAAAAGCAACTGTGCAACATTCCAAAATTGGGTGGCTAGGGAGACACTTTCACTCAGATATCGCCTCGTTGGAAAGGGGTTGTCCTTCGTGTCGCCCGCTTCCAGGACCGCGAGAGGCTTGAACTGGATTGGCTGTCGCTGCTTATGCAGCCGGATCTTTTCCTTTAATGCATTCCATGTCTCGAGAAAACCATTGAACGTCTCGTCAGACTCCGCGGCCCGGACTTTGCATAACAAGTTGTGAATCTCTGCGAGAAGAAACACTGTCTGGTTGGACCAGTCCTCTAGAGTCGGAGAGTCCAGAAGTCCGTATATATGAATTTCGTCGTCGACGGGCATCCAAAGTTCTGTGCTCAAACGACTGCACTCGGCTGTTGAGAGAGATGAAAGAACGTCCATTCTTGCATAGATCCAGAAACAGGCCCCTCCCAGACCAACACTGCGCCCGTGCCAGCCGTGAGTCAAGACGAGTGAGTACGTTCCTTCGAGGTGCAATTGCCAATCTTGGTAACTGTCACCCATCAATTCCGATATTGCAAGAAGGAGACATGATGCAAAGACGGCGGGTGGAGATGAGGTAGAAACGTCGTTGATAGATGCTGTCAGCATTCTCAATGCTCGATCATAGTATGCCAAAGACGTGTCAACCGACTGAGTCAAGTTCGTCAAGTAGTATTGTTTGGCAGCCCATGCCAAAACCGAGAGCCGAAGGACCGGGTGTGTCAATGAGAGGTGAGGGACTACTCTCGAAAAGTGTTTGGCCGAGTCAAAGACATCGAACCATGATCCCAGAATATAGCAATATCGCTCCATGTAAAACGCATCCTCTGCAGATATCATAGGATCATGAGGATTATCATCAAGTAAACTTTGGGGACCATTAAGTGATTGAGGACTGTCCAGCGTGGAACGCTGTGTCTCTGGTGAATTGCCCTGCTGTGAGGTAACTGCATACTGGTCCGCAATGGTTTGGTTCTCGCTAATGAACGAATCTGGAGCTGTCAAACAGCCATCCAAGCTGGAGAACTCGTCGAGTTTGGACTCACTTTCGGTTAACATTGGTGTTATGGTAGGTCTTCGAAACGACGGCGAAGGCCGTATGATTCTCAGGCCTGCCTCCACTGGGCTCCATTCTGCGCGAGCTGAATCAGCAGAGAATCTTGACTACATCTCAAAGATCATACCTCGAGCAATAAATGTTGTATTCTTGCCGTATGTGCAAACAGAGTCCAACTCCTCGCATCTTGAGCATGGCTCTTGACCATCGCCTTTTCTGTTAGCATTTACAACAGGATTGGAGTGATCACAACTAACACTTAAGGTGCGAGCCCCGGCACCGCTCACTTCGCGTATTAGACACATCTGTTTCGGCATAGTAGCTTGTACTCACCACGCTATCAATTGTCAGTTATATCCAAACATTGTTAGGAAGTGTTTACCTTTTTTGGTCCGCGAGGAAGCTCCCCTGAGTGCTGCTGGCATTTTCAAACTTGTTTCCCAGGATTGCTATAATACTATGGCGTACTAGTTAGAGAGTACAACTGCGCAGAAGTTGAGATTTTGACTGTGGCAACAGCCGAGACCCCTCAACTCTCTCCAGAACCTGAACTCCAACCCCACGGGGTGGGCATTTTCGAAACGTGGCCTCGGGTCAAATCTACATTCCCAGCCTGCCGAGAGCAGTTGAGATTCAACCTCGCACTTGACCCGCCGGGCGCGGTGCCAACACCAGACTATTGAAGCTAATCGATGAAGCTGCTTGCCACATAAGCTGTCAATTCTCCGCGCCAGTTTACCAGATTGAGCTGTTTCGGTCGTCTTGGCCACTGCCCCCAAGTTTTTCTCAACAGTTTTTCTTGAGAAGGCTAAACCCCCACGCGGGAGAAATACGGAAACATGCGTAGGATCCTCATCTGACAGTGGCAGTGGCTCCTGAAGTTGGTCCCTGTTCAGCTACACCTACACGAATTGGTTCCCAAGGAAGACACATCTTCTGATTCTCAACGCTGTCAGGAGCAGAGACCGAATTGAATTCGAAGAAAATGTCGTATCATATTCGAGACCACGAAGGGCAGAGGCTTGTTCACAATAAAGTAAACGTGAATAATGTCAATATACACTACTGTATCGGCGGACCAAAAGATGGGCGAGCCGTGATGCTAGGTATTTGTCGTCATTGCCAACATGTTCATTGCTGAGAAACACCATAGTTCATGGTGTTCCTAAGACGATGTTCGCTTGGAGAAAAGTCATACCCTTCCTGACTCCAAGGTATCGTGTCCTTGCTGTTGACGTGAGAGGATTCGGAGACTCAGAGAGGCCACCGTCTGGATATGACTGTGGGACAATAGCATCCGATCTAATCAAAGTTGCTGATGCAGCTGGGTTCGATAAGTTTCGAGTAGTCGGAGAAGACTGGGGAGCTGCATTTGCCTGGACACTGGCGGCAACATACCAGGACCGTGTGGTCGGTCTGGTTTATCAAGGTAAAGCTGTGTACAGTAGTTTTGCAGTGATGCCGGCTGACTCGGCCAAGAAATGATTCTCCCCGGGCTTGGATTTGAGGAGGTAGAGTCTCCATATCTCGTCAGAGTGCTGGACTGATAGAGAGCAGGGATTCACAGCCACGGGTGGAACAGAAAATCAACAGTTGAAGATGTGGGATACGAGGACGTTCTGGCACCTCGTATTCTTTCGAGTTCCTGATTATCCAGAAATGCTCATTGCGGGCAGAGAACGAGAATTCTGGACACAATGGATGAGGAGCGAAATGCGTGACCCATCTGCACTTACTCCAGAAGATATCGACGAATACTCCAGGTGGACTGCTCTTCCTGGAGGTATGAGAGCAATATGCGAAGGTAAGTGTTCAACGTCTCAAGCTTAACTCTGCTGACAACGCAAGTCTATCGTGAAACTGAGAAAGGTATATCTTAAGTTCTGTCCACTAGTGAGCTTGGTCGAATACTTACGGATCACAGGAGCACGCACGAACACGGAATTAATGACTGAAAAGCTTCAAATGCCAATCCTTGCTGTTGGGGGTGATTTTTTCTTTGGAGAAGTTCCTCGGCGACAGATGGAAAAGGTGCGTGGAGTACAATGCCATTTGCATCATTGCTGACTGGAATTAGGTTGCAACGAATGTTACTGGTGCAGTAATTCACTCTGGGCATAATATCGCTCTCGAAAAGCCAGAAGAGCTAGCTCGGGCGTACTTGGAGTTCTTTGATACGTTTTAAATTTGAAAACGTACCTAAGCCTATCGGGGTATCAATTCTTACTGTGATTAACTCCACTTGATTCGGTGCTAGATCGTATACCATCAGTGCAATCAGACTTGGGTTAAAATCACGGCCCTTTCCTTCCTCCTGGAGGCTGTTCCGTAGTGCGAATATGATCGTGCAGCGAGATGTATAAATGAGACTTGAAGGCAGAGGAAGCTAATACGTCAATATACCTACGTAGCTATTTCTTTGGTAACAATAAATCAACGCCATTGAACAGTAATCCCTCCATCTTCCACCATCAAGCCCTCACTCGGCGTCGGACTTTCACATAAAAGTCTTCTGGGTTGGAATTGAAACGTTCAAAAATCTCGACAGGCTTGCCAGGATACTGCATTTCGAACTCAAACTTTGACATCACAGTAGCAATAGCGACTCTCAACTCCAAATTGGCCAAGTTGCGGCCAATGCACGCTCTGCTGCCATGGGAGAAAGGGATCACGTATTTCTGCAAGTTGTATGTCTCTTGTGGATCTGGGTTGTCGATCCAACGTTCCGGGTTGAAAGTGAGGGCATCCTTGAAGTATGCTTCGTTCCGGTGAATAGTGTATGTGGGAACGGAAACGGACGTGCCCGGCTTCATCTGATAGCCACAAATAGTAGCCCCGTTCTTAGAAACGATACGAGGGAGCCCTTGAGCATTTGGCGGTCTGAGGCGAAGGGCTTCGTTGATGCATGCGGCCAAGTATGGTAGGTCTTTGACTTGGTCATGAGTTGCGACTTGAGTATCCGGTGGGATGGCCGCGTCAAGTTCCTCCCGCAGCTTTTTCAGTCTTTTGGGATCCTGAATAAGTTCCAGGATAGTATTGCAGACGCCTGTTCCGGAGGTATCTGAGCCAGCGATCATGAGGACAGCTGCTTCGGAGAACATCTCTTCGAATTCGAGACCCAGGGCGTCGCCATTCTTGCCAACCACCATTCGGTGCCACAAGTCGTACCGTCGTGTCTTCTCATATTCAGCAACATCTTCTGCTGGGACACGATTTTTGACAAGCTCTATCGCAACGTCGAAGAAGAAGTCGGCATAGTAGCGTCCCTTTGTCCATTGAGTGAGCCATTTTGTCCATTCGAGATAAGCAGGTGCCTGGCCCCACAAGACGTTGTAAGACCCTCCATCGTAGACACCTTTCATTGCCGACGCAGTGTACCGCTTTCCTGATCGTGTTTGGCCAACGAGAATATCGTCGCCTCTCCTCAAGCAGCCAAGGTCTGTTGCAAAACCCATCTGACCAATGATGTCAAATGCGTACATGCTGACCCAATGGCGCATGTTCATCCATTCACCGCTTTCGGCGTATCGGTCGATAACATTGCACAAGTCACTGGTGACACCTGCAATGACGTCTTCGAGTTCGGTGACGGACTGTGGTGCGAACATGTGGGAAACGTATTTTCGCTTGAGACCATGTTCGACTCTATCAGTCGTATCAAACATACTTCGATGCGCAGCTGCGAGCGTGTCGTAGAAGGGTGCTTTCATGAGATCCTTTCCGTGACCGTAGATATCGTTGATAGCCTCGCCCAGGTTGAAGCTAACATGATCGGGTTGAATCCGAACGATCGGTCCATATTTCTCATGCACTTTGTGAATTCCCCAGAATCTCTTGTTCTTGAGACAGTGCCTCATAGACCAGACTGCTGAAAAAGCAGCAAGTTTTGGCCCTGCGAATCTTCGTAGGTCTAGAGGATCTCTGAAATATGAAATGATGTACCAGGCAAGGATTCCAATTAGTAAGGCAGGTATGCCCAAGGCGATGGTAGAGCCGACGCTCAGCCCGAGGGCTGATGCCCCTAGGAGACCGATAGTCAACATCTCGAAGCTGTTAGTCGGAAGTGTTTGCTTACATTCTGAACTCGTTGCGGGAGAGGATGTTTAAATGTTTTATCGACCGAACAGAAAGGTTCAATCTTCGATATTGGTTGACTGGTTTCTCCTGATTCCTACAATGACAATGCGAGTCTTGAGGATGGCAGTCGTTCCCGAATATGCGATGCGCATCCTAGGAAGGCAATTTCTGTTCCCGAGATTGTCGCCACAGAGCTTTCGATGGTGTGACATCTAGGATGGAAGGAAAGCCCGACGACTCTATAGCCCGTCCACCGGCCTGGACCAAAGATCTGGGGTTCCTAGAATCCTGGAGAAATCGGAATCATCGTCCATTCGGGGAAACTACCAGAGTGACGGAAAGCAGGTTGTGAATAGAACCAATCGGGTTTTGCTAATTAGACATCTCCTGACTGTGCGGTGTCTTTACTACTCCCGCCCCCACGAGGTTTTCCAAAGGGGAGGGGGTGAAAGTTCGTGGAGATCCGGGGTCTTCCATTCCTCGGAAGGCAAGAGATTCCTAAATGTGGAGATCGACTACTGATTCGACGCACGTTCCTGATTCAAATTCCAGCAGTCGAGTTCCGGGGTACCTAGAGACTTTCTCGGAAGGCAAGCTTGTCCTGCCCGCAGACAATAAACCTGGGGTTTCTGTGCTCGGGCCCAGATCTCCGTGCACTAAATGGTGGGTTTTCAGTGAGCTTTTCCCCTTCAGACCGCGGCGTGGATGTGCGAACGCAAAAACCAAACGCAACATATAAAGATGCTCATAGCCACCTCTTCGAATCGAATATCGCACAACTCTTTGCACTCATTCTGATAGCTACTCTCTTTGCATATCACTCGGGATGGGTTTACCAAGTATCGCCATATGGCGGAATATGTCTGGAAAGGCTGTGCTCTTTATTGCAAATGCCTTTTGTTTTGTCTCTCTCATCTACGAAGGTTGCAATCAGGCTGTCATGGGCAACGTTAGTTCCCAACCAAATTTCGTCAATCTCATGGGTCTCGGAAGCGATGGAGTGATTACTCGTCCCATCAAACAAGGGTAGGCACAACAAGCCATGTTCATGCCTGTCATGCTGACTCTTTCTAGTGGCATGATCTGCATCTATTATTTCGCAGCCATGTTCGGAGCTTTCATTGGCGGCTGGACCGGTGACAAGCTTGGAAGAAGACGAGGAGTCTTCATCGGAGGAGTGCTCAGCTTCATCGGCGGAGCCCTTCAGACAGGTGGAATGAACGCCAACATGTTCCTCTGTGCTCGGGTTATATCTGGAGTCGGGATTGGGTTTATCAACTCGATTACCTGTTCATGGATCTCAGAGTTGGCCAAGGCACACAGCCGAGGATTCACATTCGCCATCGTCTTCTCAGCCAACTATCTGGGTCTGATGCTGATCAACTGGATCATGTACGCCATCGAGGACTGGACGAGCCCAGGGTTGATTTGGCGATTCCCCCTTGGATGTGTCTGCGCTCCCTCTCTCCTCCTCATCTCCGTGGTTTGGTTCGTTCCCGAATCTCCACGCTGGCTAGTCGGCAACGGCCAGACACAGGAGGCCCGAGAGATTCTTGCCAAGGTCAGAGGTGACCTCGCCCTGGATGATCCTGTGTTGGAGGATGAGATGAGAGAATTGATCGCCATGGTCGAAATCTCTCACAAGAAGCGAAACAATCTTCTCAACATCTGGCTTGGCGGTCGCTATTCTGGTCGTCTCCACTTAGGCCGACGTGCGATTCTAGCCTGGGCTGCCTTGTTCTTGATGATGTACACTGGTATCATGGCAATGGCAACATACGCTGGTGCGTTGTTCCAGGCATCTGGTGCTTCTCCAAAGAAGATTGGCTGGATGGCAGGACTGTTGCAGACTTTCGGCTTTCTGGGAACCCTTTCTGGTGCGCCAATCATCGACCGATTTGGCCGAAGAGTGACCTTCCTCACGGGATTGATCATCCAAATGATCGTTTTGTTCCTCTCGGCAGCTTTTGCAAAGAAGGCTGGTGATACGACAGGATCAGTTTCACAGTCATGGGGTTCCGCCGCTGCTGCAATGGTGTACATCTACCAGTACGCCTTCTGCTGTACCACTTTGGTCGCCTGCTGGGTGTATCCAACCGAGATCTGGCCACAAGAGATCCGTGCAAAGGGAAATGCTTTCGGTATTCTCGGCTGGGCGATGGGTGCTGGCTCCACAACTCTCGCTTTACCGAGCATGTTCAAGTCTCTTGGTTGGAAGACATTGTTGGTCTTCGCCTGCTTCAATGTCGCCTCCATACCCTTGGTTTATTTCTTCTTCCCAGAGACTGCCAATCGTTCATTGGAAGAGGTCAATCTGCTCTTCAGTCTCAACAATCCACTGGTGTCTGCAAATGAGGCCGAATACAAGAAGATGTTGCTCGAAGCTAATGGCAATGCTGCTGTTGCTGAAAGACGTCTACTTGATTTTGTTGACGAGTCGACTGGAGAGAAGGAACCTGGTGCCACGACTATGCTCGATACTGAGGTGGGCGTATACCCATCTGCCGAGAAAGGCGCCCACCACTTGGAGTCAAGCAAAGAGCCGTCTCTTTAAGCGACTCGCTCAGGATCCTCCTGTGAAAGCGTTTGGCTTGCTGAATGGCACTCTGGTTGTGTTACAGGATATCTATGGAGCAGGCGATCGATCGGTTATCGCTAGGCGCAGGAGGTGAGGAGAGAATATCAAGTTTGGGACTCAAGGTCAGCCGCGTCTTCGTGGTTAACCAGAAGCGTATGGCCTCAGTGGCCGTGGATCATGGAAGTGGAAGGGAACCACCATCAGCTTCAGCAACCCATCCATCCTGGCACACATTGACCAGGTACTACTGCCCTTGCACTGTGAGCGCATTCAAGAGGTGGAGATTGAGCACGCGAAGATGGCCCTTATCGATTTATTTCACGATTTTATCAGTCCCACCCTGGGAACATTTGTGAATGGCACGAAATACAAATAACTATATCACCCTACCGTTCCTTGTACGTAACTTAGCGTTGCATACTGCTGGGTTGTATTGTATCACCCAAGCCTCAGCTTACCTTCCTTATCTATCCCTTGCATCCGTTCCTTCAGTCCCCAGGATACCAGCGATCCTCCATCGGCGAACACACATCTCCCTACACTGGATTCTTTTCGGCATGCACTTCCCACGTCTCTCGCTTCTCTTCCGACGCCGATGATCTGTTGGTAACTTCGTCCGCCATCTCTGGATTGTCGGTTCTGTTCATGTAGCTTCTGAAGCCCGGCAACAATCTTCCAGTCTTGTCGATCACGACAAGCCGGTCATTGTCACCCATGAACAGAGTGTCCATTTCTTCCAAAGTCCGTCCACTTGTTTCGGGGTAGTATAACCAGATCATAAGGGCGAAAAAGATGTTGAAAACGAAGAATATAATGTAGGTCTTCCAACGGATATTCGAGATCGAAATGGGTGTGATTTGGACGATGAGGTAGTTGAAGATCCAATCACTTGCGGCCGATAAAGCTGCAGAATGGGTTCGGTGGCGAAGGGGCATAATTTCCGGGCCATATAGCCATGGGATAGGCTCCACAATGTCAGCAGCGTCCAACTATTCCCGCTGTCACGCTTCGAACTTACCAACCATCCAATAGCGAAGACAGCTTCATACAAGAAAAAGAAGGTGAGGCTTGCCTTTGCTCTTGCCGAAGAAGGGCTAGCCTGCAGGATACCGGCCTGCTAAGACGTTAGCATCTATGGAAGATGAACTCATATGTGAACCCACCAAAAGAAAGCAGAGACCGCAAACAACAGCGCCCCATATCAAGGGCTGGCGTCTTCCCATTCTGTCCAGCCAGAACACTCCTATGAATGAGAAGACCCAATAGGTATTTGCGAGGCCTGCTCCAACATGAAGTGAAGTTCGATAATCCATGCCGACATCAGTGGTCAAGGTGTGAGGCATGTAATAGACCAAGACGTTGATCCCGCTAAGTTGCTGCATCGCTTGAAGGCCTTGTGTGCACCGAGTCAGTAGACCCTCATAGAGACGGAACATGGCACCTACAGATGACATATATGAATCGACGACGAATTTTGAGTGGCCCATTACGGAAACATTCAGAGAATTTCCAGGGACCGTCTGCTCTCTCAAGTGCAATGGCGTCATCAATGTTCTTCTTTTGTTTGAGCACAGATGCATCGTCATGTTTGATGTTTTTGCCCGTCAGCTGAGTCAGGACATGTATCGCTTCTTCGTGGCGACCATCTAAATCTGTTAGCAGATGTCACGCCTTTCTTAGGCAAGAGAGAGCTCACGGGCAGTGAGCCACCGAGGCGACTCCGGCAACATCATGGTCCAGACAACCTGGAAAATAATAATGATGAGTTGAGCAGCAATAACCAACCGCCATTGCACGGGACCAGATGCATAAGTCATTCCGATGTTGAAATAGTAGGCAATCACAATACCGAATGCTATCAGATTTCCTTCGATAGCGACGTGCCGACCTCTTGACTTGGACGGAACTAGTTCTGATACCCATAAGGGTGTAGTTGCAGTGTTGAAACCATTGCCCCAGCCACTGAATGGAGACAAGTCAGACTCAGACCAAGATTGATGATAGGAGCAACTTGCCAGACGATTCGTCCAACGATCATATGTGGAACTCCGAATGATGAAGCTTGCAAAATAGCCCCGATAGCTTGTAGAACCGCACCGGTGTAGATGCAATTCTTGCGACCTAGTCGATCGCCGACCATGAATACAGTTATGGCACCACAAAAGCAGCCAATTCTAAACACTGGGGTTAACAGGATGTGCAAACGCCGTAGCTGTTAACTCACTCGTATATGGCATTGATGGTACCAAGAAGGCTAGAAGATGGATTGTTGAACTGTGTGAGAAAGTTCTCGGATGCATTCAGGCCCTGCCAACGACGATTAGCAGCAATCTTCACGTCGATCATCGTCAAACCGTACTCCAAGAACTCCTTGATCATAGCCGAAAAGGAGAAACCCAAAAGCACCGGCAAGAGAAACATGACGACGCAGTGTTTTTCCTTGAACGCCAAATGCATATTTCTTGAATTTGCTGGGCACCACTTCATGGCTTGAGAAGCTATTTTCTGTGTGCAACACTGCTTCTTCTCCTTCGGTCGCCTTCATGTTTAGGATGGGAAGTGAGCTCTGAGCTCTGAGATGGAAAGCCTGTGGAGGAAATGATGTCTCAGAGCTGTTCAACACTGGGAAGATGCAATCGTTTTATAGATGGACCGTCCGACAATTGGCCGTACTCCCGATGAGATCAAAAGCCTTGCAGCATTATCCACACAAAAGTCCATCGTCTTCGCGAGCGCTAATTGTCGTGAAGAATTGCCATGAACAGTAATCTCGCCCGTGTGTGCCGATGATCAGCACCAGCCACCCGCTGGTCGTGCCTCACAGCCAGCCTCATACTTACTTCCCCTCATGGGTGGATCACCACTTCGAAGATTGAAGATTGAAGTCCACGACTCTCCGCACTCTCCACGCCATCTATGCGGAGAAAAGCAGGGGAAAGCAAAGACTGAAGCACGGAGTCACTGCCGAAAAGCAAGCTTGTCCGACTCAACTTCCTCAAAGAAGCTATTTGGGCCGATGTTCGAGCCGTGTGCCTCGTACAGACGCAATGCAATTCATCTCAAGCAGATAACCGCAGATTCTGCCATGCTCGAGAACCCGAGTCTCCTGCCGTCAATATTTCTAGTACCTCTTCAGCGAGTGCCCGTTTCATGCGAAAGTCTTTTGAGCTGGCTAATCGTGGCGACGCCAGTATACGCTCCAGACCCATATCCATGCAAGTGGGTACAAACTGGTAGGCCCGCCACGCGATCATCCAAGTGTTCGGCCGGGACTGATGATGGAATGATAGCGTGCCATGTCAAAAGGGACATCTGAAATGTAACTGCCACAGATTTCTCATCAAAGACTGAGCGAAGCTGATATGAAAAGGTGACCGACAATTGCCTTCTTGCTCACGATGTAAACGATCAAGAAAGAGATCTCGGTGTCGCTACAACAGCCTTACGATACGCCACAGCGCATTTTCAATCCTTGCCGAGGCACCTTCACCTGATATCTCGATCTCGCCCACCTCTCAACATGCGGTTACTGAAAGCCACTTGGAGAGAGAGCGTGACCGAGCTCCGTCAGTGGGCTCCAACGGTCGGGCGTCCCAAACGCAAAAGAGACTTAGCTTCGCCTCTCCACAGGCAAGCTCTAGACTGCCCTCATCATGTCCGACATTCATTCACGGCCTTGGCGATATCGTCTCGCCCACGGAACAGCGTACGCAATACGGCGCCATCTATGATGATCATTCGCCACAACGCAGCAGCACAGGACTGTCACCTCAAGTGACATTCAGCTTGGAATATGCGATCAAATCCAATGACATCGAAGGTCACGAAACCGTGCGGGTAAAGGAAGAGGATATGCCTGTGTTCTCATATTTCATTGACCAATGCGGACCATGGGTAGGTTTGGCTAATTTCTGTATAACCCTCTTGCTCTGCTAATGAATTGCAGCTAGACATAGTGTCTCCTGATCGACGCATCGCGCAGAGCGTTTCCAGACTCGCCCTGAAGTGCTCCGTATTGTACTATGCCTGCCTCGCGTACGCTGCGCGAATCCTTCACCTTCATGGACGTATGGACCTTGACCGTAGCGAGAGCTACCAATCTCAAGCGATCCGACACCTGATACCCTCATTGGACCCGTCAAAGTCATCTACCGCAGAAATCCTGCTACCGACAACAGTGATCCTCCGTATGGCAGAACAGTTCTTGGAGCTTGCTGATGACCCTCAATGTCATATGCAGGGTGCTTACTCCGTTTTCTCAGCAGCCAACTCCTCATATTCCCCATCAAGGATAGACGTCCAAGGAGTATCATTCTGGATCGGTGTCCGGGAATGTCTCCGCATTTGTTTCCTCTATGAGCGTGAATGTCAATTTGATATTGAGATAGTGGACACCAGCGACCTCCTCGGGCAGGCCAGCGACGAAGTTTGGACGAACAGAATGACTTATCACCTTGCACGGCTTTGTAACATCTGCTGGGGAGCCGCAAACAAGCCCAGATTCGAACATGAACTTGAGACGATAGCAGCAGACATCGATCGCTGGCGTCAACACCTCCCCGACGGTTTCAAACCATGGTACTATCAGGATAATGTTTCCGACATCTTCCCAATCATCAAATACTATTCCACATGGCATGGTGAGTGCAAGTTTCTCAAGAAGCAAACGTGTACTAACCTCATCAAGCCATTGGATGGCAGCAGTATTACGCTGCCAGGACCATGATTGGCGTTTACCGCACCAAGCAAAGTTTGGGGGATAACTCAGGAACTATCCAGGAGTTTGTGAATGTACGTTCACCACAGACAAGTCTGATTCCATGCTGATATTGCCAGAGCAAAACTCTTCTGGTCGCGAGACTGTGTTGTGCGGTGGTATTCTCTTGTGACGAAATTGGCACAGGCATCAATGGCTCACACCTAGCGTGCTGGACTGGTCGATTATTCACCGGCCGTCGTGAGCAGCAGATCATTTCGGAGTGGCTTAGCGAGTTTATGCGGAGAACCAAATGGCCAAACCAAACTTGCTTGGAACGTCTTGCGCACGACTGGGGGATATCGACCAAGAAAACAATAGGTCCTCAGTCGCCGCCGTACGTTTAACATCACAAAACTCCAGCATTTGCTCGACGGTAGCAAGATCGAAAGTAATAAAATCAGTACTTGAAAGCGAAGACTGCTTCGACTACTATGCTACCTTGGACTAATCTTCAGTATCAACCCCGCAGGGTTACAATTGAATCGCTCAATAGTTTCAATCTCCTGGTGTTCATCCGCCAGTTCGAATTCAAAGTTGAGAACCAAGGCCGCAATAGTGATTGATATTTCCATATACGCCAAATTTCGGCCAATGCATGCTCGCGGACCCAGACTGAACGGAATAACGAAATCCTTCAAGTTCTGTCGCTCCATCTCGTCTGCACCAAAAGATTCCGTGGCAATCCACCGCTCTGGGATGAATTCGTCTGCTTGTCGAAACAACTCATGGTTGTGATGCAGATTGTAAGTCGGAGCACTGATAGTTGTTCCTTCAGGGATGAAGTGACCGGCAATGGTGGCACCACCGGCCACTGTGCGTCGCGGCAGACCTCGTGTCACAGGAGGTCGACATCGCCAATTTTCGTCCAGAACCGCACGCAGGTAGGGAACGTTTTGTACGATCTGTGATGGTAAAACCCTGGTTGTGGCGTATTCGGGGCGTATTTCCTTGCTCAGCTCCCTGAAAAGTTTCTTTTGCACTTGTGGATACTTGGCGAGATGATAGATACACATCGTCAGAGAAGTCTGGGTTGTATCATTACCCGCATCGAGCATGGTGGCACATTCGGCTATCATCTCAGATACGGGCATGGGAATTGGCTTCTTCTCCGTGGGCTTGGAAGGAAATCTTGAAAACAAGTCCGGCTGGCTTGGTTCATTTTCGAGTCGGTGGGTCACCTGATATCGAGACATTCCAAGAAACCAAGAACCTGCACGGCAGCCGTGAGAATAGGCGAGCAGTTTTCGACCAAGCCGATACAGCGGAAGCGGAAGAGGAGCCAGCATCGTGTTGAAACCACTTGCTGAATGGAACGTATCCATCCCGTGAACCATGTCAACTTTGCCAGAGTCGTCCAGTGACGGACATAGGTCATTGCCGCGATCCAAGAAGCCATAGCTGTTTGTGAAGAACATACTGGTGATGGCATCATAGGTCAACATGTTCAGCCATGGTTGAATGTCAACCACTCCCTTGACTGTTTCATATTCGTCGTCCGGTCCTACTTTGCAGCCGTCGGCTTTGATCCTCAGTTTTTCGCAGAGCTTGTGTACGAGCTCCATTACCCTCGGCTCCATGGCCACGACTTCCTTTGCAGAGAAGACATGGGCGAGGTATCTTCTTTTGGTGGAGTGGGCAGCTTTGTCAGTTGTCTGTGCCATGGAAGGATTCCCAGCACCTATGTGAGCGTAGAAATCGTCTTTGAGAATGTTGTTGCCGAACCCGTAGATATCCTTGTATGCGGCTGGGTCCGTGAACGAGATGTGGTTTGGAGCAATTCTGACAGCAGATCCAAGTTTTGCGTGTGCCTTTTCGATCATCTTCCACTGATTGCCCTTCCATGTATAGTACATGCCCCATAACGGTGTGTATGCAGCCACAGAAGGTGCAGGGAATGTCTTTAGTTTCTTCGGATCGAGGTGGTATCGTATGACTGGATAAAGGCATAGCCAAGCTAGGGCTACTACTGAGACGATTGCTGGTATAATGGTCAGTAATAGTTTGTATGTATGCACCACTGCACTAACCTGGCAAGTACATCATGTTGTTCAAACGTTGCTGAGAAAGCTACACTTGCCTTCGCATACTTTGAATGAGCAGCTGGGGCAGCCATCTTGCTGACAATAAATACAATTTTTGTCAGATACCTCAAGCTGTGAGTTGCATCATTTGCCGAAGTTCTGGTCGTTGATAGTATTCAAAAGGCCGGGAGAAATTGTCGAGAACGGTAATAAGCCCCGATCTTTTGACAGCGTGAGTCGTGCCTTAGCGCTTTGGCACAGGCTTGGCGTGGGCTGTCGTGCACTGATTTTCTCGGTTGCATATTCTGTACTTACACCATGCCATTCACTTGCATCGGCAGCATCCGCATCTGGAGTCCGGCCTCGGGCTGTCTGGGGATGCTGCTTAGCCTGATTGTCATTTTTGTCCACAGAACCGATGGACCAATGAGCCAGGAGCAGGCCCTAATCCAACGGTCATGGCCACTAATCAAGACAAGGCTCGTACCAATTGGGACGGCGCAGTTGACGATAGCGGGGCAATTATCAAACCAAAGGCTCTCGAAAACAGCGTCTGCGACAAACTCAAGGCGGCCTGGCCGACAAGGCAGTATAAGCAGCAGTTGGATACTTCTTCGGCAAAGCAAGGACAAGAAGTTGACTATGGTCATCGAAACAATCACGGTGCTGCCAGACACAAAACATTGATTTGGGATGATTTGAGGGCTGAGCAGGGGGGGCGTGTGATGGCATAAAACTGTCTGCCGGCAAACGAGAACTACTCGAGAAGCTGAACCAGACTAATGAGGCTCACCTACCATTCATATGGGAGAGCAAACCGCACAGCCAAACAAGTACAAGAAGAATGACACTGATCTTAAAGCTTTAACCGAGGTGCGGCTGGTAGATGCAACAGAACCGGAAGGCGAGAGTACTGCAAAACCAGTTAGTCAGAACGAGAATCGATTGCACATTATGGGCAACCCCAACGCAACTAAGGCCTCGATCATGTAAGGGACTCCAATAACCTCCAAAGCAACTACTGGCACATTATCCTGTGATTCGTGTAGCGAACGTGGCCATACCAACAACCCGCTGCCGCTGGAATAACAGCAAGTTATGCCAGGAGGTCCGGGAGCGGCAGCAGCGTACAGCAGAAGGACAAAACGTGGGAACCCAGAGCGGCAACTAGATGTTAATGCCTTAACCAAGGATGCCTCAACCATACAAACAAATAACCTAGGCGTCGCCACAGATCAAAGCTAAAGCGATGGCCGATCAACGAGCGAATACGAGAGCAACAAATACAAGTTGAAGACTAACTACCTGAATGGGAAGACTTGCCATTGGATTTGTCCAAGTCTCGCTTCGCCTACGCCGCCACAAAAGCGAGTGGGACAGGAAATGATCATTCTGGCCATGTTATTGCAATTACACCGCTGCACACTTGGTGTCCTTTCGTAAATACCAGGGGAACATAAAATTGAGGTGGCTCTTCACGCTATATCTGTATCATGGCCCTTCTGGAAGTAGCGCAGGCGGCGGCGGCCTTACCGTCTCCTCCAGTTAGAAGGCCTCGCGCGTCCTTACATCCTCGCCACCTTTCTCCAATGGGAGCGGCATGAATCATCTTCTTTGCCATTGGTCACTTCGTAGAGATACGTGGCGGCCATGTGCACACTGAGAGATCATCCAGTGCTTAGAGCGGTAGCCCTACTTGCCTCGAACTAGCCCGTTGCGGTAACCAGCTCGTAACTTGTACAAGCCCACCATATATTACGAGGGAGTAAACAAGCCAACCACTTTTCAGTCAACTGTCAGATTCAAGGTCGTTCATAGTAGTCCATTTACATTCTTAGAGCCTAAGAGACACTTAAATAAAGAGTGAAGAACGCCCGTATTCACCTTTCTCAGAAACCGTTAAATCGTCCTCCTTGTGAGCAGAGGCCGTACATTCCACTCTTGCCATCTCGACAGCATCAGCACGTCCGAGTTTCTTGATCATGAAGCCAACGCTTTTGCGCCTGGTAGGCATCGCCATGCTTGAGTCGGCCGTCGCCATTGTCCAGCCTCAAGTCATCCACGAGTTCCCTTTGGGAACCTGGTTAGAAAACCTCGCACCCCGAACTCATACCCGTCCAGTGTCTTAGTCAACATGCTCTCCTCACCTGACATATATCTCGTTCCAACCAACCCACCCGCTTCGCCCATCCACATCGCGCATATCCCAAATCACCTCGTCCTAATGGGGATTACAGAAATGGGTCACGACGTCTTCTATACCGTTGCAGGAAATCTTTCCGTTGAAACGTTCGACGTTCAGCTGGGCTCCTTTTCGATCTGGGAGGTTGATTTACGAGGCTTACCCGGCCTCCCTGGTAACCTGACTGCAAAGACAACGAAAATCGCCGATGTACCGAAGGGACTATTGAACGGGCTGACGGTACTTAATCCTATAGAAGGGATTCTACTTGCTGCCGACAGTGAGAATGGGGTCGTATGGTCAATCAACGCCCGTACGGGACAGACAGCGATAGCTGTCAACAATACGTCAATGGCTCCTGTCCCATCGTCCACTGTGCCTTTGGGAGTCAACGGTCTTCACGTGGTAAGTCAGAACCTATACTACACCAACACCAATAAGGCCTCGCTGTCTCGTGTCCCGCTGAACATGACCACCGGCGAGGCTGTCGGCCCTACGGAAACGGTGGTCCAGAGCTCAGAGATCTATCCGGATGATTTCACCATCGACTTCAGTGGTAATATATGGTTGGCGAGCGATGCGTACAATCAATTGGTCTTGTTGCCAAACGCGACTGCAACCTCCGTGTCAGCATCATCCAGCATCCAAATTGTCTCGGGGAGCCGTCGGGCAAAGAGATTCATGGGACTCTCAGCAACGGCCTTCGGAACAGGCGTCTTGGACTTACAGCGAGGCAGCTTGTACGTGACGATCAACGGTGGCAGGGAACAATACAAATACAAGAATTGGACTATGGGAGGAAGTTTACTGAGATATGACATTGCTTCATACTATTCGAAGTAGTCAACGCCAGACCGATACAGAAGCTGGGCTCAGAGGAGCATATAAGAGAGCGACGCTGTCAGGAGAGGTGGTGTCGGATGGCAGTAGGGGTCTTGTAGGTGTCATCCAGGTGTAGCTCTTTACAATGTACCGCGTTCCAAGGCGAGCCGTTCTTCCATCTACTAATATGTCATGCGATGGGGACGAAAATGTAAAAGACAACTGGGCACCGTAATAGCAATACAACAACACTGTCGGAATTAAATTGATTGAGAAGTCTATCATCTCTTCCCAATAGCTACGGATGCATCGAAGTCGTGCTGTTTCGGCTGACAGACTGGCCACCGGGGCGACGTTAGCTCTTTGTGTATAGGATATAGATTATTCGGACCTAAAGCGGCCAGACGAGGGCGAGAGAAAGCCAAAAAGGCCTTGCCTTATTCTGCAATGCCAATCAAGCGCAAAGTGGCATGAATGGCCCCTGGCATGACAAGATAAACTGCTCTGACGCTGAGTGCATTGATGGTCATCGTTGTCCGCAAAACGATCCAGGTAGATGAGACCAAGTAGCCAAATTGCTCGGACAAGAGGCGGCATTTTACTATGTACAGTTGTGGTTCGGCAGACATGGCTCGAGACTTTCCGCTTATCACCACTAGCCGGGGGACACCGAAGGAACTGCTACAGTCGACCGTATCACCAACCGGATGTTGAGAAAACAATTGAATTGTTCACGCTAGCGTGTTGCAAAAGACGGCGATGCCGCTTTCTGGGTTTGCTACGTACAAGTAGCTGACAGTCATGCATATAAGTATGACACATTATTCTTTCACCAGCCGAGAGGACTGGATGCCCCACGTCAAACAGCACGCCACGACGTGACCTGTTTCTAGCAATGGTCGACGCGGCTGGTGAGCCGGCATCCGTACACTTGTGACGGCCCGCGGAGGCCCTGCACAAGCTCGGCGATCTAGTAATTGATCACCTTTTTCCGTGATCTGCGCCCATCCCGACACCAGAACGGAGCAGTGTCGAGCAACGATGGTCCCGTAATTAGAAGCACGCAGATCCAGCAACTTCTTATGTAAGACCGCATTCAACGGTCTATGTTCTTGTTTTTGAACATCAATTAGCGACGCGAGCGTGATGCGAAACCTGGGACCCACAGGCAATACTCTCATCAACTGCGCCAAATTATGGCAATCCGCAAAACGGAACGACCCTGAACATGCCATTAGATATGATCACTTATCCTGTGGATGACGTTAAGCCCGTCACGAGCGCTCGTTCCTGCTGTTGCTCGCTTCCGGACTTTTCACATTCATGCAGCAACAACTCATTACCTCCACCTCCCTGATCCCGATCCCATAAAAGCAAGTATGACTAGATCAGCACCGTGATGTTTATGTCTAACAAGTTCAACAGTGCACCAACCAGATACTACACGGCGTAAAGAGAAGCCCTGGCGATACTGATAGCACTTGAAGAAGTGGATCCCGCTCCCCCGAGAACCCCTAAACGGCTGGCTGTTTGGCGGGTCATTGAATCGCTGAACACCCGTCAGGTGTACAGACTCAACTACTTCACTTTCGATATCGCTTCGTATATGATCGTCGTCAACGACGAAAATACCTGTTACGCTACTTCGTAGGGGAGATGAGTGTAGAAAGAAGGTTGAAGAGAATTCTGTTCAGTGCCTAAGGGTCCAGGGGATTCCCTAACTATATAGGTCTCGGGTGGCTGGAATGTCTAAGTTTGACAATGAGAGCCTTGCACCAATCCCAAACTCGAGATGTCTCCACTGAAGGCCCCGTATCACACAAAAGTTGACAGTAAGCAGTGTCACTTCATATACCACTTTGGAAGCCCCCAACGGCCCTTACTGCTCAGGTCAACCATAACCGCATACGTCTTGTCTGGTTCAGCACCATCTCTAGCCACCTCATCCGTCCTACAGCCCATTTGCGCGTGTACATCTTACAGCATATATCGGAACTCAGGGTTCCTGTGGCCCATATTCAGCTTGGCTTCATCACTCGTGATCCCGTCAAGGCGATGATCTCGCTTTCCACTCGCTCGCATTTTGTTCTCGTAGACACAGTGGGCGATTTCAAACAGGGACAGGGCGAAGCAGAACAGCATCAGCCCGAAGAATATCGTGTGGCCTTTGTCGTATTCAGGCTTTCCGGTGGGAAGGTAGGTCCATCTATCACAATGTCAGTCTTCTCATCATCATGATGCATTGCGAATGGCTCACGTTGAAGCGACACCGCCAATCTTGCCGATTGCCACAATATAACCTCCTGCTTCAGCTGCAGCTGCTGGATTACCGGCATCTGGGCCGTGTCAGACTTTCAGATCTTGGAATCTTCTTGGATTTACTCACTGTTGATTCCCCAACTAAGCATGCCCGCACTCGCTGCGAAGCAACTGATGGCGTTCAAGAACACTGCAGCATATTTGGCGTCTGCGCTTTCCGTCCACCGCAGCATAGCGAAGCCAATGATGGCAGTGGGCAGGACACCAGCGATGAAGATGCCTCTTTGGCCTACTCGGTCACTGGCCCAGCCTAGAGCAACCGTGCACACACAGGCAACCAGGTATGGCGGCACCGACTTGAGCTGTGCTTCAGTGGATGTCCAGCCGAACGCTTCCAAAATGCTGGGCACGAAGGCACCAAAGCCCTGGACTGCTGCGTTGGAGCAGAAGAATGTCCATGCGCAAACCTGTGTGTGAACGTTGAAGATGGCGGATTTCACATGGTCCCAGCTTACACGCTGGTTTGGTTGCTGCTATCCGTTAGCCTCATGACAAAGTTCTCGTCTTGGGTCAAAACTTACAATTGCGATCTCGCGGTGCATACGCTCAGCAGCAATGTAACGTTGTCGTGGTGTCAGGAAAGTCGCACTTGCCGGGCCTTGGGGCAGGAACCATGGGGCAGAGGCTGCGATGATCATGGTCATCAAGCCCTCGAAGAAGAAGATGTTGCGCCAGGTATGGATTGGCGCCGAGTTCGTACCCCATCGGGGGATTTCTGAAAGGTCTGCGGCCAAGAGGCCTCCGAAAGAGTTTGCCAGGGAGCTGGACGCGATGAATAAGCTCATTCGCAGGAACAGCTCCTTCTTCTTGTAGAAACAGCTAAGTATGAAAGTGACTGCTGGCATGGCACCGCCCTCAAAGATGCCGAGGAAGGCTCGGGCAACGGCTAGTCCGGCGTACGATTGGACAAAGGCCGTGCAAAGGGAGACGAGGCCGAAGCCAAACACGAGGCCAGGAACTGAGGTTTGTCAGAGTCTTGCGGGATGAGACATGAGATAGAGTGCCACCCACGATACCATTTTGGACCGACGTGCTTGAGAGTGATATTGCTGGGAACTTCGACGCTGATAAAGTTAGTAGGTTGCTCTTGTCCATGGAAAGCAGAGATCACATACGCGAAGTACATGCAGAAGAAGATGGTCAAGACAATGTTGTACTGGTAGCCCACAAGGCCGATATCATCTTCCATCCCTTCAATTTTGGCGTTTCTTCGACGTGTTAGGGGTTGAGTCGGCAGAGGGGACCTATTGCGGCACTTACCCGATGGCAGAACTGTTTTGCTTGTCAGTTTGATTGACATTGCGGGCGGTTGAGGCGACTTACCGATCGACAGCACGGCAGAGGTAAAGAACGGTACACAGCGGCGTCACCACCATATCGAACTTTCTTCGGACAGCCGTCTCCTCGGCGACAGTCCAGTCCACGTCGCCATGATGAACGGAGACCTCAATTGGCGCGGTGAAAGCTTGCAGGCCCTCTTTGGTCGAATTAAAGTTGGAGTCGTCGTAGACTGGGTGCTCCATTGTGCTCAGACAATAAGTATGAGGATAACGACTTTAGTGGATTGACTGAAACGGGCTATGAATATTCCCTTGATGTTGGAGCATAGGTCGCTGGAGAATCAGATATGCCTCCTCAATGGCCTATACAAGAGTATATATCATTTCTGGGTCCATCTCTAAACCCTGTATTCATGTGGCTAGCAGCGAACCTAACTAGTGGGTCCAGCCAGAGATAAGGGAATCGGAGGCGCACTCCGATCTAAATCTGCACATCACAGTTAACGCAACACCAAGCCTATCTTGGCGTCAAATTGCAGATTGGAATGTGTGGTAACGGTCCGGTAGAGCGACAAGGTCAGGTCAAGTGCCTTGGTGTCTCTGGGACTTGTTGGCTGACCTATCCCTACATGGGCGCAGGCCCGTGGGATGTCTTGTCTGTGGAGGACGGCTGGCAGTCTCTCAACACCACTAAATGAACCGCTCTTGAACCAATTCAGTGGACTGAGGCAAAGCTCGCCTTCCATATTGAGGTCTTGGATCTTTGCAACTGTCCGTTGACACGCTTCTCAGCCGCCTCCCTGAGAACCTTCTTCAGGATTTTGCCCGTCGCACTCTTCGGAATCTTATCCAAAAATTGGACTCCGCCCGCCAGCCTCTTGTAACTGGCCAAGCGGTCCGCAACCCAGTCTTTGACTTGTTGCTCGGAAAGTTGGTTATTACCGCGTCGTCGAACGACGTATGCAAACGGTGCATCGGTACCATCGTCCTCGTCCGAACCCGAACGAGGGGTCACCCCGATCACTGCGGCGTCGACGATGTCAGGGTGTGTCAACAACACGCCTTCCAGCTCCGCCGGGGCCACTTGAAATCCACGAACTTTGAGGAGTTCCTGCCTTGGAAAAGCTTGTCAGTGCAATTTGTCCTAGAAGATGGGGTGAATGCTCAAAAGTGCCAGGATCGCCGAACCTTTTTTCGGTCAACAATAAACCATCGTTGTGTCACTTGATCGCAATACGCTATGTCCCCGGTATGTAGAAAGCCTTCATCATCAAAGGTAATGGCGTTCGCGGACGGGTTTTCGAAATAACCCATCATGACATTGGGACCACGTAGACACAGCTCGCCAGGCTGGCCAAAGCATGTGACGGGTCTTCCCTCGTCGTCCAACAGTCTGCAAGAATGATGAGCACACGTGTGAAGACAAGTGGTAAAATCATACTTTGCCTCGAGGTTGGGGATCATTCGCCCAACACTGCCTGTGTCATCATCTTCTGGATAGTACGTCTTGGTGCCAAAGCAACACAGTCCCGTGATTCCGTAGCCTTGCGTCACGGTGGCCGTCGGTGGGAGGAGAGCACGAAAACGGGCTTGTGTAGCTTAATCAAGCGCGCAGCGCCACAAGGAACGGCGCGCAGTGATCCAAGATCGTGTTTGGATGTCAGAGATGCGGCGAGCATGGACACCATGGTAGGGGGCACAATGGTCACCTCGTTAATCCGGTATTTCTCAATCGAAGCCAGGAACCGTGGCAAATCAAAGCGTCGAAGTACATAACTCGTTTGTCCGCTCCGTAACACCGAAGTATGTGCGCTCGGGACCATGACGGCGTAAGACATGGGCAGCGCAAACAACTTCCGGATGGGTAGTCCATGGGGTTTGTACTCGTAGATGGCCGTGTGTTGTGCCACAAAATTGTAGTGAGACAGCTCAACGGCTTTTGGAAGGCCGGTAGTGCCACTGCTGAGGAGCCGGGCCGCGCAGGTGTTTTTGGAAGTTTCCAAATCATTGAAACGGAGCCAGTCCACCTCCCCTCGCTTTTGCAATTTGTCCCATTATTGAAAGCCAGAGGGTACTTCTTGACCAAGGACATTGAAAACCCAAACTCTTTCAGGTGGCACATTGCACTCGTCTGCTGCCGCAAGATTCTGGGCAGTAGCTCCGGCTCCGTTACGATATACTTGACTTTGGCCGTTTTAAGATGATGCGCGAGCTCGAATGTTGTGTATGAAGGGTTTGCCCCAGTGAAGCAACCCCCTGCAGCGATGACTCCCAGGAAGACAAGGGTATATTGAATCTGAGCGAGCTTTCAGGAACGTGTCCGTAAGAAATCAAGGAAGGCAGGGAGGGGTACCTACATCGTTGAATGAATGCAAGCAAACACAATCTCCTGGCCGTAGTCCGGCAGCTTGAAAGCCTGCGGCCAATCTTCTGATAGTTGCCCGGGCTTGTCGCGCAGTGTAGTTTCTAGCAGGGTTCGTGGCATCATGGATGATCTGCAAGCAAACAGTCAAATAAGTCAATGGCCACCCCAAGCGCACTATGGAGTATCTTTTTTTACCGGTGTATCCCAGTCGTACCTGACATCGTCAAAGATCCATGAATTTATGTCCTTTGTTGAGAGAGGAATGGCCTCTCCGGCTGCCAGGACCGCCATAGACTTGACTAGACCACATGGTCAGGAGGTGCTCGATTGCTGAGATTGAGTGTTTGGGTGTGTGTCCAGGAAACTGGTGAGGAGCATCCCACTTAGATCAAGATGCTCAGGATGCTCGAGATGCTCCTGGCTCTACTAAGTTCAACATCAGACCCCAGCAAGCTTGATGTTAGGATACTCACATCCCAGGTCTCTGCTTGGCCTGCATCGCAACTCACCCTTGTGCCCAATCATGACTATTCAGAGCCAAAAGCCGACTTCCGGTGGTAAAGCGGAATTGAAACTGTAGATTTGCCGGTGGATACAAACAATGATGCAAGATCCCCTCGATCACATAATTCGGCTCAAGCTTTGTTTGCCACGACTTCAACGAACATGCCTTATCTCTCGTCTCCCAAAACGTGGGAACACAAGCGGCGAAAGACACCTCGCGTAATTGCCAGCGTTGAAGACCGTAAAACTTAGCAGCCAAACACTCTTCGAGCCTTTCGACAGGACGAGGACAACGCGCCGCCAGTCTTCATCTGGCCCTCGGGCGTCGTCTCAATTCCGCAGGCGCTGTCTCGCGCTACCACCCTTCGGCAGCAGGTGCTTTCAGCACTCATCATGCATCCACAATCTCGGGCCCGTCAGGCTTGTCTTAGGCGTCGGCAGCAAAAACTAAAGGTAGGTGGACCGGACCTTGACCTCTTTTTTCGCCACTCGCATTCGAATGTACCTCCCATTCATTATTTTGTAGTGCGACAATGCTCGGCCATGTGCGCTTTGCGTCAGATCGTCAGTGACGTGTCAAGAAGTACCGGCACATTTGAGGCACGTCAATGATTCGTGTCGGCAAAAGACATTACATATGAGAGCCGCTAACGGGCGTCAATTTTATACAGAAAGCGGAGACCTGCAGCTTCGAGGACGCAGCAAACTAAGATCAACCAGGATGCGCTGTTTAGTCCTTCAGATGACGTAGAACATGTCGAAAGGCAACGGGACGATGCTGTAGCACCATCAGAGGGAGCTTCCTCTCCCAACATCCTGCGAGGACATGTTTTCGAGCATGGTTTGAGACCACAATCCGGTCGCACACGTGTGTCTGCATATGGCCTCCTGGGTCAAGTACGTAGGCAGCAAGATGCATAGCGTCTGCTCTGAGTTGGTGCTGACTTTCCCATCAGCTTCTCCATCATTATGACGGAGCCGAGCCTCCATCTTACAATGACGCAGATGCCATTTCTGACGGAACTCCGCCCCAAAGTCTTCAATTTCACGGCCACGAGAAGGCGGTATTGGTCCCTGAACTCATAGATTGGGCATTCCCTCCTGCTAGAGGGACCTGGATGCTCTTTGATGCCTTTGTTGACTCCGTGCACTGGTTTATGATGCTCTTCCATGAGCCCTTTTTAAGATCGGAGCTGGCAACAATCTTGCAGACGGGGCGTGCATATCGTCGACAGAAATCTCTGCTCCACCTCCTAATGGTTGTTCTCGCCAACGGGTCGAGATACCTTCCCGAAATTGCCTCTCAACAAGTCCTATCGGAAGCGGATTTGAAGGCCCTTCAATCCGACTTGATGAACAAGCTCGAAGCGAGTGTGGGCTCTCTACGTGTGCGAAGGGTGTGTGTAAACGCTTTGCCGTCTTCACGACTCGGACTGCTGACTTCGACAGATACGGCGCAATCACGTTCGGTGCCCCCTGTGCCGTTCTTGAAAGGGACTATGAGGTTCGTTTGCCGCAGAATATAGACGATACTTCTGATATCTGTCCTGGATTCGACTCCCAAGAAGACATCGACTCGGGATGCCGCGGCAGGGTGACCATTCTCACCTATCAGCGGCTAAAATTCAAACTCTACCAAATCGCGGCTCCCATCACCAGGGAACTCTACTTTCGATAGGATTTGCCAATGTACGAGAGAGTCAGATTGGTGCAGCAAGTTAACGAATCGTTGCGCAGGTGGGAGTCGACCATTCCGGCCGAACTGAGGCCTGGCTCCTTTTCGACGTCTGATTCGGATCATCAGGTGGATTCTCTGACGAGAATTTTTCGACTCCAAGCCTTGTCGTTGCAGCTCTCCTACGACAATATTCAGCTCGTATTTGCACCGTCCATTTCTGTTCTCCAACGGGACTTTGAGTCCTATTCGCCCTTCACGTGCAGGAAGCCTGCCATTGGCACCCGGAACAAACACCGCTCAGATGACGGACGCCGACGACGAGCAAAGTCGACAATTCGCCGCAAGTCGGTCACAGTGCTGGGAGTCTGCTTTGAGAACACCCCGAATTGGCGAGCACTCGGACATTCATAGACAAGCTGCCAAGAGCCATCTGGCCGGGTTTACTGGCATCCAGAGGTTTACCGCCGGCGTTACTTTGGCGGTCTTTGCTTTAAGCCGACCACTTTCCGCCCAAGCAGATGAGGCAAAGCGCGGCATCGGACAGTTGATCAAAGTCCCCAAAGGTCTAGGCTTTCGTACCGTCATTTCGGATCAATCCAGTACATTTCTTGAACGACTTCTGCGTCCAATGATGGCTCAGGAGATCAAACTACTGACCACGAGTGACGATGCTGTGGCGCCGTCAGTCGTACCGTCTGGGCTATATGACGTCCGACAACAGCTCGTGACAGTAGCCAGGAACTCGACCACAAACACTCGGACGAAGTCGACGCAAAGTAATATCGAGGTTGGCACAGCATATAGGTACAGCGAGCAAGGGACTTTGGGTGTCAATGGGCCCAATGGGGAAGGAACCGACCTGCAGGTCACGGCGGATACCGAGACCGAGCGGTATAAAGAATTCGACGAGGGCGCGTCGTATGCTCAAGTCGGTAAGAACAAAGTTGTGCCGAGTCCTCTTATTCATGATTATCTTGCTAATGCTCAAAGAAGACCTGAGTAGCTACGAGGCGTTACAGGACAACCACCTGTTCCCAATCCTGCGGCCAGAATTCTCAAGTCAGACACCGCTTGAACGATCACAGCAGCAGCAGCCGCCGCCACTCCAAGAGTTCCATGACTTTTCGCACGATTCCATTCCGATCACTACCGCCTGGTCTGGTGGCGATGATATCGTGCAATCCTGGGTCTGGGATGATTTATTCCAAATCTCATGATTTGGGAGATCTACCAGCCAGGACCGGGTTACCATCACTGAGGACATGGAGGCTACTACAGAACCCCACCCCCGCGTCGTGCTCTACTAATTACCCTTTCGTATTGTTCCGTCGCTGCTGTCTCGGCGATCCCAAATGCGGCCTTGTACACACTGTAGCCATCTTGAAACAGAGGCTTTCTGTCGATCCATCCGGTGTGAGCACGAATTTGGCGGAGTCGACCCACTGGGAGAAATTGCACAACGCGTTGATGACGGGGGACTTTTCAGGGGTTTCGTTTGGGTCAGCATACACTACCTTGATGCCATGAGTTTTTTCAACCACTGCGACAATCTCCCCAAGGGTTTCGTAACGATTGTTCGAGATGTTATAAATCTGGCCTGTAACGATATCACGTCGTGTCGTGGCTATGGCAAGGTAAGCCGCAGCGGCATCGTCCACGTGTGTGCTGTGGAGGCTGGAGCAGGGCGTCGAGCTGATGCGAAGGATGCCCTCCGGGGAATTGGCCTTTGCAAAGTCTGCCAGCGCGGAAAAAGTAGGAGTAGTACCGCCCGACCGACCAAACAGCGTCGTCGGTCTGGTCACTACACAGTCAAAGATGTTGGCGTGTTCAAACATCTTCTGCGATGCAGCAGCAGCTCGTTTTGCCAATAGCGGTGGCGGTTGAGCGGGCTCTCCTCGGTATGTGGTAACAGGGCTTCGTCTCCGTGCCTCCCTCCGCGGCCGTAGTCTTTGCAGCCGCTGCTGAAGATGACCAAAGGTTTCGATCTCTGTTTCGACAAGGACACTTGGCTGATTTGAGCGATCCTCCTCAAAACTTCCTCAAGGTGGCTATCATAACTGCGTAGATCTTCGGAGCAGGTGACAATTACATCGATGGTGGGTAACATGGTGATGAAGTCTGGTTCCGCCGCCTTGCCAACGATGGCGATGCTCTGTTCCTCCAGGAGGCATGGGACGCTACTCGTATTCCTAACACTATTCCGGCCTGGAACGGTGACCGTTCTACATACAAATTAGGTCTTGGCGCTGAGTCGATAGGCTTCGTTCCGCTCTCTTCACTCCAATACCAAAATTTCTTAGTTATCCCACTGTTACGAACCAAGGCCTTTAAGTAGGCCGCAGCCAAGCTGTGACAACAGCCAATTACAACTGGAAAAGCGCAGGACACGTGAAACCAGAGCACAGGGTCACGTGATCAGAGTGGCTCTCATGGCTCTCGCTGGCCCCGTATAAAAGCCACAGAAGCCATGGAGAGCTACGCGAGTCACGTAGGCAGGATAGCTCTCATAGCTCTACTGGCTCTCATACGAGAGCTAGGGGAGCCATACTGACACCAAGTGTGCAGAGTTTGCGAGACAAGCGAGGTGGTTGCGGCATGTGCGATGCACAAGCATGTGGCATGGCATTACGGCAGGGGATTATACTTCATGGCACGGCCTCTGACAGACATCCTGCTCAGTCCAGATATCGCATCTTGCAGCTCCCCTCTGCCAAGCAGGGAACGCAGGGGCAGAATTGAGGGGATGTCCAAACCAGACCTGGTCTCGACCTTGGCTAATACGAGGTGCAGCAACGCTCTTGTCCAGCTGATACATCCCGCACACAGGGTACAAAAGCAGGCTCACGGACGCATGAAACGATCAAAGTCAGGCGTACCACCAGTTCCAAAGCCCTGAATTGATTGATTCCAACATGCCCATTCCGGTCCTCGTCACCGTCTATCCTGAGTCGGACAAGGTATCGCGCGTCGAAGAGCTGGTGAAGTGGGTGACCGAAGAGGTTAGGAAAAACGAACCTGCCGTGTCAGATTACAGGTCGTACGAAGGTCGTGGCGATGAGCCAGAACACACTGTTTTCATGATCTTCTTCCAGTAAGTGATCCATACTCGGGATACGGAAGAGCGAGCCTGACACTGCAAATGCAGTATCGAAAACGAAGAAGAGTTGCATAAAAGAAAGTCACTGCCTCACCACCAGCATATTGCTAAAGTCACCGACGAGGAGCAGCTCATGAGGAGGCCTTTGAAATATGTCGTGTTGAATGGTCTTACGCAATGGTCTCGTTAAGGGCTTTTTGGAGCTCTGGACACTGATCCACACAACTGATGACAGTTCTCTAATAGGAGCAATGCGATGATTTTCTCGTACGTGGGGCCCCCAGCCGATGTTCCGCTTGTTGTTCCCATATTACACATCCAATGATTGACTAGGCCGGCACTTGTCCCCCATGTCGGGCATCCTCAAGTGTTCGCTTAGTGTTCCGACCTTTCAATAGTAAAATTCCATTCTTCTTGCTCTTCCTACAATACTACGGACACGCGATTGGCACCGACAGTGGAACCTAACCAGTACAGTGCCATCAAGCAGGCTTTCGCCCTAGGCGCTAGCTGAGTCCGGTTGGCAATTGAAAGCGGGGTAGACCCAGTCCTTTCGCCATCTTCCACCTCATGGTCCTCGTGGTCCTCGTGGTCGATCCATGATCGAATCACACCTTGGCCTTCACGAACCCAATCGGTGGCACTGCCGCCATCCCCACTGCAGGACATTTGGTAGAATCGGAGATTTGGATCAACTCTTTCTCAATCTCGCTGACATCCATCAGCTCCCATTCAGCGTCAAGGAAGGGAGCAGGTAGCACGAGACCTAACATTGAGAATACAACGGCCGAAGATGCGCGCGCGTCGCCACGTTTTACACCATGCGACTAGATTCTGCACCTAGGTATTACGTGAGCGGATAGCCTCTGGACGGAAAGGTTCTCGGAAGCAAGACAGGGGTTACTCCGCCGAGTTCTCGTCGCTACGCTTGCTGAGCCTCTGCACCCTGGCCGAGAGGCCGGCCGGAATCATGCAGTGCACCTCGGTGGGGCGGCCAATCGGGCGGGCCGGTCTTCTCCAATTCCAGGTGGTGCACCCCGGTAGTGCACCTTTCGTCTCATGCGCGTCCACCGTCGATAATTTGGAAGGGAATGGGTGCACTATGCTCGGCTCATCTAGCGCTATCGAACGCAGGTAATTGCATAATCGTATGACTTCTCGTCGTTGTGCTGTCGTTTTGAGGTAGGTTGCCACCTCTCCAATCCTCCCTCCGCCAAGTTTTAAGATGACTCAGTATAACTTTTATTTCTTGGCAGCGATTATAGGGGTTCGGCTTCTTCTTAGGAGCTAAGATCTAGTATACCAACTTAGCCATTTTTCGTTTACGAGCGAGAATAATAGTAAGGTCCACTATCCTCGACGAAAGGGATAGCAAAGTTCGAGAACATTGAAGAATATAGCTTAGGGAAATATTCTCTTTGGTTCTGAACTTAGCTATCTCCTCGAGGGGTATTTCTTCCGTGAATTATTCGAGGAGGGTTTCTTTTTTTTTTTTTGGCAATTTTTTTTTTGGTCGAACTATATATTGTTCTATTCTATACCCGATATTTCCATTTTTTTTTCCCGATGTTTTCTTTTAATCGAACTTTTCCCCTTTACCCTCCCTTTGAAATTACTAAAGAAACTCTATATCTTGACCTATAGCAAAACTCTAGAAACTCTATCCTAAAATCGACCTATTCTATCGGGAGATCTATATCCCGTACTTAGTACGGGATATTATTAGTCTACCCCTAACGCTAAGAAAGTATAAGAACTTTTCTATCAATTAATTATCGTTATTAAGACGATAAGAGTAGGTTTATACCCTTCGAATACCTAGCGATCGCGTCGGTCGCTCCTACCTAATTAACTCGGAGATTGTCGTGGTTAGGCTCGTGGTGTTTCCGATCTACTTCGTAATCAGTTAGTAATCGTTAAGTCTTATAGACCATTAAGGTCGGTGTTGATACGAGGCGTTAAAGAAAGCGATCTCGTTAGAGATGAGCTAACCGAGATACTAAAAGGCCGATCTTATATCTAACCTTTACGACTTCGGAGTTCCTCTCGTCGCTATCGCTATTACTAAAGTACCTAGGCCCGATCGAGAATATACTATTCTATTTCCAAATAGACGCGAAATTTATTAAGTAGATAAGATCGTAGTGCTATTGTAATCGGTACAATATTGGTAGGTATATTACCCGTCTCCTCAATAAAGCGTCGCGCGTTCTCGATGGCGAAGATCCTATAATCCGCCGTATTAGTTTAGACTTAACTAGTAAGCTATCCCCGAGTTGGTGCTTAACTTCGAAACTGTAGAAGGACTAGAGTTCCTTGGTACTCGTTTAGTAGGCGGCTAAGAAACGTATAGGCTTCTATTGTATTTCTTTAACGAGCCTTCTAACTAGGGTAGGAATCCTAGTATTGTATTTAATGGACAATTAGATCGTAGGTCGCGATAGCTCAATAATTTCCCTAATAAATTAATATAACTAAGCGTCTCGGTTTATTGAGTAAGATCGATACCGGTTGGGTAGGGTTATATTGTATCGGGCTCGTCTATCCTCGCTATACTAATAGGGGTTCGGAGGGAACTATAAAGTTACTTAGCCTAGGTAGATTATTTCTCGACGCTATCTTAAATGCTCGATATATTATTATTAGTAGTAAAGCCTAGATTATTGACTTATTTAACTAGCCACGGTAAAGGGGGTCGAGCAATATTATCTCGAGGTCGTGCTAATCTACGGTTATCCCTTACTAGTGCTAATCTCTACCCTATTCTACTACGATCGGCGTACTATAGTATATTCCTACGATCTCTTGGATAATTTGTCGTACCGCTACTAGGTTGCCCTAATATAGCTTATTTAACAATGCGAGTTACGTTACGGTCGACGCGCCCTCGAGATAGGCGACTATACTTATATCTATAGGACGTAGATAGGTTTAATTTAATGTATCTACGATCGTACGAATATCGCGGTTAAGATTTACCGTTATATATCTCTTCGCTAGGAATTGACGATCCTTGTCCGCGATTTGGAACTAAGTGTTCTAGGCGATACTCTACGCCTTAATGTTGAATAGATTCTATAGATATTTTTAGGCGACGGATACGTTCGGAGGTAAGGGATATCGGATCGCTTTAGTATCTAGTCGATCCGCCGTTAGCTTTAGATTTCGAGTTCTTACGACGAGCTCGTTAATGTAACTTATAACCTCGGCTAGGTACGTCGGTACTGCTCGAGGCGACTAGTTCTAACGCTATCGCTTTAGGTTCGGCGAGCCGCGCGCTAAGGGAGATTACAAAGACTTCGATCGACTATAGATCGACCCCGTAATCTACGAACCAAGTCCTATACCACTAGGCTAAGATATAGGAGTTGTTTATCGAGAACCGAGTCTAATACTAAGCTAAGTCCCACTGACCGAGGGTCGGGCCGAGCCTTATCGTCTACTAATATTAGAGGGAGCGGGTAATAGCTCTCTCGGTACTGGAGATATATTACGTAGATCTACGAAAGATCGTGCGCTAGATACGAATACTAATAGACTTAGCGAGTAAAGCACTATAGCTTATAAACTTGATTCGGCCTAAGTTATAGGTGCCTATATCCCAGCGCGGTTAGTTAGACCTCGAGGTCGAAGATTGTAGCCACTTAGCTCGCTAGACTAAGAATCGGATTCGATCGACGGTCTTATATCTTCGGAACCCGTGGACTCTATACTAGATGGCGTAGTATAACGTTTAGTCCGGATAGTCTAGACCTATAGTATTTCTTAAGGCTCTCCTATCGACGTTACTCGTATCGCTCGACCCTTATTCGCGGTCGCTAGGTTAATATTACCTAAAATGGCTTTAGCACCGAAACGTAACCCAGCTAGTCTAGTGAGTAGATTATTTATTATAGTAGCTTAGGTAAGGGTGGCCTACTACTTAGGACGATTCGGTTAATAAGTGGCTCAATACCTATTACGAATATTACTAGAGATAATCTATCGATTCCGCTAGCCGTATCTAATATAGTTCCCTAAATAAGCGAGACGTTAAAGACATTCTACGTCGGCGCGCTACATAGCCTCTAGCGGACTAAACCTAGTATTGCGAGCTTTAATCAATTCGTCTAGGACCCTCGTTAAGTTATTAGTTATAGTTCTAATTACGATATCTATAAAAGTATTACTTATCTATAGCGCTAGGCGACGACGTAGTTTACCTACGCGATTACACTCTTAACGATAATTTAGGGCGATAATACGTAGGTCACTAAACGTATTATTAAATCTTTATCGTTATCTAGCCGCCGCTCTCTAAATAAGGTCGTCGTCTTCGACCTAGGTCCAAATATTATTAATACTTACTATAAAGTTATCGGTAGCTTTCTTTATAGTATCTTAAAATTCCTCGAGTACTTATAGATATAGATCAATATCCTAGAACGAGTTAATAAAGTTAATAATAGCTTATAGTCTATAGAAGTTCTAGCTCTATAAACGAAAGCTAATAATTTGGTTTTAATCGTTATATATTAGCTATACACTACGTAGGCTAGACGTATACGGCGACGGCCTAAGTATATTCGGTTCGTTAGATATTAAGAGAGAGAAGTACTATACCGCTATCTCGTTAGTCCTATATCGAAACTATCTAGATAGGGTAGGATTACTTACTAAGACTTCAAAGCAACGAGTATAAATCGAGTCGAGATCGATAATATCGAGGCCTCCCTAATTTACGGAGCAAGAAAGAAGGGCTTTTCCTCTTCTCGAGGATAAGAAAGAAGATTACGGTGGTTAGGGTTAAGTAGTATAAAGAAGAAAGAGAATATATAAAGGATATACAAAGAATAAAACGGATAAAGAGAGAAAAGATTAAGTTTATAGCAAAAGAGTAGTCTCTCTTTATAGATAGTAGAAAAGGCGACAGTAAATTATATCTATGGTAATAAAGTAACGCAGTAATAGTAAGCCAATAAATATTAAAGTAATATATACGTATAGATAACCGTAGAGTAATACGCGTAAGAGTTCTCCGTATCTCTTCACCGATCTCTTCTTACACTTAACTTACGCGTAGCCCAATATTCAATCTAGTTAAATCCTTTTATAGCAATCGATCTAAACGCTTTAAGTTAAACTTCGAGGTTATAAGGGTATATCCTTACCCTTTAGCCACCGTAGAAGATAACCACTTTCTTAAGCGCGCTATCCCTAGCCCTCCTTTAACCTAAAAGAGAACGAATTTATCGAGAACTTCGTCCGGTTATCGACAGTATAAGATCGATTTATTAAAGGTACTACTTATCTACCTCTAGCGTAGTCGAACTAATCGATTTATTAGCGCGCGTATCTACCACTCTTTTTCTCCTCTATCCTAGACGATCGTCGATTCATCGAAGAAACTATCTCTACCTTTGTAGACAATAACTAACCGATCAAAAATATCGTCTATATATCTCTATTATCGTCTAAGATAATTGGCCCACTAAAAGCCTTAGTATATATCTTCATTTAATTATAGTAAACAATTAATTCCTTAAAAATATCGCCTATATCTCTTCGTTATCGTAAGATAATATAAATTTATTAAAGATACAATATACCTATCTCCTCCCTTTACCAAAGATAATCAATTCATTACCACTACTGTCCTCCTTCTTCGCCGCGATAGAATAGCGCTCTAACCCTATTAAGAGTATATCCGTCTTAAGCGAAGTAAGAAAAGTGCTAAAGATAGGGGAGAAGAGATACGCGACAAGAGAGAGATCTAATAGTTATTAGTATCTACGTTCGACTATTAGCGTACGATACGAAAGCTCGCTTTTCTCGTAGTGTTAATAATTTATTGTATTTTCCTCGGTGCGACACTATATCGATAAGCCTAGTTTAGGCGTAATGGCCCCTTTTACGGACCATTATATATATATAATATTATATTTAGTTATATAAGAATTAATAAGCTATATCTAGTTTAATAAAAAGGGTTAGCTAGCTTAAAACAACTAATTCCTAGGCTCGATTAAAGAGAGGGTATCTTAATCTTAGGAAGACTAGTAAGGACGACGCCAAATACCTCGTAGGCTATTATAGCGAAGGTTTTAACCTTAGGCGCTCATTATATTAAGGAATAGCTATATAACCAAGTTCGACTCGAACTTATTCGAGTAGAATTTTAGTCTATATAGTGTAAATATACGTACGACCTTATACTATCAGCTTAACCTAAAAGCTCCTTAGCTTACACAATAGAAGAGAGAAGAGTTCGATAGAAAGAGAAAGGCACTAAGGTTTCGATACGGCTTTATCTCTAATATCTAAGAGAATACTACTATCAAAGTAGGCAAGGTCAAGAGTAGTGGCTATACAACTACGAAGAATAACTTTCGCACTTATATAAAAGTTATATTTAATCTCGACGCTCTCAAGAATAAATAGATTATATACACTAACGTCGGAAACCTTATACTTATAGAAGATTATACTAAATGAATCTACCTTAAAGGTCCGCGAGTTAGTATTTAAAGCTTTAGTGTAGTTAACTATTATTTTAGTCCTCCCTCGTTCTTAGTTACGTTCTATACGATATCTCTCCGTAGACGCCACTATCGACGCCATTCTAGCTACAATGTAACTAACCCTAGCCTTAGCCTACTATTTAAGATCTAAGACTTGGATAGGCCGCTAGCTAGCTATCTATCTTAGTAGCCGCCGCTATAGCTATAGTATAACCTACTATTTAAGATCTAAGACTTAGATAGGCCGCTAGCTAGCTACCTATCTTAGTAGCTATCACTATATCTATATAGTATAATCTCTAAACTCTTAAAACCCTAGGACTATCTATAATATCTTCGACGTCTTCTTTTTAAGAAGACTAGTCCAATAATAAATCTAGCATTACGCTCTTTATTAATACTATATATACCACCGAGCGAGCGGATAAGAAGAGACTCAATACTTAAACTACAATAGCCTTAGAGTATAAGAAGCTAGGGACCGATATTAAGTAGAAGATATCGAAGAAGGAAGATAACGGATAAAGAATATCGGGAGAAGAAAAGAAAGGTATAATATACTCTTATAGTGGCTAGGGTATAGGTTCTAGATATAATAACCAGCATTATAACGAGTACGTAGTTAAGCCAACTACTTCTAGTTAGGTTGGTACTAAGGTAAATACTTAAGTACTTATACCAATATAAACCGCCGAGCTAGGACTATAAGGATACTAGGGAAACTTAAGAGCTAGATTGCTACTAGGACCGTAGGCTAAGAGTAGGTCGATAAGTCGCCCTAACCCTATATAGTATTGTCCAATTCCTCAATACTAACCCGTCGCCTTGATCTAGGACGCTTTTCTATATCTATAAGCGATTCCGACGAAGAGATAGAGTCTTAGGAACGATGCTACAACCTAGACGCTCGACCACGGCAGTTCCACTACGCTAAGGTCTATACTAGCCCTCTCTATCGTAGTTCGCTTGGTTGTAGCAGCGTACGGGAAGTAACCATTCTATATAGATAGCAACCTTAGGGCGTAGGGTAGCAAGAGCAAAGATACTATAGAAGCGAGGTTGCCTAGACACTAAGGAGGTCACTTAGAGAGGCAACAAACCTATTCCGGGCGAGGGACCGTCTAGACCTTAAGGTAAGCAGCAGGAGAAGTGGCAAAGGTCTTATAGGTTATTATCCGGCCGCGTTTAACACCGGGCGCTCGTTACATTAAGGAATAGATATCTAACCAAGGCCAAGTTAACTAGGATTCTAATCCATAAACAATGAAGACGTCTTTAGGACTACGTGCCACTTACTTATATCCTATATTATAGTATAGGACTTAAATACTTAATATAGTACTTAGGTATACTTAAGCTACCCTTAGACCTATATTCTATACTATAGTATAGGAGTTAATTACTTAATAGAGTATACTTTAATCTAGGGTCTAAGTCTTAGTAGTACGCTAGCTATATATATAGCCTAACCTAAAGTTTATTTCGACCGTTTATTTAAGAATAGAGCTAGCCCCTTTTTTCGAAAGTCTAAGGTAAGAAGGTTTATTGTAGCGATACTATTTAGTAATTATCTACGACGTATCGACGCCCACTATTCTCTATTATATTAAAGTTCCCTCCCCTTCCTCTCTTCTTTAAAATCTATCTATTATATAGTCTATAATCTAAGCTTCTTTTAATATATAGGACTTTATTATCTACAATAAAGACTATTAAATCTTTATATATCGTTAATACGGTTACGCTTTAACTAATCCTACCGTATATCTTTACGAAGAGTATAAAGAGTTAGATAAAGTCGAGTAAAAGCGTATAGCCACTAACCACGCTCATTAAATCGCTATTACTTAAGCGGCCGTTCTAGTACTCTCTTTATTGTTACTATTTATCGATAGCTTACGGCCGCCTATTATAGGCTTTATCTATACTAACTAATAATATCGGTTTATAGGCAATAACCTTAAGCGTATAGAGACTTATACATAACGGGACTATAGCTAGAGAAAGATAGAGTAAACCCCGATATATTGGACTAAGGGTTAGATATAGACCTAGTTTATCGCCGTAGGTCGTCGTAAGTACTTCTAAGTCCGTGTAGTAGGTATCGATGTACCGGTTAGCGTTAGTATCGTTGTCCGTATGTCTTTGAGACGCTCTATATCTACGCTTTTACTCTTTACCGTTATTATACTCGATACGTTGTCGACCTCTAAGGCTAAAGCTAATCTTATACGACTCAATACGAACGCTATAGTTATAGATCGTAATTACCTAAAGAAGTAAGAGAAACTCGAATAGAATATACTAAAGTAGGATATTATAGGGTAGTAAAGCCGAATACATTAGTAATAGTATCTCTAGGGTCGTAGCCTTAAGTGGCTCGCGGCCTTAGATCGACTATTAAATAAGGACGAATTGATCTTATATCGCGCTATCGAAGTGTTCGATATCTAGGCCTACGAGGCTCTAAAGGGTATCGATACTCTCGACTAAGAAGCTCGTCGTTGGCTCCGAAGCGAGAAGCGAGACGAGATTTCTCCTCGCCCATTTTACCGTCTATAGAATAGAGATAGCGAATACCGTTATCTAAGCTATATACGATGATTTCTATACTATACCCTACGAGTTTATATCGTAGGACAAGATCTCAACGACTCGACCTTAGTCGGTCGGACTGTAGTGTCTAGTAGAGAAAGCACGAGTAGAGAGAGTAGCACGAGTAACGATAATAACGAGGATAACTATATCGGCCACGAGTATTACAGAATTTCCACGATCCCCGTAGTCAACCAGCTCGAGAAATCCCGGGACGCGTACGAGCTCTTTCCTTAGACCATTAACTAGTAGGGAGACCAATAGTAGGTAACCAAGGAATTATATACGGCCCTAGAGAAGGAACGTCCCACCGATACATTAAAGGCTACTCTTTAAATTCTATTCCGATCCTTTATCTTCTACGCCATTAAAGGGAATAGATTTCGAAGTGCGTTGATCCACTTTACTACGGTCTTAGGTATCGACGAAGAGAATCGACGGTTTAGGGAGGTTATTTACTTCTCGTATATTCTCGCTAGACTAGTCTAGTCTATCCAACTTCTCGGTACTAACCTTCTCCTCTTGGTTGGCGAGCGCAATTACTAGTAGAAGTACCCCGAGGTACGCGAGTAGTTCCTCTAGTCTCGTTATAACTTTTTATACGATAGTACTAGTACCTCGATAAGTGAACTTATTAATCTTCTTATATATAGTAAGTATATTGCTCTTAATACGAGCAATAATACTACGATTACTTAGTTACGCGATAAGTAGACGATATTCTATAAGGGCGTTACTATCCTACTAGTTATATTTCGTACTATAATTTATAAGAATATCTAGCGGATAGAGATACTCCTTTAGGAATGGCTTATATAGATTCGATCCCTAGAGAAGCGTTTTATTGTCGACCTTAATCGAATCGAGGATAACTAGACCTTATCGATACGTAGGTATTCGTTTACTAATTAAGCCGCTAATGTCTATCTCGATAATAGTCGAGAGTAAATGTTTCGACGTATACTAGGGTAACGCGGTAAGTATCGACTACGAGGTAGCGATAATACCTAGAAACGCGGCAATATTCGCCGGTGGTTAAGCTCTACTAGGCAATTCCTAGAACGACTTCTCTTCGCGGTCTATTTAATATATAGCTCCCTTACTCGCGGTACCGAGCTAACCGCTATCTATTTTCGTAACGGGGCGCTTTAGGATCGCAATTACTTCCTTATCGATAGTACTAGTACTATTATCATTCGTTACTATAAGTCCTAGCAACTATTCGACGCTTCTAAGATTATCCCTCGATTTCTCTTATATATCGTTAGCTAGCTTTTTATAGTCTATCTTATCTATATCTAGCTGTTTTGTAAGTATCTTCTCGTTTAGACCTAAAACTAGACTTCGTACGACTATATCTAGTATAGTCTAAAGAGGTCGTAGAAGACCGACCACTTTACGCGCGTTATTTAACGAGAGACCGGTATCGACCTTAGTTATCGATTTTATACACTAGATTTCCGCTATATCGTTATTAGCATTGATCGCATCGTAGTGAACGAGAGATTCGCTATAGAGTATAAGGGAGAACTAGGGGAGATAGAAAAGCTAGACGTAGATCTCTAAGATCCCCTTGAGATATAAAGCGAGCGAGGCGATACCGTAGGTACCGAGCGGTATAGGGTACATATCGATATCCTTAAGTATTTAATACCTAAGTTGATCGATACCTTTCGTTCTATTAGTGAAGGGTAGTATCGTTTCCTTAACCTCCCTAGTACGGCCACCGACCTTCGTACTTAATCCTCCGTACCTCGCGCGCCTCGCGCGCCTACGGCTATTACGTCGAGAACCGTAGAAGACCTTAGCAAGCGTCCTAGTCGCGACTTCTAGAAGGCCTCTCGATCGACGCCACGCTAGCGAGCATTGTTTACTACGATAGAGAGCCCGAACCGAGACCTAGCCAGCTATAGCACTAGTAATAACTATCTCCCGACGAATTCGACCGCTATTACTCGTACCGAGACACTCGTTACCTCTCTCGATAGTTACGGCCGTATCGACGATATCCTATACCATAGTACGGAAGATAAAAATATCGATCCTATCGAGTCTCTCGGGCCTAGAGATAACGACGTCAATTCTAACTATATCCTATACTATAGTCTAAGAGATATAGACGTCGCTATAATTCTATCTAAGAGCCCTATGTTTTCATCTACGTCGGTAGCCGAGGAACCATTCCCGTCTAAAGAGATCGAGGGGGCCCTATATCGATTATTTAGATCTAAGCGCGTCTCGTTTCACTCCTGGGTATAGAAGGAAGGGGTTATAACGGTGCTTCGCCTAGAAACCCCGGTTACCGTGGTCTTATCTACCGGGGACGGGAAGACGTTGCTAGCCCTACTACCTACACTACTCGAGCCTACGGGCGTATCTATTTTCGTTGTATCGTTTCGCGCTCTCGTGGATAACCTCGTAACTTAGTTTACTGACGTCGACGTCGACTACTACGAATAAACGGTCTAAGCCCTACCAAGGGTCGCCTAAGTTATCGTTGTTAGTACGGATATCGTCGTGAATAATTGTTTCTTTACCTTCGCCCACCTCCTTATATAGAAGGGCCTCCTTCGACGAGTCTTTATAGACGAGTACCACACTATCTTTACCGATAGCCACTAGCGTAAGAAGCTATCCTAGGTCTCGCGTATCCGGAGCCTAGGTTGCCCGATTTACCTTCTCACCGCTACCCTATCGCCGACACGCGTATACGAGCTCGAGAATAGTATAGCGGTACGAAATACTCGCATTATTCGAGATAGTACGGTCTATCCCCGTCATCGATATCTTGTCTAAGCGTATCCTTCTAATCGACTCGAGGCGTAGGCTATAGAGATCTACCGATATTGTCTTTACTACCTAGTTAGCTATAACGAGAGGGGGGTAGTATATAATCTCTTAAAGGACGTCTACGTATCACTTACGGCCGCTCTTAGTTATCACCACTACTACGTCGGCGATTAGGACCGCGTAGAGCGACTGAAGAGTTAGGTTCGATATAACGGGCTTATCGTAGCTACCTCGGCACTTAGTACTAGCGTCGATATCGCGAATATCGTATTCGTCCTCTACGTCGATCTTCTATACTCGATAATCGACTTTACCTAGTAGAGTGGTTATACTAGACGCGGGAGCGAGTTTATCGACTCTATTATCCTCGCCCCCCTTAGGAAGGTTAAGGGAAGGCTTCGTCGCGCGAGTCTTAAAGACGAGGAGAAGGCCGTAGCAATATTTATAGCGAGTACGAGCTATCGCCGTTGTATTATAAGTGCGTACCTCGATAGCGAGGCCCTCGCCCGATCCTATTTAGATAAGGGGACGTAGGCTCGTTGCGATCGCTATGGCGAAGGCGCCTACGAGGTAACGCGTTAGATCCAAGAAGAGGAAAACGCTCGTGCCCTCGTCGAAAAGTACCTCGGGCGCTGGACGGTTAGCTATCTTTAGTGTAATATAGATATTAGGATACCTAACGCCGCGGAGATCCTATATTCGACCTCGAGCTACCTAGATCTAGAGGGGTTATAGAGATAGGTCGAAGCCTTACGGTCTCGAATCTAATATACGCCGAAAATATACTCGTACTTTCATTGTAGGATTAGTCAATATCTCTATATAACGAGGACTAATATTATCAATACTTATTAATGGCTAGGGGTTATAGCCGTCGTTCTATATCTCCCGTTTATTAACGAAGTATTCCATCTCTCTACTCGATAAGCGGGGTACACTAGTGAGTATAGCGATTATAGCGTCGAAGCTTACTATTAATAGATCGACTAACGATATAAGTAGCGAATCTAGGGAAAGAATATAAGCAACGATATAGCGGTCTTAATTTATATCGTTTAACAATATAATATATAGGTTTTCTATTAAGATTAGAATACTAAGTTAAGGTATTTTTAAGATAAATATACTTATTGTTCTAGATTAGTAGTTTCTAAAGATTAGTAATTTACTTTAATTTAGTTATTTTAAATATTAAACGATTTATTCTTTTAATTTAGAGTTAAATACTAAACGATTTATTACTTTAGGTAAAAGAATAAATAAAGATATTAAAAGGTTTATTTATATTAATTATTAGATAAAGTATTTAAAAGATATTAAATATAGAATTATAATAATAAGGCTAAATTAAAATTAATAAGGTTAGTAAATTTATTTAATTATTTCTTTACATTAAATTATAATAATAAATTAATTATA